>NC_059102.1:320348008-320663285 GCF_020740685.1 Jaculus jaculus
AGCCAAAATAGACCCTTCACTTCTGAAGTTGCTTTTGTCACATATTTTGCTATAGCAATGAAAAAAAAATAACTAGAACACTTACCTTATACTAATGTTGACTCTCATGATCTCCCATGCTTCATGGGTCCACAAAACTTGGAGCTTTTGGCTGTGTCACAGACACTATATGCTCTTGGAGTGGCAGAGAATAGCAGACCTGAATGCTGTATGGCTCCCCTTTGCTCACGCACACTCCTTATTGTCCCATTATCACTTACAAAGCATAAGTTCAAAGATATTGTTATTAGGACTTATGATAGCAGCCCAACACTAAGCTCCACGCATAGAGTTCTTGAAAGCAGGGGACCTTATGTGGCTCTGAAACTAGCTGCCAGCTGCCAGTGCTTTATGAAGAACTCACCTCACTGTCCTCCTCTGTGAAATGAGAGCAAAAGGCTTGCTGCAAGGTGAATATCAATATAAAAGTGGACTTGATAACACAGTCCCTGAGAAATGTATTGCTTGGCCCAGCACAGAGTGCTTAAAGGAGTCACTCCCCCACAATGGCCATCAGCAATCTTACCAAAGGGACATCAACGCATTCGTTCATCCTCCTCCCCATCAAACTCCTAGTACATGACTATTTGACAAAATTGCCTGGCATACAGTACTCTGGGACATTTACTTAAAATAAGACCTGCACCACTCACTTCTTTCATCTTCCCCCATTCCTCACTTAGAATCACATTCAAGAGCAATCCTTATCTTCAAGCAACTTTCCGTGTGAAAAGTACTCTTAACAACTCTTGCAGTGAACCATGGGAGGTTCTTAAAAGACAGGCATTTAAAAATATTTATTTATTTATTTATTTATTTGAGAGAGGGAGAGATAGTGAAAGTGAGCAAGAGGCACAGAGAAAGAGAGTGAGAGAGAGAATAGGTACACCAGGGCCTCCAGTCACTGCAAAAAAACTGCAGATGTATGGGCCACCTTGTGCATTTGGCTTATGTGGGTCCTGGAGAATTGAACGTAGGTCCTTAGGCTTCACCAGAAAGTGCTTTAACCACAAAGCCATCTCCCCAGCCTGAAAAGACAGCCATTTTCACTAAAAGCTGGCACCTCATCTAACCAAGAGACTCGTAGTCCAGTTTCCCTTTCAGCAGGGCCCCATAATCTATGTGGTACAGGCATAGTCCAAAGGAGGCAGACGCAGGGTAGGTCAAGATTAAGGAGCTTGGATAAGAATACCTAGGTCAGGGGCTGGAGTGGTTAAGGCATTTACCTGCAAAGCCTAAGGACCCAGGTTCAGTTCCCTCCCCACTACCCACATAAGCCAGATGCACAAGGTGGTGCATGTGTCTGAAGTTTGTTTGCAGTGGCTGGAGGCCCTGGCATACCCATCCTCTCTCCCTCTCTCTGTAATAAATAAATAAATCTGAAAAAGAAAAAAATAGAATACCTAGGTCATCCTGGGCTAGAGCGAGATACTATCTTGAAAAACTAAAAGAAAAAAAAAAGAATACGCGATAAGAGGGCTGGGGAGATGGCTCAGTGGTTAAAGAAAGACACTTGCTGAGGTTCGGTTCCCCGGTACCCACATAAAACTAAACATCTGTCTGGGATTCACTTGCACTGGCAAGTGGCCCTGGCTTGCCCATCCTCTCCTCTGCCTCCCCCCCTTTCTCTTTCAGATTAGTAAATAAAATTTTATTTAAAAAAAATCTGATTAGTGAGGATGTCTGTGTGAAGAGGAGTGTCAGCTTTCCAATACGGCATTGAAAAATACCTGTGGTCACACACAATGAGGAGAGTTTTATGTTGGATACACTTCAAGGTTTCAGTCCATGACCAATTGGCCCATTACTTTTGAGCCTGTGGTGAGACAGTGCATCATGACTGCAATTGCCTGGTAGAGCAAGCTGCTCGCCTCATTGTAGACAGGCAATGCAAAGACAAAGGAGGGCCTGAAGTCCGAACATCCCCTTTCATGGTCACGTCCACAATGACCTAGACCCCTCACCTCCAAGTTTCCGTCACCCCCAACAGTGCCAAGCTGAGGACTAAGCTTTAACACATGGGCCTTGGAGGGACAATTGAAATCCAAGCCATGTCAGAGGTTCGAGGGGAGAGACAAGATCAAAATGTGATCACACGTCAAGCCTTGCTGTCTCCAAAACTGGCCTTTGACACTAACCAACATCAGAGCCTGGAAGGATTTGACTTTCAATCAAAATAAAACTCAAGTGAACGTCCTGTAGGTAAACCTGCTGCACCATCTAACCATTCCATTCCTTTTCCTTTCTCTTGGACTTGTAAGCTACTCTGTCTTAAACCAACTGGTCAATTCAGGCGAAAATTTAAGTTCCACACTGGAACAAAGTCAGTAAATTGCACAGCTTGGTTCCCTCATCCAAAGACAGAGACTGCTGGAGAACCGCATGCTTCACTTGGAAACCAACTGCAGAGATCTCGCGTAGGCATAGCTTAAGACCATGCTTGGCTAATGTCCCCTGTCGGCTGCTACTCCTCCAGTAAACTCAAACCAATTTCCAAGAGCTCGATATTGAAAACGAAAAAGAACAGTGTTGTACAACGCATTCTCCTCACGTGGTGCCCCATCGAAGTACTGATACACTTGCGACTCCATCAGGGCCTCCAACAGGCTCTGAGACCACCCAGCTTCCGACATGTAAGCGTTCTATGTAGTATCACCCAGCAGAAAGCACTGGATGAATAGTTTGCACCAAGGAAGATGGTATTTGAAAAGGAGCCGTGTGTGCTTTGTGAATTAAGGAACAGGCCTGTGGGTGAGTCACAAAAAGAATGCAAGTCGGAGGGGAAAACTGACTCTCCTTGGCAAATGAGGGTATGTTCATTTTGAGGAAAAAAGTCACGAAGGTAGAATTCATCTGATGGAATTCTAATTGTTACCCTGAGAGGATATTTGGCTTTGGCATGGCTTCCTTTTGCACTTCTGTGCTTTTTCTTAGAGAAAATAAAAGCCATAGGTTGCTGTCAAGAGCACAGCTATGGTGGTTCTGGTAAGTTATGCTACAAGGTGACCTTCATGCAGCTAATTACTTGACCAAGAGCTGAAATTTATCGGAAACAGAAAATCAAAGGGAAAAAAAAGAAGTGCTTATTTTTACTTTTATAGCTTGGTTTTTATTATTTTCCCCAAAGTATGGAAATTATTATCTCAGTAAATTTCTGTACTTCAGTTTTAGCATTAAATATTAAATAAATAGTGTGAATTTACAAATACTGATTTTGACAGCAACTTCCACAGCCCTAGCTGATATGCAAATCTGCTGATCTTGTGATGACTTTATTCTTTGGGAGAATAATGGTACATTATTGCATTTACTTTATTTCTGGGCTTGTATTAAATTACTAGATTAATTTAAAAGTTTCAAATATCCTGCCAGAAGCTTCAAGGTTATTTCACATTTCACCTACCCAAATCTTGAATATTGTTTAACCTAGTTTCTCACCCAGACACTGTTTTTGTTTTTGTTTTTGTGGGGTTATTTTTCCCCCCAAGAACAAAGCCTCCTTGGTTTAGCAAATACATCCCAAGTACCTTCTGCTTGACAGGTGTTATTTTAAACAATTCAGAAGATACAAGGATGGTTGCATATAGTCAAAGGAGGTGAGATAAACAAACACATTGTCGAATTTGAAATAGTCATTAACCCTACGGGGAAAGTAAGACAGGGAGCATGGAAATTCATGACCTCTGCAGGGCACCACGGGGAGAACACTAGTTGTGCACAGCTGAAGGACTCTGGTTGGCCCTAGCCTTCCTTAAAGCTGACAATTCATCTTCGAACCCCAAGGGTAGTGAGGTGAGGAGAAGTTTCGATGCCACAGGTGACTGAGATGAAGACGGGGTGCTTTGTAAGTGGCATCAAGGAAGACCTTTCTGATTTGAGCTGAGAGAGAAAGGCAGGAGGGACAGCCAAAGATCAGCTTAGCCAGAGATCTGCAGACCATTGTGAGGGCTTGGAACTGATTGGAACTGAAACAGGGAACCAGTAGTGGGGGAGTATGGACTTCTTACATGTGTCAAGGGCCCTTTCGCTACTGTGAGGAATCCAAACTGAGGAAGGGCGAAAGAAGAAGCTGGGAGACCAGTGAGTGCAGCCTTTCATCCCGTCTCCTCTACAAAGCCTGCCCAAGTCATGTAACCTCTAGGTGAATGATTTACAACCTATAGAATGGGGATAATGACAACTAACACTTTTTTTGGGAGATATTATTAGAGTCAAATGAAATCCCACAAATGAGATGCCTTTGAAAAACAAAAAAGGATTAAATCACCCATTTCTAACCACTCAAAACTACCATAAAACACATTGGCATTACTTGTTACTCTGCCCTCTTTCAGGTTAATTCTCTTTGAACTGCCAGTGGTGTGCCCTAATAGAAAATATCCTTTATCATAGATTATTGTACTGGAATAAATAATCATAAAGCATGCAGGCAAAGAAGGTGAAATAGTCAACTAGTTCACATTGCTTAAAGGATGTCTTCATGAAGATTGTCCAGAAGAATCAAACCATCATTCTGCATGGACATGTGCACATGCATATACACCTCATATGTACACTTTATGATCTGTACAAATTTCTTATCCAGAAAAGTGAGCATTTCAGTTAAAAACTCGGGTGAATTCAGGATTCGGTGGAGAGGGAGGGATGTAAAAGGTCGATAGGTGGGTCCTAGGTTATAATTGCACAGAAGCAAGAAGATCTGGTTTGCTATTGCACAGATGGGTGACGATGGATAGAAACTGTGTATTATACATCTCGAAAAGCTAGAGGAAAGAATTTGAATATTATTTTGTGTGTGTATGTGTGTGTGCGCGCGCATGCACGCATAGGTATATGGTGTGGTATGTGTGCCATGTCTGTGGTGTAAGCATGCACATGGGCCTTGTGACACCCCATATATTCGCCCGCAGCTGGGGTTGCTCACCTGTGGTGGCTGGAGTAGACACTGGGTGTCCTACTCCATCGCTCTTCTGCCTGGTCTTGTTTTGAGCAGGAGTCTCTTTTTTGCTGTTGCCAGTGCTTGCTGGGCTCTGAATATTCTCTGTTCCCTACTCTGCTGCTGGACTGGGGTTAAGAAGCACTGGCTATGCCCAGCTGTTTTATGTGGGGTCTGGAGATTTGAATTCTGGCAGTCTTGGCCCCTTCAGGCCCTCATGTTTTTTCACGAAGTGCACTGAACCACTGAGCCATCTCTCCAGCCCAGTTTTAAATATCTTTTCCCATAAATACATAAAACATATTTGAGGATACAGCTGTATTTAATCTGTCACCTGATGTATACATGTGTCAACATATCACATTAGCCCATTTGTACATCAATTTGTGTATTTTTTATGTATCACATAAAAATTAATTTTAAAAAGAATGCTGTATTAGTCAGGGCCCTGTAGAGGAACAGAACTGCTAGAATGAATTATTATTTTTTTTTAATTTTTATTTATTTATTTACTTATTTGAGAGCGACAGACACAGAGAGAAAGACAGATAGAGGGGGAGAGAGAGAATGGGCGCGCCAGGGCTTCCAGCCTCTGCAAACGAACTCCAGACACATGCGCCCCCTTGTGCATCTGGCTAACGTGGGACCTGGGGAACCGAGCCTCGAACCCGGGTCCTTAGGCTTCACAGGCAAGCGCTTAACCGCTAAGCCATCTCTCCGGCCCTAGAATGAATTATTTTAAGAAGGGAATTTATTGGATCATCTTACAGTAGTCCAATAGCAGTTGCAGGCTCGAAAATCACAGAACCTGGTAGCTGCTCAGTCCACGAGGCCAGATGCCTCAGCAGTCCCGACCCGGCTCTGCAGATGGTGCCGAAAAGCCTGGAGGCTTCCTGAGGAGCCGCTGGGTTTCGATCCACACGGGTCTTCAGTTGACACTGGTCTTCAGTCCCTGCTGGTCTTCATTCCACACTGGAAGGCAGCAGCAGCTCCGGCAGCCAAGTGGAAGGAAGGAAGGAAGGAAGGAAGGGAGGGAGGGAGGGAGGGAGGGAGGGAGGGAGGGAGGGAGGGAGGGAGGGAGGAAGGAAGGAAGGAAGGAAGGAAGGAAGGAAGGAAGGAAGGAAGGAAGGAAGGAGCTATTTTCACCCAGAGCTTCCTTATATCAAGTCCCCCTCCAAGCGGGGCCACCCACTCTGGGGGAAGGACTTCTTCCTTTAGTTGATCCTTCCTGGAAGCAACCTCAGAGACTCACCCGAAAGGGATTTCTATGGATTACTAAACAGATCAAGTTGACAACACCTTAACTATCACAAATGCAGATAATTAGTCACTTAATACCTCAAACTCACCTTTGTAAATAAACAAACTGGCCATCAAAAAGAAGTTCATAAACTGGGCGTGGTGGCACACGCCTTTAATCCCAGCACTTGGGAGGCAGAGGTAGGAGGATTACCGTGAGTTCAAGGCCACCCTGAGACTACATAGTGAATTCCAGGTCAGCCTGGGCTAGAGTGAGACCCTACCTCACAAAAAAAAAAAAAAAGAAGAAGTTCATGATCTATACCAGTTTTGCCACTAAGCCAAGTTGTGGGGTCACACAGCTGCATATGAGCCCCTTCCACCAACATGCTTGCCACGGCCTGCTTTGTGCACTGTTTTCTCCTTTAACTTTCAGACAATATTTAGTGGCCATTTCCCCCATTTTGCAAGGAGAAAAAACTAAGGTTTTGTTGTGTTTTTTTTAAACTGTTTTGGCACCCTCAATACATATAAACAGCATATTGTGACCATAATCTACTCCCACAGCCCTCCCTTTTCCCTCTCTCAAGTCCCCCCTCCATTGAATCCCTTCTTATTTCCAATTAGTCTCTTTTCTGTTTTGATGTCATCATTTTCCCTTCCACTTATGCAAGTCTTGTATAGGTAGCTTCAGCCACTGTAAGGTCATGAACACCATGGCTATTTTGTATCTGGCTCCTAAATTCTTTCCACCATCTCTTCTGCAATGGTCCCTGAGCTTTGGAGGGCGTGATAGAGATGTCTCACTTAGTGTTAAACATGTCATTTCTTCAAAGCACTCTGTTGAGTTTTGAATCTTCCAAGTGGTCACCATCATCTGAAAAGAGAAGCTTCTCTAACTGAACATGAGGGTAGTATTAATATATGGGCACATACATAAGTATTCAGAGGGTAGTTTGGTGGGCATAATTTATTCATGTAGGCAGACATTAAGCCCTCCCTCAGGCTTATGACTTTTGATTAGGTTTTCAGTACCAAGCATAAATTTCCTCTCATGGAATGGGCCTCAAGCCCAATCAGAGAGCAGCTGGCTTCCCCCATAACCAGCAAACCACCTTTACACTAGTTGGCATATAAAGTTTGTAAAATTTGCAGGGTCCACTGCTAGTCAAGATTGTTAATGACTTTTCTCCCCCAACAGGCTAAATAGCTCTTTCCAGAATTCTGACAGCTAGTCATGAGAGAGACTTTCAGCTCAGTTCTAGCTTGATTTTTAAGTAATCTGCAGCCCCAGCTTATGGTGTCTTCAGCAATAGGGTCTTACCTAGTTCTGGTGGGCAACAAAAAGCATTGACAATAGCCTGTAATTTAAAAGAAAAAAAGGTTCTGCAGAGACTCATAAGCTATAAAAATTCCTAGCTAATGATAGCACAGAGGTAATCCAATGCCCAGCTCTCTCTGTGTCTGCTGCTTCCACCCACAGCTCAAGGGACAAAAAGACAGACAGTGGGAAGAAATGTGAAAGTGAATTTCAAAGCAAAGGAAAAACCCAGACCAGAGGAAAGCCAGGATAAGAGGGTCAGCCTTTGAAAGATAATGTTGTGTACTCGTCCAATGAGCAGAGACAACTGTAAGAATCTGAAAAATGAATCATATGCTTGCTCAGCAATAAAGAAAATGTCATTTGCTTTATATTTCCTGCACTCTCATTTCCAAGTGAGTAGTCTTGGCAGGTGGTTAGCAAATCAATCCTGTATAGTACAAGTCGAAAAGGTGGGGATATTAGTTGGAGAGACTGTCAACACAAGCCATACCCTCCATGGACATCCTCACTCTCCAGTGCACCCATCTTCTACACAGAACCCAAGTGAGAAACCCACATGAATAGAGACAAAAAACACTGATTCAATCCAATTGCATGGGTGTGAAGAGACCATCTGGCCATGAGGAAGGAGCTCATGATCTGTCTTGCTTTTGCCATGAAACCAAAGGGAAGGAAGTAAAGTTCAACAGCCTGCTGCCCTGGCCCAGCCACATCCTCATCCCTCTCCTGGCGCCACAATGCTTTTTAGCAACTTGATCACAGGAAAGGATTACAGATGTGTCCTGACAGAGACATCGGTGACATCACAGCTTAGAGCATGTGGGCTCCAAAAAGATCTTTCTCCAATGAGAGGATGAAGGATTTCTTGGCATCACAGAACCCTGAATGTGGCCATGAAAACTCTCCTGTAAAGGCCTTCAGAAGATGAGTCTTATCTACTGACCCACAGACCAGTAACTTATAAGCCAGCCCTGTTGGAGATGCCCATTCAGAGAGATAATACCAGGATTATAATACAACCATCACAGCAATTCCAATCCCCCCCTAAAAATCTATCTAATTCTGATGATATAGTTTCTTCCCTGGGTCCTTTAAAAAAAACAAGATAGTTATTCGCCTCTTTTCTCTTTCTCTGCGCTCTCTCTCTCTCTCTCTCTCTCTCTCTTACACACACACACACACACACACAGGCATTGTACCATTGCTTCTGAGCTGACTGATGTCCTTTTGTGTTACTTAGATGGAAAGCACAAACCAACATAGGCAGGTTCTTCTAGTGTTGACAGATCTGGACCCCTTAAATGCCAAAGGTTTACAGGCTGGGCTGAAAGACTCAGAAACTTATTGCTCAAAGTCCTGAAAACTAAAGGCTTTTGGCTCCTGGCTCTCGAGATCAGAGAGTCTTGACTGTAGGTGTTCAGGCTGGAGGCTTACTGCTCTGGCCTTTGATTGCCACCTGGCACCAGGCAACTCATCCCCTCAGCTTATAGCAGCAGCTGGGGGCAGCAACAGTCAACAATAGCTCCCAAGACTTGGGTATCAGGACTCTCAGCAAATAACAGCAGCTCATGTCACAGCTCTAGGGCACAAGTATCAGGGCCTTTCACCTATAATAGCAGATTGTATTGGCATTAAGTATTGGGACACTAGGTCATTAGGGCTTAGTAGTTCCCAGAGCTCTTAATAACTTCGTAACTCCTAGAAGTGACAATCACAGTCCCCCATCTCAGACTCTTGACAACATCCCACTTTCTCTAAACTTCCACCATCATTCATCATTCCTTTAAAAAATATTTTAAATTTATTTGCTGGTAGAAAGAGAGAGAGAAAATGGGTGTACTGGGGCTTCTTGCCATTGCACACAAATTCCAAATGCAAGCACCACTTTGTGCATCTGTCTTTGCATGAGTTGAAACCAGACCATTGGGCTTTGTAAGCAAGTGCTTTTAACAGCTGAGCAATCATCCCAACTGCATGCTTCATTTCTGATGCTTCCACACTTTGTCGTCTCTAGCATCACTGCCTTCTGCTGCTGCTGCTATCACGGTTATCACTTGTTATTGTCACATTAACAGCTCAGTCTGTTTTACCCTGGTCAGAAGCAAGCAAGAAGAAACCACTTCAGAGAAGCCTTTAATTGGGCCTAATGTGCCAACCCCAGGGTGGTTGTACAAGAAGGATATCTCAAGCTAACTCAAAATGAGTACTAACCAGCCTGGATCTCTAGCCAGGAGAGATTAGTAAGGGAAAATTAGTGAGGCAATGCATATGAAGGATTATATTTGCACAAATCACAACATAGTTCCCAGGTTTACCAATCACAGGGCCGACAAAGGGACCAGTCATGGGCCTTGCATGAGGACTAATCACAAGTTCTGCAATGCACCAATAATAGCTTCTTGGGCTAGAGAGATGGCTTAGCAGTTGAGGTACTTGCCAGCAAAGCCAAAGGACCAAGGTTCCATTCCCTGGTACCTATGCAAAGCCAGATGCACAAGGTAACCTATGCATTTGGAATTTGTTTGCTGAGGCTAGAGGTCCTCCTGGTGCACCCATTCTCTCTCTCTCTATCTCTCTTTCTCTCTCTCTCTCTCTCTCACATAAATAAATAAATATAAATATTATATTTAAAAAGTATAATGGTTTCTTGCTGAGTTGATGAGGAGGTAGTTCCCTACCTACCTTGAGTGGATTAACCACAAGGTCGTCTAAAGTATACAGAGACTTTCTTACCTAGAGTGTGGCTTTCCAAGGCCAATGCAGATCATCAGGAGCTGTCAAGAGTGAAGCAAGATGAAAGCAAAGGACATTATGAACAGAGCAAAGAGGCAACCTTCAGAATGGGAGAAAATCTTTTCCAGCTATACATCTGACAGAAAATTAATATCCAGGATATACAAAGAACTCAAAAAACTAAATAATAAGAAATCAAACAACCCAATTAAAAACTGGGCTACAGAACTAAATAGAGAGCTCTCAAAGGAAGAAATACAAATGGCCTATAAACAGTCTTACATTCTTAGCCTTTAGGCAAATTCAAATTAAAACTACTTTGAGATTCCTTCTTACTCTTGTCAGAATAGCTACCATCAAGAAAACAAATGACAATAAATGCTAGTTGGAACGCATAAAAAGAGCAACCCTTCTACATTGTTAGTGGGAATGTAACCTGGTATAGTCATTGTGGAAATCAGTGTGGAGGTTCCTGGGACAGCTAAAAGTAGGTTTGCCATATAACCCAGCTATACCACTCCTAGGCATATGTGCTAGGGACTCTTCTAGCTGTCTTAGATATACTTGCTCAGGCATGTTTATTGCCACTGTATTCACAATAGCTAGGAAGTGGAACCAGCCTCTATGTCCCTCGATGAAGAATGGATAATGACAATGTGGTACATTAGTACAATGGAGTTCTATTCAGCAGTAAAGAAAAATGAAATTATGAAATTTGTAGTGAAAAGTAATTTGCATGGAAATGGATGAACCTGGAAACTAATACTAAGTGAGGTAACCAGCCCCAGAAAGCCAAATGTTATATATTGTGTCTCATATGTGGATCCTAGTTACAAGTGTTTAGACTTTGATGTAATTTGGGGTAAAAAGGTAGCAGAGGCCAGTAAGCTAGAAAAGAGGCAGGAAAGGGGATGACTTAAGTGGATGGCATCTATCTATATCTATATATCATCTATGTATGTATGTATGTATGTATGTATGTATGTATGTATGTATGGGAACAGATTACTAGGGATGGAAAGGCCTAAGTGAGATCAAGGGAAGAGATTGAGTAAAAGAAGGGTGGGAGAAGGTTAATCAAAATCTAAGAGCATATGAATAAGTCATATGAAAACCTCCTTTTGGGGGCAATGGTGTACCCAGAAGCCATACACTGTTACTAGAAATTTTCTGTTCCAAGAATGGGATACCTTCCTGTGAATTGTTGGCCAGGGAGGTCCTTGATATCCCCAAAACATTACAGGCCATTGCTGATGCCCTTAGTTTCCCACCAGGGTATATGGTAAGACCCTCTTGCTGAAGACTACATGCTTGGGCTGCAAGGTCACTGAGAAATCTTGCTGGAGCTGAGCTGAAAAATCTCCTCCATGTAGACCAGCTGACAGAAAGCTGGGGAAAAAAGCTATGCTGCATGCAGTTCCATGGAAGAGAGAGAAGTCATAAGTGGAAACAAATATCAGTGAACACTATAAGCCTTAAGTTTGGCCAGTCAGGCCAGATGAGCCAACAGGTGCAATAGTGGCATTTCTGTTATGGGGGAAACCAACCAATCTCTAATTGGTCTGAAGGGCCACTCCATGGGAGGCAATATATGCCTGGTACTGAAAACCCTATGACTGAGGAGGTCATAAGCCCTAGGAGTGTATGTAACACCTGCTGGTTTCTGGCTAAATGCATATATTAGGCTTACCAAACTGCCAAGTAAGCACTTCTCTTAATGTTCATACCCATATATTAATACTACTCTCACTTTTGGATTAGAGAAGCTTCTCTATTCAGATGGTGGTGACCTCTGGAATGGCTCAAAATATACCACAGTGCTGAGAAGTGACAGAGGAGTGTTCTGCACTGAAACATCTCTATCACAACCTCCAAGGCTCAGGGTCCATTGTGGAAGAGTGAGCTAAAAGAATGTAAGAGCCAAAGGAAGAGTAGGACTGCTTATAATTCAGTCTTCCATACACAAAATGGCCTGAATATCCATGACCTCACAATGCCTGGTACTACATACACAAAACCCTCACAATAGAAGGAAAAGGTGATGACATCAAAATGAAAGGAAGACAAATTGAGGGGGTATATGATGGAGAGTGATTTTATTAAGGGGAAAGTGGGGAAGGGGAGCAAATTATCATGGTTTATTGTTTATAATTATGGAAGTTGTAAATTTAAAAAAGTTTAGCTGGGGATGGTGGCACATGCCTTTAATTCCAGCACTTTGGAGACAGAGTTAGAAGGATCACCATGAGTTCAAGACCACTCAGAGACTTCATTATGAATTCCAGGTCAGCCTGGGCTAAAGTGAGACCTTACCTCCAAAAAACCAATAAAATTAAATAAATTTTTTAAAAATATTTTTAAAAAAGACTGAATCAATGCTTTTTGAGCCAGGAGCCATGTCCCCAGCATGGAGCAGGAGTTCCCAGTAGGAGCTACGGATGTAGTGGTCTCCTATAGCTGCCAAGGAGGTCACTGTGCTCTCACGGTGATCACGAAGTGTCCAAATCAGTTAGGAGGGCATCTGGCTATTTGCCAGAGGATGCACTACTTGGCTGACAGTTCTTAGTTCTAGGCTGCCAGGCATAAAGGAGGGTCATTCCTCTGCTAATCAATGGCCTGAAGGGCTGCTCCATGTAATTTTCCTTCTTTACATGGGGAAAACAAGCATTATAGAGAGCTTACAGCAAAAACAAAGAAATCCCAATGCAAAAATAACCTTTTTAGCAGCACATAGCAATATTTAACAGAATCTGACAATGCTCAACTGGATCTAACCCCTGCCCCAGTGCCACGGGGAGAGCTGGGTCCCCTCACTGTCTTAGCAAGATGCAAGACCCTCAATCTGCTCTCCTCCAATGAGAGACCTCTAATTAAATGTTGAGGTGAGGGAGTGCTAACCCCATTTTCTTTCTCCACTCCTAGGCAACACAGGGATATTTTTCATACTCCATGCCTTATGGCAACTTTCATCACCTGGGCCTGTCATTAGAATCATCCCAGTCTTTTAGAAGGAGAGCTTAGAGCTGTCTTCTTAAAGTTACCATGCTAAGTTCTTTCTGAGTACCCTTCAACACTAGGACTCACAGAGCTGATATAAACTAAAAGTACCTCATGGGATGGACAGAAGGGTTACTGTGCAGCGGTCAGACTGGGAACTGACACTTCTGTTTCTTACCCAGGTCACTTTAAGGGGAGTGATCTCTCCATGAGAAAATTTCCATTAGTTATGCTAAATAGCTATACCTGAGATAGACATGAGAAGGGTAGTAAATCTTGAGTGTATATATCACTCAGATGACAAGTATTTCTGGGTGATAGGATAGTTGATATTCCTCCCCACTCCCTTTCAATCTACTTTTGTATCCTAGGGTTACATCTACACAGAGCCCTGACATTTAATACATCCTTGATGTTCTATATTCTCAACCACTTTCATTGCCCATTGGCACGTAAGGGCCCATTTGGATTGCTCAGACTTTCCCCTCTTCTCCCAATTCAAATGCACCATTTTCAAGACAGAGTTTTAACCGGAACAACACACCCCTAGCTACTTGAACACTGTTCCTCCACATCCTCCTACTTAGAACTACATCTTCATCCAGCATACTTATAGCTAGCCTTCTCATTCATTCAACCATCCATCCAAATAGTTGTGTGGGAAACACTGAGAAGTCCTTGAGCGGTGAGAATGAATCATGTCTGCCTACCAGAAACCCAGAGACTAGCTGGGAAAACAGATTTAGAACTATAGTAATTAACAGTATCACAGGATGCTATGGGCAGACAATGAAGGAGATGTCGCTCAGAGAAGATGGTAAGAAATTCTGGGCTGACAAAGACATAAACATTCACCAGACAGAGCACCAGCACTGGGCAATAGCTACAAGTGACAGGTACTGCATATTCTCACCCTCATGGTTCCATTTCAGACTAAGTTCCAGGAAGTCTACTTGTGCTCTGCCCAAGGCTTGCTTAGTCGTTACCTGGACAATATTGCATTTGTCTTTTCGGGAAACCCTCCTTCAAGTAAAAAGGACTGTCTGTTATTTTCTGTCCTCTTTGGCTCCACTTCAACATTCAATAAGCTCTTACTAAGCCATCGCCAACTCTCATGATCTTAGTCACAGCAGAGTGGGTAGAAATAAGTAAGAAATACAGATTTCTTTTAAAAACTATCAAAATCATTAACACACACGGTTAAGAAACTAGTATCATTAACGAGACTTGCAGAGAACACTCCACCCATTGCTAATGAAAATGACCAGGGGGGCTCTTTTATTTTTTAAAAATTTTTTTTTTAATTTTATTTATTTATTTATTTGAGAGCGACAGACACAGAGAGAAAGACAGATAGATAGAGGGAGAGAGAGAGAATGGGCGCGCCAGGGCCTCCAGCCTCTGCAAACAAACTCCAGACGCGTGCGCCCCCTTGTGCATCTGGCTAACGTGGGACCTGGGGAACCGAGCCTCGAACCGGGGTCCTTAGGCTTCACAGGCAAGCGCTTAACCGCAAAGCCATCTCTCCAGCCCAAGGGGGGGGGGGGCTCTTTATAAAAGAGCAGAGACCACAGAGCATGGAGCTTTCTCCCAAGTCAAACTGACCCTAGGTAAGTGGAGAGCCGGTGTTTTGGAGACCTGGGTCTGGCAATCTATAGGACTACTCCTCTCTGCTGAGTACTAGACCCTAGTCTTTGGGAAGAAATTGAACAGTTTACAAAGCTAGTGTCTGAGTCATGGGGAAAGCCTGGGTAGACATGCTTTACACAAGAAGAAATGGTGTCTGTCAGTAGCTACCTTTGTAATTTATACATTCGACTATAGAGACATGACCTGTCAGGCTACTACTTCTGCTCTAGAAGGTTCTGACTTACGATATCTTGACTTAAATTTTTCAGGCTTACAATGCTGAGAAAGTGATACAAATTTAGTAGAAACCTTACCATGAGTCTTTGAGTTGTCATCTTTTTCCAGGCTCGTAATACACATTGTGACGTCACTCCCTCTGTGACGGGTGGCAACAAGCAGCCAGTTCTGTCAGCCATGGGATCACAAGGATGAAGAAATGACTTTACAGAGTCCTGTGATATTATGATATTTGGTGGTCCAGGTATATTAAACACATTTTTGACTTATAGTATTTTCAACTTGTGATGAGTTTATTATCAGACTATGACCCCATTATGAATGTAATGCCATGAGTGGGTATTGCTTACTGAAAACACCTTAGAGAGAAATGGTAAAGTGATAACAATGACCAACCTAGAGAAGCACGTTGTGAGGGAGGGTTACGTATGTTAATTTGGAGGTAAGGTGACCACCAGCTCAGGAGGCTGCTGTAAGGAGGATCATGAGATCAAAGCCAGCCTGGGCAACAGAAGTAGACTCTGTCTCAAATAAAATAAATGATAGAGTAGAGGTGAGGAAGAGGGAGAGGGAGATCAGGCAGTTGGATCGGCAGAGTACAGTTTGAGAAGGATGAAGAGTGAAAACATACGTGAAATAAATATCTGTGTAGACCTCGGATGAGACTGCCACCTACAACCATCACTCTACTACTGTCCAAATGTCTTCTGGGCTTTCCAGCCTTACAGTTAAGGGTTAAATGAAAGAGTTCAAGATTACATCTCATCCACTACAGTGTGCAGTATACAGAACTCTCAGGATTTCTGCAGATTCCCCATGGACAAAGGCTGGAGTGCATAGTGCCAATCTTTTCTTATACCCTTTCCTTTCATCGCATTTTCCATGACTCCTAATTGTTCATTTTGATTCACCAAAGCACCCCTAGTATAATGCCCTGTGCTTTTATTAGTTCTGGCAGTGATGGAAGGGAACAAAGCAAGCCAGGAACAACCTCTCCCTGTGTGTCCCACCCCACCGCGCTGTGGGAAATTTCTCCCTGAGTGCATTTCTCCTCTATCTTTGCCTGCTAACTGTTATAGATAACAGCGCTCCCTTCTCCCCTGTCTACCTGCAGGCACCACTCAGAACTCTAGAATTCTCTGTTTCTGCTTTTGTTTTCCACTCTTCTTCTTGGTTCACCCACTGTATCTCAACATTCTTGTCTGTTTGCTATTTGTACTTAGTCTTAACAGTGAAGTCCCTGGGGCGGTGTGGGGGGTGCGCTTTGCTTCTCTGCCTATTATAGGACTCTAAACCCCATCAAGGTGTATGCTCAAACAGAAATACCTCACCACAAAAGAAAGCATACTCCTTTTGCAAATGAGAAAAACAGCAGCAGCTATCTTTGAAAAGATGTATTTCTTCCTGGAACAGAGAAAAAAAGAAAAGATTGGAATTAGTAATTATGACTATCCTTTTAAGCACGTTCCATAAGATGAGGTAAGAATTGTGATAAGTGTCTAACATGAATTCTACTCATTGATCTTGTCAAATGAAAAGAAGTCAAAATGGAATAGCGTTGGTTGGGGACACTTAAAATGGAGCCCGGATGTCAGATACGTGGACAGCTGAACATTTAAAAGGAGTGGCAGACATGTCCACCTACAGATGCCAATTGACCTCTGGAACATGAGGAACCCCTGCCTGGTACAGGAGAATCTCCTCTGGTAAACATGCAGAGCCTAAGACTGCTCCCAGCCTTCATCCTCCACAACCGCTTAATTTTTGCCAGCAGCAGTCACAATACCTGGTTTACAAAGCACAGAATTGCTAGACCCCGTGCCAGGGAAAGCTATAAGCACAACCACCGTTTCGTAAAGCTTCAGCATATGGCCTAAGATTGTCTGAGTCTGCTTCCCACAATTCTGCACAGCACCCAAGAAATTATCACTTGTTTTCAACAGAGTTTGCTCTCTTTAGGGGCAGGCCAGTGATCTCCACAAGCCCATCTTTCAGCAGAGGGAGCTATACTTCAAGAAGATTAGACATCTGTCCCGTGGTCACACAGCTGATGAGCAGACTCAGAGATGGTCTTTGCTGGATCTAGCTGGCTGCGTGAGTGTCCTCTAGGTACCTGTAGCTTCACTAAAGCTACATAATACATCCCATCTGCATGACAAACGGATCCCAAGTACTCCATGACATCGCAGCGGACGACTGCCATGACACGACTTGAAAAAAACCATAAAAAGTACAAAAAGATCAATATTCCTGAAAAGTCCCTATCCAGGCCCAGAAAGGACAGAATGCTTATGCTCATTATTAGCCTGTCCCTCCTCCTCCCTTTCTTCCATCACATGTCCACCACACCAGTGCCCCCCAAGAGGTGGCGACTTGAGAAGCCACCTCCCACTCCTCCTCTTGGCCAAGAATGAAAGTCTCTTTTACTGCTTGATCAGCACTTGGCCTTATTATTGGCTCCATAATTCTGAGAGAGAGAAAGAGAAAGCTCCTAGATTGTGGGAAAAAAAATAGTAGTATCCTAAAGTTCTCCAATGGCTGTACTCTCACCAATAAACTTGGTATCATGCTGGGAAATATTTAACGACTTTCCATACAAATAATAATCCTGCTTTGTACTTAAGATACACCGAACAATACCAACTTTAAGTTAGCACGACGCCATCATCACATGCAGGGTAGGGAAAAGACAGCCTGTCACTATGCACCAGTTCCACAGTCAGAAGATGACCCCAGGAGCGTGGGTAATGAATGACAAAGTACAGTAAGACAAATGGGAGCTAAGCTCATGTTTATGTGTCTATGAGATTTCATTCTAAGTTTCAACTATTTTTGTTATATATCTCAGCATGTGTATTTATGTGGTGTGTGTGTGCACATGTGGTTGCAAATATGCTTGTGTACATGGGTATACAGGGGTTGACATCAAGTGTCTTCCTCAAATGCTCTTCATCTTTTTTTTCTGAAACAGGGTCTCTCACTGAACCTGGAATTTACCAGTTTGGCTAGATGAGCTAGCCAGCAAGCTTCTCCCTTCTCTATCTCCCCAGCACAGGGATTGCAGGTATGGGCCACCATGACTGGCATTTGTACATGGGTATAGGAATCTGAATTCAGGTTCTCATGCTTGTGTGGCAAGCATTTGACCCAGAGAGCCATCTCCCAAGCCCAAATGTAATTTTAAGTTTTATAATAGCCATGTTCAGCAAGCAACTAGCAGACAACATTTTAACAGTGGGCCCTAACAAGCCAGGGTAAGCCACTCTATCCACCACACAACTGCATTGTCAGTGTTTGTTGTGGTTAACTTCTCATTTTGGGGACAAACACCTCACCAAAAGTGGTTTATGGGGAAAAGGGTTTATTTCAGGTTTACAGTTTACAAACGAAGCTTCATGGTGGAAGAAAGTGGCTCACTTCATTATGCAAACATATATATATAGTAGATGTATTATTTATATGGACAGCCAGAACTCTAGTTGGCTGAGAACACACCTTTGGGCTGAACTCAAGATCCACCCTTCTCCAGCAGGGCTCTGCTTGTTGCAGACTTAAGTAAGAAGCTTAATCCTGATTAGAAATACCTGAGGCTGGGATGGAGAGATGGCTTGTAGTTAAGGTGCTTGCCTGCAAAGTCAAAGGACTCAGGTTCAATTCCCCAGGAACCCATGTAAGCCAGATGCACCAGGTGACTCATGCACCTGGAGTTCATTTACAGTGGTTGGAGGCCCTGGTGTGCCCATTCTCTTTCTCTCTCTCTCTTTCAAATAAATAAATAAAAATAAATAAATGCATGGAGGCTATGGAGACTTTTACTTTCAGAACCACAACAGTGATCATAAATATAGCTGATTTAGAGAAAATAGGGAAACAACACCAGGACGGGAAGGAAATTAGAAATGTGTTTAAGATTGAAGAGAATCATTTTATGATAATCTGAAGTTTGGAAACATTCATCATGAGTTTCAGAATCTGGTTCAATAGACAAATGATTAGGGAGAAGCATGTGGCTGCTTATTGATTGATCATTGTGAAGTTATAAACAAACTGAATATAATGACTTTGCATAAAGAAAAAACATGAAATAATCATGAACATCTCTCTCTGCATTTAGGAAACACTGGCTTGCTTTTGAGAGATAGAAAGATATCTGATCATTGCCAACTATTTTTTAAATTCGCTATTAATTTTTAAACAGGTTCTTATTGAAGCATTGCTGCAGACTGCAGTGACTAAGGACAAAGGTGCCCCACAGCATCTCATGTCACCTCCTTCTGGTGTGGGGAGCTGGAGGAAAACACCCCCTCTGCACCCTTCTCTCATGGACAGGAGTCAGAGAGGCCCCCCCAGAGTAAGTTCAGGCTTAGAGATGTGAGCTCTGGATTCTCGCCTCTGTGTTTTCACTTGCTGGCTTTTACATTTGGGGCCAAATGAACTGAGTTTTCCTAACCACGGTTTACATACCGCCACCCCCCACATACACACACACCAAATACTGATAGTCACATCTAGGCTATCTGGCTACTTATAGGCATGCTAGTGATTACAGAAGTGGCAGTTGCCTCAGTTTCTGATGTTCAGTCCACCCTGACAAATTGACTGAGCATTTGACCTTTTGTGAGGCACTGGGCAACCACCATGAACCAGGTCCTGCCTTAAAGAATGCTCAGTCTACTATAAAGCAAAGGATGTTCAGATAAGGAAAATCACATGCAGCATATGAATTTTTGTTATCTGCTCCTCAAGAACATTCATTGGGAAAGTTGAGAATTAGCAAAGAATCCTTGAACTTCCAAAGCTTGCAGGATTTTCTAGACAGGTTCCTGAAGTCCATTCAATGTGGCACCATTTAGCTGAATGGTCTGTGTTTATATACTTAAAATAAAGGGACAGAATTATATCAAGATACTGATTTGCATAATTTACAAAAACAGCCCATAATTAGCACATATTCCAAAGCCAAAGCAACTTAATGTCTTGACAGTGTTTCTCTGTAAGAATCTAGATAGGTGGTTTCATTACAAATAGCACATAGAAAATAATTATATGATAAACATAGGGCTGGAGAGATCGCTTAATATTAAGGTACTTGCCTGTGAAGCCTAAGGATCCATGTTGAATCTCTCTCCAGATCCCACATAAGTCAGACACACAAAAGTGAGGCAAGCACAAGTTCGCACATGCACACTAGGTAGCACAAGTGTCTGGAGTTCAACTGCAGTGGCTGAAGCCCTGGTGTGCCAATTCTCTCTCTCTCTCTCTCTCTCTCAATAAATAAAATAAAATAAAATAAAATAAAATAAAATAAAATAAAATAAAATAAAATAAATAGCCAAAGGCTAGAGAGATGGCTTGCCTGTGAAGCTTAAGGACCCAAGTTCAATTCTCCAGTACCCGCATAAGTCAGATGCACATGGTGGCGCATGCATCTAGAATTTGTTGGCAGTGGCTAGAGGCCCTGGCACACCCATTCTCTCTCTCTATCTCTCTCTCCCCATCTCCCTCCATCTGCCTCTTCCTCTCTCAAATAAATTAATTAATTAAAATATTTTTTAAAAACAGCCAAGAGACTGGAAGCCCTGGCGCGCCCATTCTCTCTCTCTCCCTCTGTCTTTCTCTCTGTGTCTGTCACTCTCAAATAAATAAATTAATTAATTAATTAATTAAAAAAAAAAACAGCCAAGAGAAATGCCTAAAACCCCTTTCCTCAGAGGCTAGTGTTGGAGAGAACAGAGAGTTTTCGGCTGGCATTTAACCTTGAGTGTCTAGCTTTCCTTTGCATGACAATACTTTTTGGCTATTGTATACTAGGTCCAAAAAAAAAAAAAAATCCAAAAAGCTCTTCTTGCTTGGCTTAATGGCCTGTGTAACCTAATTGAAAATGGGGAAGTGACTTCAGGTCCTCTCTCCAGTTTATTGGGAAGTAAGTACATTAGCATATCATTGTATTCTGGCTGTCATTTATCATTTATGGCTTTATCCAGTGAAGCAACCTGCCACATCAGGGGTTTACTTTGAAAATACTTGTTTAAAATATCTCAGAAGGACACAAGGGCACATAGTGGCCATGTTCAAATGCCACCTCTGCCTGTGCTGAGCCTTTCCTAGTCCCATCCTGGCCCTTGCAATGGGTTGAATGTGTACAGACCTACCAATTCATGTGCTGAAATCCACCCACAAAGTGATAGCATTGGGAGTGAGGCTTTTTAAGGGATCTTAGGTCTCAAGAGCTGGAGTTCGTGATTATGGTTAGCTTCCTTATACAAGAGCTCTAGAAAGACTGCTGCTACTGTCATCACCCAGAGAGAAGTCTTCTATGACTAAAGGGTGCCCTCGTCAAACACTGAACCCGCTCGCACCCTGAACTTGGACGTCTCAGCTTCCGAGACTATGAGGAGTAGACTTCTATTGTTTCTAAGTCAAATCACTCCATCAGTGATATTTTTGTTGCAGATGCCCAAACAATGAAGATACTCCCATAGCACATTGATTCTCTCACTCTACAAAGCACACTACTGTGCTTGGCAAGGGAGCTAGGTAGGTGTGTCCTATCTCTTCTACCTGTTGGGCTCCTTGAGTACAGAAATAATACGACATCTTCTGCTTTCCCTCCCTCCCTGCCTCACGCTAACACAAACCTCACCACCATCAGGACAGGGCCTTGCATAGAACACTCAAGACGTAGGCGCCGAAGGAGATGGACACAGGGTACTTCAAAAGACAATAGACACACTAGAGCCCCAGAAAGGACAAGACACAGCATCTGCTCCAGCTCCATCCAGCGTGAGTGTGTGCATCAGCCGGTCTTGGGCAGTGCCTTCCTAAGACCAGGACACTGCATTATAATAATGTATCATGCACCCACTCTTTCTGCACAAATAGCTCATGTGTTATTTAAAGTAAATGCACAACAAAGAATTAGGAACTTCCTTCAATAGAATCAGGGACTTCACCACATCTGCTTGGAAGTTTCCCCCGATACCCATTTGGTCAGGAAATGCTTTCTTGGTCAACCTCAGCTCCCACCCTGAAGATCAGAGGTGCCCTGCACCCGAGGCCACTAAGTTTATAGTGACTACTGCTGAAGAATTTTCCCATCCCCACCCCTTCTGGGGCAGGTTATCAATGAGCTTCTCAACTTGCCAAGTGCTGAGCATCCAGCCCCTGGAAACAATCTGCCTACTCTGGTCAGAGGACAAACATCTACCAGAGGAATGTGGGAGAAGAAATTAACTCAAAGCAGCCCCAAATCAGTGAGCTGTGAGCATGGTGCCTCTGAGAAAGGCTGTCTAGAGATCCTCATGGAAAATAAGCTGGAGAAGAAGCCTTAGTTCCCACAACCACCTTTAATTGCATTGCAGTTAAATTTAGATATTCATTTGTAGGGATATTGGCAAAACGGTCCAATAAGAGAGAAACTCAAAAGTTCTGTGAGCCTTCTTTCTGTGGTCACAAGCACAACACTGTCAGAAGGAAGTTAAGATTGATGTGAGGTCAGGTTCGTTCAACTTGGTCACCTGAGCCACACACTAAATCTGAAATGTCTGGGCTTATTAAGATGATGTTTTATGAGAATTTTATGAACTATTTCTGTATGCAAATTCTTATATTGGACTACATGATTTTACTTTTTTTGAATTTCAGTTATACTATGGTTGTCTGATCCTATTTGCTGCATGGAGATTCCAGGAAGTGTCTTCATTACTATTCTTACTGCTGCAAATGCATAATGAGACATGACTTCATGGAGAGAGGATTTATTTTGGCTCACAGCTTCATAGTAGAGAAGACATGGTGGCAAGACCAGCTCCTGTCCTCAGTGGTAGGATCTGGTGGCACAACTTGATCACATCTTGGGTGGACCAGAAGCAAAGAGTTCTAAATAAACACCCTAAAATATACATTTATTTTTATTGCATATGTGCCTTGTGGCCAGACCCCTGTCAAGTAAGACAGACCCAGGTGCAAAGATGGTGTGTGGTTCAAGTCAGCTACTGGAAATGCTAACCTGTGGGCTCTGAGAAAGTTAAGGAAATAAATAAAATTGACCTCTGGTGGGAAGATGGGACTTGATGTGAAGCCAGATGCTATAGATTGGCAGGTCTGCAAGATGGAAGAACAGTCTAGAGGGGGGAAGCATGCAGATGGCACAAACACAGTAAATTAATGCTTAATGAGGCATGAAGAAAAATGCTACTTGCCTAGGGAGTAAGTTTGGAGGAAGGAGTGAAACTATCAGAATCATAAAAGGACCTTGAAAATGCTACTTAATGATTTGGAGTTAGTATGTGAATTTTTCTTTTTTAATATTTTAATTTATTTGACAGAAAGAGGCAGAGAAAGAAAGAGAGTGAGAGAGAGAGAAATAGAATGGGCATGCCAGGGCCTCCAGCCACTGCAAACGAACTCCAGATGCATGTGCCACCTTGTGCATCTGGCTTATGTAGGTCCTGGGGAATAGAACCTGGGTCCTTTGGCTTTGCAAGCAAGTGCCTTAATTGGAAAGCCATTCCTCCAGCCCAATATGTGAACTTTTCAAACCCTTTTCCTCTCTACTCAAACTGCTTTATAGATATAGATATATAGATAAGATAGATAGATAGATAGATAGATAGATAGATAGATAGATAGATAGATAATTTTATTTCTTTATTTGAGAGAGAGAAAGAGGCAGAGGAAGAGAGGAGGAAAGAGAGAAAGAATTGGTATGCCAGGGCCTCCAGCCACTGCAAACGAACACGTGAGCCAGATGCACAAATTAGTGAACGCATGTGGAGTTCGCTAGCGTTTTACATTTTTAAGTACATGTTCCATATAAATACCAGATGCCTCATGGAAGCCCTAGACAGCAATCATCCAGCATGAGCTCTATCAGCTCCCCTGCCCCAAGCCTGGAGAATCACTTGTAGTTCCTGCCCCTAGTCCTCATGACGCCGCCCTCTCCCCAGCTCAGCAGTGATTATCTTAGACGATGTAATCATGTGAGCTTTTGATTTTCTTATTGTAGCTTTCTACTTTTTTCCAACTTCTGCATGATAAAAAGATTATATTGCCATGAAAATAAAAGCTATATCTACATAAAATATGCGACCAATAACATGAGGAATGAAGAAACAGGGTGCTTGAGGGAAGGGAATAAGATTTCCTCTATGTCATGAAAAACATGAAAGCTGAAAAACATAAACCAAACTGCTTTGGGGATAAGGTGATTTTCTCAAGTACATTTCCTAGAAAAAAAATATTACACTGTTCTGAAATTATCCATCCACATCATAAAAATGACTGGGACCAATATGCATAGTTTGAGAAGTGCCCCAGGGACTAACTCTTTAGACCCCTCATCTCTCTGTGGCAAGGTGACCAGTGACGCAGTCCTACTTTCCTTTCCTCTCTTAGAACCTCTGGAACCCCCTATTCAACCTCCTTCCTACTGTGAGTAGACTCATAGACTTGGTCAGTGAGCCAAGAGCTCTTTACGTCACCTCTGTCACATATCCACTGGGCAACACAGCACCCAGGATCCCAAAGGTAAAGGCAGCCATCAAAATATCTAATGTCCCTTGGTGTCTTCTCCCCAGCCCCCTCCCCCCTTCTTCTCACTGAGAGTAACCAGGGACTTGGGGTTCAGAGTTGGAGTTTGAGGTCTTCCTAGCTTGTTTCTCCTTTATAATGATTAGTCAATTGATCGATTAGTCAACAGATTGATCAATAAACAATATTGTGTTAAGTTTTGAATCTGGGATGTCTTCCAAATGTTTTGCTGGTAGTGCTTTGAAGAGGTGGTTGAACTTTCAAGGAAGTAAAGAAGGAATACAACTTTGAGGACATGCCTCTGAAGAGTATATTTTGTGTCTGGTCACTCCTCCCCATCCTCTTCTTTGTTTCTTTTCTTTTCTTTTTTTAATTTTGAGGTAGGGTCTCGCTCTAGCTCAGGCTAACCTGAAATTCACTATGTAGTCTCAGAGTGGCCTCAAACTCATGGCACTCCTCCTACCTCTGCCTCCCAAGCGCAGGGATTAAAGATGTGCGCCACCACAACTGGTGCCATCCTCTTTTGTTCTTTCTCCTTTCTTCTTCCTCAATATCTCTCTGTTTCTATTATATAACTGCCATCTATCTATCTCTCGATCATCTATCTACATCTATCTCTCTCCTGCCTTCCCACTTTATCTCCTAGCTACCAGCTGGTGAGCAGCTTCACTCAGCCACATGATGAACACATGATGTTCTTCCCACAGCAAGGTAGCCAAAGAAACTGGGACTGGAGAGATGGCTTAGCAATTAAGGCACTTGTCTACAGAGCCTAACAACCCTAGTTTGATTCCTCAGTACCCACGTAAAGCCAGGTGCACTAAGTGGCACATGCATGCATCTGAAGTTCATTTGCAGCAGTTGGAGGCCCTGACATGTTCTCTCTCTCTCTCTCTCTCTTTGAAAATAAGTAAATAAAATTTTAAAAACCTTCTGAAACTGTGAGTCAAAATAAATCTTTTCTCCCTTAAAAATTTCTCAGGTAGATTGTCACAGCAACTAAAAGCTAATATTGATTGATTATGTAGATACATGACAATTGATCCATAGATTTCTTATTTTCTCAATGTTCCTATTCTATAATATCCTATTTCTGATTCATAAATGTAATTGTTCTTTTGTATTTTTATATTATTAATAATAAATCTTGTTTTATTTTATAATTCCATTTCCTCCATACTGATTTGTTCTATTTGTGCATTAGTCTAGCCTTTTTAGTTTATATTACAATATAAAAATAGAGCCAGATAAAACTGAATAGAGAGCTCTCAAAAGAAAAAATACAAGTGGTTAATAAAATATCTTTTAAAAGTTCTACATCTTTAGCCATCAAGGAAGTACAAATTAAAACTACTTTGAGATTCCATATCACTCTTGCCCAAATGACTATCATCGAAGAGAAAAGGAAATAGTAAGACAACTCAAGAACAAAACCATTGCACCTCTGAGGACAGCTGGAAGGTAGAGCATGCACCCACCTCAGAAGAGCACACACCACTCTCTCAGCCTGTCTCATTACCAAACAGCCTCGCAGACACATCCAGAATATTGTTGTACCAAATACATGAGCCTTCCGTGGCCAGTCAAATTACTACATAAAGTTGACCAGCACAAGGCCTGATGACATTGTTCAATAAATATTTGTTAAATAACTGGGTGTGGTGGCAAACAACTTTAATTCCAGCACTCAGGAGGCAGAGGTAGGAGAATTGCCATGAGTTTGAGGCCACTCTGAGGCTGCATAGTAAATCCCAGGTCAGCCTGAGCTACAGTGAGACTCTACCTTGAAAAACCAAATATATATATATATATATATACATGTTCTCTGAGCTTAGTAGAGATAGACATGCTCTGACAGACTTCTGAGTGGGAAATGCCTCCATATGTTCCCTCCACCCTAACCATGGACATCTGATACAAATATCTCCAGTTCCCTTACTGACCTAGCTCTAAGTTTCTGCTTACATCAGCACCAATGCCAGTCTTTTCCCCAGAAACACATCCTCTTCCTTGGCATTGTGGTACTGTACTAAGACCATGGCCCAGAGCCTAGCTTAGGTAGACGTTGCTGGTGTTGGCACAGGAATCCTCGGCCCACATTAAGCAGAGCCTGCGAAGCTACGAAGAATCTTCTGCAGGAAAGGCTAAGAGACTCTTTGCAGGGCTACAAGGAAGTCATCTGAGCATAGAAGGTTTACAATGATTGAAAATGCTACTTCCCTGTGAACCAAGGCAAGATCTCAGCCAACCCAGCCCACCCCACAGCCCTTCCCAATACTATCACTGCAATGATCTCCTCTTCATGATGAAGGCATAACCGATACTTCTAGAAAAGCCTCTGACTACTTTTTTTCAACTGCTTTGTTGGATACCAGTTCCTTGCGGCATCTAGTTATAAACTCGATTCTGGAGGCTGTATGAGTATTGATCAAAGTAGTATGGTTCTATTACACTAATAGGGCTACCATGAAAGAAATAAAGCTTCATCTCCAGCTGGAGAATCATATAGCTCCTTAATTTAGCAAGAGATCATCAACTACTAAGGTAATGGGAGATTATGCACCAAGTATCTAGTTTGTTAACCCACAGTGTCTGCAGGTGGGGAAGCAGAAAGGATTCAGAATTGGGAGAGAACTTCTTGAATACAGTGAGTGTATCTAAGAGACATGCATCTAAATAACTAGTGACTCAAATAGCCTCCAGGTCCCCATATCTGAATGACACAGGTAACCCTTGATAGAGAAGGTAGGGTTTCAGTATTGTGTTCGCTGATTTGGGAATATTATTCTTTGTTGATAAAGGTTTTCCCATGTTGCTGCTTTTTTTTTTAATTTTTATTAACATTTTCCATGATTATAAAATATATCCCATGGTAAATGTTGCTGCTTTTTTAATGGGGTTCCTGTCCTTATGCTCTGAGACAAATTAATTCAGAAAATGTCCTCCTCAATGCCTTTTATTTTTAGTAGTTGACTGTCCAAACCCTGGAACAACAATTATAGGTGTCTATTTCTTTCCCATCCTGCTAGACCACTGCTTCCTAAGGACACGGGCTGTGCTTTAGTCACCATCATATCCTAAGAGAATGACAAGATTGAACTCCTGAAAGGCCATAGAAAATGTAGACAAGATTCACAGTTAAGCTGAGAACACTTAACTGTTCAGCAATCAAGAAAGGAGCAGTATGTGGATCCGCCTATGGCATTCAGCATTAGCAATCACAAGCAGCTAGTAAACAACATTAGCAGCCATTCACTAGCCACAGAATGAAAATAGAAAACATTTGTTAAAATGGTGCATTCTGGGTTGGAAAGAGGGCTCAACAGTTAAGGCATTTGCCTGCAAAGCCTAAAGACCTGGGTTTGATTCACCAGTACCCATGTAAAGCCAGGTGCAAATGTGGCACATGCATCTGGAACTCATTCCGCATGCCCATTCTCTCTGTTTGTCTCTTCTCTCTCTCTCTCTCCCTCTCTCCCTCTCTCTGTCTCTCTCTCTCTCTCTCTCTCTCTCTCCCTCTTCTTCCCCCCCTCCCTCCTTCCCTCTCTCCTTGCAAATAAAAAAAAATTGTTTTTAAATAGTGCATTTCTGGCCAGACATGATGGCACACACCTTGAATCCCAGCCCTTGGGAGGCAGAGGTAGGAGGATCACCATGAGTTTGAGGCTACCCTGAGTCTACAGAGTGAATCCCAGGTCAGCCTGAGCTAGAGCAAGACCTTACCTTGAAAAAACTTTTTTAAAAATGATGCATTTCTGGCTAGAGAGATGGCTTAGTGTTTAAGTGCTTGCCTGTGAAGCCTAAGGACCCCGGTTTGAGGCTCGGTTCCCCAGGACCCATGTTAGCCAGATGAACAAGGGGGCGCACGCGTCTGGAGTTCGTTTGCAGTGGCTGGAAGCCCTGGGGCACCCATTCTCTCTTTCGCTCTCTGCCTGCCTGCCCTCCCCTCCCTCCCTCCCTCCGTCCCTCCCCCCCCCCCCGTCACTCTCAAATAAATAAATAAATAAACAAAAAAAAAATTTTTAAATGATGCATTTCCTTAAAAATGGTTTGAGACTATTTTGAAAGCATTAGTGATTATAGGAATGGGAAGGACCCTGGGGAAGTTCCTAAGACAGGGAAAGGTTGTTTCTCTATGCCAGCTTCCACAGAGCGCTGCACATATGTGACCCCAGTGAACAGCCACACATTTGAAAGGCCCACCACCATTTCATGATTTCTTCCCCCTCCCAAACGCAAGCTGCAGCAGATGTCATGCAACAACTGCAGTGTATTCTGAGGGTCCTGTGTTGCTTGTGGGCCACTTGGATGGAGAGAGAATGTGGTTCAGCCTCACCTAGATTCAAATTCGTAGCCAATTTTGCTCCCTTATCAGAATGCTTTGTATTTTTAAGATGAAGTTTCTTCTTAGAGGATCTCATGCTTTACAAAGATGTTGCTAAGAACCATTCAGGGTTGTTTTTTTTTTTCCTATTTTCTCAGATATGTATTTCTGATAGCACCCATTTTTTCAGACCTGAAGAATCAGTGCCATTCATTTATTAAATACATATCCAATCATGTTCAAAAATCCATGGAAATATTAGGAAAGAGAGATTTGGGACATAGCTCATACTTTGGGCTTAGAGTGTACATATATATAGACTTATCTTGTTACAGCAACTGAGAAATTTCCAAGGAACAATTGAGCTTGATATCCAGTCTGCAGCTGTGAATCCCTTCTGACAAGACAGTCACTCGTGGATGGAAGGTAAGACTTTGCCTTCTGTTTGGACAAGAAAACATGACTTTGAACCAAAGAGTAATGGTAGAGACTTCCTATTCAGAAACAACTTCCATGGAGCATGACTTCCTCAAGTCAGTCATGGACAAGCAGGGTGTGCCACAAGTCACAAGGAAGGGATGCAAGAATGTCCAAGCCTGGGAGGTTCCAGACAAGGAATAAGCTAGGCAATAGGCATATGGTGACCCTCATCCTGATGGGGAACTTGTTTTCTCAATCTTGCTACACAGTCTGACTCTTCACTACCTATCATTTTCATTACCCATCATGCACAGCGTAGAAGTCACAGATATTTTTAATGCTTCCAGAATGTCTCACCCATGAGTGATTAAGACATAGTTGTTTCCTCTCCTTCAACCTTTATAGGGGATAACCAATTCAAAAATGGGCAAAAAGTAGGATGGGATATAATAGAGGGGGAAAGGAATTTAAATAGAAATGCTTCTTTGCACCTGCCCCCAAGGCAAAAATAAATAAATAACACCATTTTGTCAGTGAATGCGAGGCCAAGTGATTTTCAATACATTAACTGATTTCATTTTACCTGTCATCTCCCCTCAGAGAATTCAACCAAGGTACTTTGCAAATGTATTGGTGGATGTATCAGGAGAGCTCCTAAGGTCCCCCTTTCTCAGAGAAAGACAGGTGGCAAGACATAGATGGCGGTTTGGAAAATCATCTTCCATCAGGGGAATCTGCTAAAGTCAGCCTAGACTGTCCCACTATGCATTTCAACTGTGTGCTTCAGCTTTCAATGGAGAGGAGGATCACCAGGGAACCAGGAACACTCTGCCTCTTCTGTTTATGTGACATTAAGGCGCCAGTCTCTTCAACTCTTCTGTGGGAGCATCCAAAGTGCCACAGAACTCCCAGAAGGAGTTCATTTGCACAGAAAGATATATTTGCCTTGTCCAAGGGGTGAGAAAGCTCTCTTCAGAGAACATGCAATTTAAAGGCTAATTTGGTGCCTGATACACAGAGGCCAATCACTCAGTAAGTGCTATTGACTGGCAAATAACTTGAACATCAGTCAAAATACTCATGGAATTGATGATTTCTTAACCCCTTTCAGACTGCTTTGAGGTTGGCATTTTGAAGCAACAGCCTCAGGGCTTGTGTTTTAAAGATTAGGGTCTTCTGGGATTCTTTCAGATCTTTAAATTGCTTTATATTCCATTGACCTTGAAGGTTTAGGATCAGCCCATCTGAGGTGACTAGGAATGGAAGAGCTAAGGCTTCTGAGATTTGAAACAGTGCTGGCGAGTAATTGCCCAGACTCAGAACCATCATCCCTAGATTCCAGAAGATGTTCTGCCTTCCATGACAAGCAGAAAATTCCAGAAAACACAGAATGAGGTCCACCTTCTCTTCACAAAAGTGCCACTAATACCCTTCCATCTTGTCACCTCTAATTTTTAGACATGTCGGGTAGTGTGACCAGAAACAATAACAGGGAGCTTGTTCCACTCTTTGTCTGTTAAGGGGAGTTCTGTCTTTGTGAACTTTCTTGGTTGCAAAGAAATAGGGTAAAAATTGAAGGGTGGGGTTAAAAGTGAGCTAAGTTGATGTTTACTGGAAATTACAGAATTTTGGGGGGGCCAATAGGTAGAGACTACACACAGTGTGAGATGGAATGGAGACAAGCAGGTGCCAATGAGGATAGGGCTGGAAAGTTTTGGGAGACAGAATGGGAAGGGGGAGAGAGTTGGAACCATTATGTTCATGAGTTGCTGAGAAAGAGAGACAAGTGAAAAAAATGATTGTAATAAGCTTGTTCTGTATTAATAATGATCTGGGGACATAGTCATATATTAAAATTGCTTTTCAGATATTGTTGTTGACTATCAGGGATGGTGCCACACTGTGCCAGGAGAGCCCCCATGGAGCTCAGCTTTGAGGGAACTGAGGAGGTTGCCACAGTTACACTCAAGACTCTTCTAGCAGCTGGGGAGATGTTTAAGTGCAGCATGCTGGTTTTCTGGGCCCAATATTAGCTAGTAATAAGCTCCTTGTTAAAGCTTGGGCTGGAGAGATGGCTTAGTGGTTAAGCTCTTGCCTGTGAAGCCTAAGGACCCCGGTTCGAGGCTCAGTTCCCCAGGTCCCACGTTAGCCAGATGCACAAGGGGGCGCACGCATCTGGAGTTCGTTTGCAGAGGCTGGAAGCCCTGACGCGCCCATTCTCTCTCTCTCCCTCTATCTGTCTTTCTCTCTATGTCTGTCACTCTCAAATAAATTAAAAAAAAAAAAAAAAGAGGCCTGGTGTCTCTTAAAAAAAAAAAAAATTAGTTCCACAGAGTCTGAGAGTTGGTCAAGACTGCAACATAAACCTAACCCAATCCTATGAAATGGATTTTTGTTCCTTTCTTGGAGACAGAATCTTGCTTCATAGCCCAAGCTGGCTTTGAACTTATTCTCCTGCCGTAACTTCCAAATATTGGTATTACAGTTGTAAACCATCAGTCTGCTTGAATTTTTTGAATTTTATCTTTTATTTGGTGTCTGGGGGTGGGGGCATGCACATGCCATGGCATGCAAGTCAGAGGACAGCCTTGGGATATTGGTCATCTCCTTCCATCTTTTTGAAATGGGATCTCTCATTCTTGCCACATGGGAAGCTAGTCTAACTGACCCCATGAGCTTAGGGATTCTTCTGGCTCTGCTTTTCATGAGCTTGTGGGTCTCCTGACTCCAATTCCCATTCTTATAGACCCATTATAGAGGTGCGTGCCACCTTACAGTCAGCATTACATGAATGCTGAGGATTCAAACTCTATTTGGCAAGCACCTTTAACTGCTGGGCCATTGTCCCAGCCCAGATATTTTTTTTTCATTTATTTATTTGAGAGAGAGAGACAGAAGCAGAGAGAGAGATTAAGAATGGGCACACCAGGGCCACTAGCCACTGCAAACGAACTCCAGACATATGCACCACCTTATGCATCTGGCACTACATGGGTGCTAGAAAATTGAACCTGGGTCCTTTGGCTTTGCTGACAAGTGCCTTAGCTGCTAAGCCATTTCTCCACCCCTAGTTACTTGTTTGGCAGGGAGGCGGGAGTTAAGATAGGGTCTCACTTTAGCTCAGGATGACCTAGAATTCACTCTGTAGTCCCAGGATGGCCTCAAACTCGTGGTGATCCAAGTAGCTCTGCCTCCCAAAAGCTGGGATTAAAGGTGTGCACCACCACACCTGGTTTATCTAGATACTTTTTTTTAATGAAAATTAAACCTTATGTTGTTCCTTGGGATTTATCAATTTATTTTAAAATTTATAAGATATAGTTCATACATATTTATATATGTAATAGGTGATTAGAGTCCCCAATAAACTCATTAATATTCCCTGGCTTTCTTTTATGTTTGGATAATAGCTTATTTGGATTTAATTCACAGGTTACATATTTCACCCATTTAAAGTAAAGTGCACAACTAGGGAACCAGGGAGACGGTACTGTGAACAAGAGCACTTGACATGCAAACCTGAGGACTTTAGTTCAATCCCCAGCACCTGTGTAAAAATCTGGGTGTGGCCATGCATGCCTATAACCCCAGTCATGAGTAGGGCAGACACAAGAGAACCACTGGAGCTCAATGGTCAGCCAGTCTCACCCAAAGCAATAGCTCCAGGTCCAGTGAGAGACTCTGTCTCAAGGAGACAAAGTAGAAAGAGTGACAGAGGAGAACACCCAACATTCTACACTGGCATCCTCACTCACGTGCACAGAGCGTACACATCTGCACAACAAAATGTACGTAAGATGTACACAACCACACAAACATAAGACAATAAAAATAAAATACGCAAAAACCCATACCCTTAGCTGTCACCCCAGAAGTCCCCTCCCCACCACACTTGCCCCTAGGCAGCCACTCAGTGCACATTCTGCCTGTGCAGATTTCCCTCATCTGGACATGTCATACAAGTCAAATGATGGCATGTTGCCCTTCATAACTGTTGCAGTCAGATTCACATTGCTAGCAGAAATCACCCAACCAAGAGCAGCTTGCAGTAAAAAAAAAAAAAAGGTTTATTTTGGCTTACAGACTTGAGGGGGAAGCTCCATGATGGCTGGGGAAATAGCAACATAAGCAGAGGGTGGACATCACCCCCTGGCCAACATCAGGTGGACAACAGCAACAGGAGAGTATGCCAAACCCTGGCAAGGGAAAACTGGCTATAACACCCATAAAACCGCCCCCAACAATACACCACCTCCAGGAGGCTTTAATTTCCATTTACCATCAGCTGAGGAACATAGCATCCAGAATACCTAAGTTCATAGGGGACACCTGAATCAAACCATCACATTCTGCCCCTGGCCCCCATAAACTGATAACCATCCATGATGTAAAATGCAATGCATCCAGTCCAACTTTAAAAATCCCCATAGTGAATTCTATACAGCAGTAAGAAAAAACGACATAAAGAAATTTGAGGAAAAATGGTTGAACCTGGAACAGATCATTCTCAGCGAACTTACCCAATCACAGAAAACAAATCGACACATAGTCTCACTCATCTGCAACACCTAACCTGAATCTGCCCAAGACGCCTTACATACCCAGCAAGCACCTCATGGACTAGACAATAAGATGGATGGGAGGGCGGGGAGGGAATCAAAGGGTGGAAAACAGTAATCCGGACACAAACGGCAATGGTACCATAAAATTCTACTTCCTAAAAGACAGACCAAATGGCTGAACCTTCACTAGACCCTTACAGGAAACACCTGAACCACAAGACACTGGAGAGGGTAGGATCAAAACTGACCTAAATCTTCTACATCTTCCCTCCCTCCCTCTCCCCCTCTCCCCTCTATCTCTATCCTCTCTAACTCTTATATATTAGTTATCTTTTTCCTCAATTTCTTAGTGGACACTGACCTGTAACCCCCACTTCCAGGTTGGGCCTACCATCCACAATGAGCTTTTGATCAAACAAACCTACAAGGTTTCCCAAAATAATGACAGACTTCTGTCAGAGTACTTGATGACCCACCAAAGGCCAGTGGTAAGACCCTATTGCTGAAGACTCCATACACAGCTGACGCGTAAAATGGAATGACATGGCCGGAAGCCAGGAGAGAGTCAGTCCCCAGACAGTCAGCGTGTCTAGTGCCAGAAGGCGCTACATAGGCGACGGGGGGAAATGACCAAGATCTGTCCAAGCAACACATTGTTTAACCTAATTAGCAACAAATAACCGGATGTGATGCCCACACAAGTGCAATAGTGGTACACAGCCATGGTGAGGAATCAATTGCTCTTGATTTGGCTAACTGATCCACTCAGTGGTACTAGACCCATAGCTGGAGCTGGGAAACAAGTCAGAACCATACCCAAACACAAGCCCACTCTCCAATATCAAGCTACCATCAATCACGGGGTATAAGAGGGCCTAAACCTACCATACTGTCTATCAAAAAAGTAAGTGTTATCTCAATTTTCTGGGTGCTAACTTACTCTCCGTTGGAGAATCTGCTTCTCTTTTCGAGATAGATGCAGATCCTAAGAAGAGAGCTGCCCCAACATACCTCAAAAGGGGCCCAACTGAAACTAAGGACAACTGGCAAAATAAGCAAGGGTGATGTTTTCCTGTGAACCGGATACCAGCACAAGGGGGAGGGAGATCAACGCAGAGAAAAATCAACTCCTACCAAAGCAGAGAGCCGGAGCCACACCTCAGCACTGAAGCAGACAAAAAATGAACCCAACATGGCTCAGGGAAATTTTGCGGAAGAGGGGGCGGAAAGAATGTCAGAGTCACATGTTGGGTCATGATTTGCAGAGACATTTATCATACCAATAACTGGGGGCTAACTCCACAATGCATGACCCATTTTCATTAACAAGGAGGGTCTAATGGGAAGGGGTAGATCACAGATGAGCCTAAATAATGGTACCAAACTGCCTGTATTTACTGAAAAGAAAACTAATAAATTAAATTTAAAAAAAAATCCCCATAGTTTTTTTTTATCAATTCCAGTGATGTTTATACATACCCATGGTGCAAGATCTTTTAACTGAGCCACAATACCAAAAAAATAAAAAAGACCATAATGGCACAGAATAAACATTCACACTGCAAAACGTTGTATTGGACATAGCAAAGGAATATTCAATCAATAAAGATTTAAACAGGGCAAACATAAAACTCTGCAGCTCCAAATCCAACAACTCTAGTCAAAGATGAGTCACCAAGTCTGATAATTCTAACCACTGACAATTCTCTGGAGTTCTAATTCCTCTCCTCCAGCCTGGAAACCTTCAAATGGGGCAGTCAGCTCTCCTTGTCAGCCATCTCGTGGTCCCGGCATCTCCACTGGGTCTCTACTGCAACCCATGGTTCATCCTTACTGGTCCATTGAGTCTCTATGCAGACATCCTGCTTCGCACTGCCCATGGTCATTTCCAAAACACATGACCACATTTCAAACTCAATGACTCTCTTTTAACTGCATTTATTATACTCCATAATACCAGGTATGGTGCCAATTTGTTAATCCAGGGGGGAATACAGCAGACTTTGAAGAAGAGGACACTCCTTGAGCACTCAGGCCCCTTCAAACGAGCCTACATTCTTCCTGTTGCCTCAGTGCAGGTCAGCTGACCCAATATAAAAGGCTGTAATGTCTCATATAATTGTAGCTGAACAGGCAGAAGTTTCGTCCCAGAGATTTCTTTCTGTGACATATCCCTCTGCACACACCAGTTCTTTTCTATAGACTACAACTCTGAATAAGATCTCAGGACATGGGCATAACAGCAAGCTTCTCACACAAATTGCTTCTATCCCAGTCCAGACAAAGCTCCTTTTCAACCTCATAAGCCAAACCTCACAATCCATAGTTCATACTACATTCAGGTCTTTTAACTCTGACCACAGAATAGTCCATCAAGCTGTACTTAACAGCACTGCAAGGCATCTCTGAGGCCAAGGTTTCAAATCCTTCCACATTCTTCTTGAAAATCAGCTCCAAAATGCCAATCCACACAGTCAGGTATCTAAAAGCAATCCCCCTCCTTGGTACCAAAATTACTGTTGCAGTCAGGTTTGCATTGCCAGCAGATATCACCCAACCAAGAGCAGCTTGAGGGAAAAAGGAGGTTTATTTTGGCTTACAGGCTCAAGGGGAAGCTCCATGATGGCAGGGGAAACAATAACATGAGCAGAGGGTGGCCATCACCCCCTGGCCAACATCAGATGGACAATAGGAACAGGACAGTGCACCAAACACTGGCATGAGCAAACTGGCTATAATACCCATAAGCCTGCCCCCGAGAATACACTACCTCCAGGAGGCTTTAATTTCCAATAAGCTGGGGAGACTAGCATTCAGAATAACAAGTTTATTGGGGATACCTGTATCAAACCACAATATTAACTGATTTTCTTCACTTACCATAATCATTTTAGGTCATTCATGTTGTAGCATGCATCAGTGATTTTTATGTGTCATTTTGGACATATATTTCTCTGCATTTATTTATGCATTCAGCAACTGATGGGCATTTGACTTATTTCCACATACTTATTATTTTATATTCCAAAAATATGCTCTTTCCATCTAGTCAATTTCTCCTGCCCAAGTACTAACCAGGCCTTCACCCTACTTAGCTTCTGAGATCAGAGGAGATTGGGTATATTCAGAGTGGTATGGCCATAGACTTATTTGGTTATTTCACTATGTAGTCTCAGGGTGACCTCAAACTCACTGTGATCCTCCTACATCTGCCTCCCAAGTGTTGGGATTAAAGATGTGCGCCACCATGCCCAGCTCATTTGGTCATTTTCTACAAAGAAAACAGCTAGGATTTGAACATAAATATAGTATTAATGAAGAAGACACAGTTCTCTTTTCAAAGGGGTTAAAATAGCCAAATATGAGTGGCCATGACCAGGAAACACAGATTTAGGTTACCCCAAATTCTGTGTTCCAAACATGCTACCAATCTCATGATGGTTTTATAGTTATAAAACAAAAGGTTATAAACTAAGACACTTTCAAAAACATTAGTAGAAACATCAGCAGGGGGTGGGTTACAGCAAAGCTAGAAATCTCTGCTGTAGGCTTCAGATGCTGTCTGATGACATTCTTAGCCTTTGGGTTAGTGGAAGCTAGTAATCTGTTTGCACATTCCAAAAAGGTCTTCTTCTGTGACCAGGTAGTCATAAGGATGTTAGAGGTCAACACAGAGGTGTGCAATAAATGGCTATTAAGGGGCTAAAGTTAGCCCAAGGTAATTTGGCTTTGAACCTGCAACAGTCCATCCATCTCTCTGTGCTCACAGGCATTCTATCAACCCATTCAGCCTTGTTCAAAAGAGATGGCAAGCTTTTTCAGGATACTTCACACTGTTAATCCAGGGAGGCCAACCATGTTGTCAGTATTCTAATTTCCAATCCCTGAAAATTTTTAGCATTATTTAAGTCTTCTTTAGTTCACTTCAACCATGTTTTGTAGTTTCCAGAATATAAGATTTGCATTTCTTTTGTTAAATTAATTCCTATGTGTCTTATTCTTTTTGAGGTTGTCACAAATGTATTTTCTCAATTTTATGTTCAGATTGTTTATTGCAAATATGTGAAAATACAATTGACCTAATTAATCTTTACATATTGACCTTGTATTGTGGAACTTTGCTTTACTCATTAGTTCTAATATTTTAGTGAATTTCTTAAGATTTTCTATCTATATACATGATCAAGTCATCTCTGAATATAATTTTGCTTGTCACCTTATCTGGGTAGATACCTACCCTCGATCTTAAAGGGAAAACATCCACTCTTTCACCATTACTTGTGACTATTAGCTGTGGAGTTTTTTAGATGACCTTTATTGTGTTCATAAAGTTATGGTAAATATTTCAAAATATTAAAAATTGTATCCTTCATTGTTGGGTTATTTTTTTTTAATCATGAAAGGATGTTGGTTTTGTCAAATGCTTTCTCTGTAGAGATGATCACATGCTTTATAAAATGCTATTGATATGGAGAATTTTACTAAGTTGGTTTAAGCTATTAAACCAAACCTGTTTCCCCAGGATAAGCTCTCCTTTCATTGTATATGTAATGCTTGTGTGTGCTGGTTTTCTACTATTGTGTTGAGGACTTTGTATCTATATTTATGTTGGTCTATATTTTCTTTCCTTTTGATGTTTTTTGTTTACTGTCAAAGAGGTACTGACCACACAGAATAAGTTGGGAAATATTCTTTGCCAACCGACATTTTGGAATAGTTTGTGAATACATGATAAGACTTCTTTAAATGTTGGGTGGTACATCATTCATTTTTATCCACAAGCACTTGTCCAGTAGACATTAGGTACACAACACGAACCAGGATCTTGGAATACAGCAAAAAGTAAATTGCCACCTCTACTTCTGTCTCCTTTTTACTCACCTCGTCTTCCTCAACTTTAATCTCTGCCACCTAATGACTTCCCTGTCACTTTATTCATATCTACTCATGAGTCTAGTTCAGGGTTTTAACATCCAGGATTCCCAGAACATTATTACAATAATCCCTGCTTGTGTTTTCCAGAAAATGTGTCATCCTCTCTAGATTCCTTTCCTTGCTGTGTGAGGAATAGTCAGACTACAGGCTCCCTAGCATCACTCCTGGTGAGTGAGGATTGGTGAGGGCTTTCTTAATCATTTTAACACAGCACTTTAATAACTCTGTCTACAAACAAGTCTCTTCTCTCCTTGCCTTTGACATTGTCTCCAAGAAGTAGTTAGGAATGTGTTGTATTCAAAGTGAAATGTTGGGCCTCTACTTGTTAGATCAGGACGGGCTCCCAAGATAGAGGCACAAGGAAGTGGATTATCCACATTCCTCAAGAAACTGACCAGCCTTTATCCCTTCCTTTCCTAAAAATACCCCCAGATCATGGTTTCTGCCACTGTTCTGGTGTCACACCCTAGCTATTTTTAATGGCTAATGTAATGATCTCCCCTAAAGGAACTTTTACTTTTCAACTTAACAAAATGAGTTATTTTTCCTTCCTCACATTCCCCTGACTGAAGAAGCCCTATAAAGCCCTCTACCTAAAAACTCAGGCTGACCATGCTCTACTCTTGAGAGTCAGCCCTGGAAGCTCGTGCTTTTCCCAAATAAATGCTTTCGTTTTTGCCTCAGAGTGCTTTGTGTGGTCTTGGTCACTCCCAAACAGTACATCACTAAGGGCCAGGTCTGCCTGAGACGACTGAGGTGAGCAGAACCATTCAAACTCCCACTTCACAGGAAAGGAAGATGACCAATCCCTACAGTTGAAAAAGAAGCAAGTTCAATCCTAAGCAGTCTCTTGATCCTCTTCGACAGGTGAATTTAGTGGTATAGGTTAAGATTCTTACAATGCGCCATGGTTCTGGTAATGAAATCTTTAGAAGCTCCAAAGAAGTGAAATATGCTTGCCACTCACTGCTCTCTTTATCACGTCCTTGAACCAGTGCAGCCCCTTCCCTGCTATGCATTTTACAGGACCTTGCACAAATCTGTACTGAACATTTACTCCATACCAGGAGTGGGCCAAGTAATTATGAAGGAAGATAAGTAAGAAGGGATTCTGTTCTCCCAGCATCCAAATTTGGTGAGGAACTCCCAGTCCAGTGCAATATATCAGACAGAGAACTTGCCTTCAAATTAATTAATCATTCCATTAGAGGATGCAAGCAAGAACTCATGATGGCACAAACTTATGGCTATGTTTAAGGCTTCATTACAGTATGACCAATGTATATAACTATCGTGTAATAATATAAGCAGGACTATTTTCAGGAAGTATTCAAATGCTCCCACATCTATATTTCACAATGAAGTGGATAAATTCTGTGTGTGGTGGCACACACCTGTATTCCACCCTAGCACTCAGGAAGTTGGAATGCTAAGTGGAGTAAGACATATTCCTTTTCCATAAAATGTGTTAAATGTAGTTGGTAACCCAAATAAGACTCTGTCAAAATGTGATATGTTTCTGAAAGAGCCAAAGCAAGCCATAAATCAAAGCAATTACTACTACAAGGCACACTCAAGACCCAAGTAAGACACAGCACAGTAATTAACAATGTCCCTTTAAGACTCAAGGTCTCTAGCCATTTCCAGACCAAGTGTCAGATTGCTCCCTTAATTGATCTGTTTCTTTTTTTAACTGAAAACATGACTTGAAAGTCTCCTTCTCTGTTTCCCTGTAGTGTAAGCTATTCAATATCTTTAATAAGATGAAAACACTGTCAAGTAAAACCTCATCTAATTTAGAATGTATATCCCCCGATAGACTCTGGCGTTTTATTAAAGCTTATCTCCAGCTTCCTAGATGGCTGGAGGAAGTGACATTGGGTGTCTGATTCTAAGCAAAAGGGATACAGAGTAATCTGAGTTCTGCCTGGGTCCCACCTACTTGCTGCTGGGTTTGTGCTGGCTTGTGGTGCTGGCTATTTGGTTGTGTCTCTCTATTTGGATCTGTGAAAGGAATCCAACTTCTTCTGCCATTATGAAACTTCCCCTGGATCTGTAAGCCTGAAATAAATCCCATTCCTCCCATTAAAAAAAGAAGAAAAAACTTACTTAATACAAAAAAGAAAACAGAATATACTCATGATAGCTTGTGTGTCTGTTTCTGATTTACACAATCAGTTCTAATATTTACCTTTTGCCCACTCTGAGCAGATGGTACAGCTGATCTGTGGACTTGGTGATTGCTAAGGAAACCACAAGCAATGTGGGCCTGGACTCCGGGGTAGAGCTTGTGCACTGGGTATGAACCATATGTATCTTGCCCCAGGAGCTTTTGATCTAGGATGGGAGTGAGGACATGGCCATATTTTAAGTAGGAAATTGACTCGTGTTAAGCTCTGTTAAGTCAAGGATTTAACAAATAAAAATATAAGGTGTGACCAAATTCATAAGATTCATTTTCATATGATTATAAATATATTTTATTTTTTTTAGTTGTGAATTCCATCTCCATGTAAAATACTGCATTAAAGAGAGAGAGAGAGAAACACAAAAACATGTAGGATTAGATACTTAAGGGTGTATGTACACCAGTTCTTAAAGCTGTGAAAAGGATTATACCATCTGAGCTCAAGCCAACCACAAGGGAAGGGGCTCAAAAAGAATGACAGGGGGCTGGAGAGATTGTTCAGTGGTTAGGCGCTTGCCTGCAAGCCTAAATACTGAAATAGGAATGATGAGGTTCCTTGTCAATACACAAGCATGCCAATGCACCAGTAAATTTAGGATACTCCAGGTTCTTATGAATTTAAAGAATTAAAATCCATAGACCAAAGGGTAAGGTTTAGGAAGACTTTGTTAGATTAAGAGAAGGAAAAAGGAGGAAGTACAGAGAGCTCCTGTCATGGGGGGCGGGGAAAGGGGTAAAGCCCATGAGGGAATAGGGGTCGGGGTGAAGTTCCCCCTTGTCTCAGCCTGGCTAGGCTGAGATAAGGGAAGGCTTGCCAAAACCTGGAAGTTCAGGAGTCAAGAAAGAGAATTTGACCCCTGGTAAGTGTCTATTTATAACTTTATTGTGGTAGATTCCACCTTTAGTCTTAGGTGACTCTGAGAGAGAGAGCTGATTGGTTAAGACTAGGTGCTGGCTCAAGAAGAGGCCAGCCATGGTGCCAAGTTTTGGGGCTGAGCTTAACCAACCACAATGTGAGGATCATATTTAAACCTTCTAGAAATGCTCCTTCCCAGGGAGGTGCCCAGGGGTACTTATGGAAAAAAAAAAAAAAAAAAAAAAAAACAGATCTAGGAAACTCCTTTGGGCAAGAGATTAAGAACAAGTCAGATTCTTCTCTGATCTCTAACAAAGTGGAAACTTCAAAGGCAAGCCCAAAGACATTCCTGCTTTTTTACTTTTGGGGCCCCGACACCCTAAATTGCCTCAATCCCCCCTCTTAAGAAATAATGCTAACTGCTGTTAGAGAATTGGGGTGGAGACCTATCTGGCTTTTTCAAGCTGAGCGGGGTCATTGCATGTGGCAGTTGGGAAATTTCTCCAATGGGACTAAGGGACCCCTTAGTGCATTGGTAGAGTACAGGAAGACAGTTCTGGAAGAAAACCTTGGAGAGAACAAATAAAAGCAAAGAGTTAAGGGAAAGTGGGCACACAGCAAACTGGATGGCTTTAAGGTGTCCATTCTTGTAGACGTCATGGTATTGGAGAGCATTCAGGGGAACCTGGGTAGATGGAGTTAGATTGTCTCAGGACCATCTGAGTGGGAGCTGAAATGAAAAGCCTGAGATCCACTCCCAGAGCCAGTCACTGAATGGCACAGTAGTGTCTGGCATGGTCTTAATCTGTTCCTGTAGGTCTTGTAAAACAGAGGAGACATTGGCAGTGTTATCAGGAATACATATGCAAAACATTGAATCTTGGTAATGGGAAATATGTCACCTGGGCTGCCATGAGGATGTCCAAAGCTATGTGACTTTGTGTAATTGCCTCTCTCATAATTTGAACCTCAGAATTAAGAAGGGAGATACCGTAGCTGTGTCATTTAAAGCCTTGTGGTATATTTAGTGATAGTTTCTGTGTGTCAGAAGACATCTTCTAAGCCATTAGATGGAATAAAAACAGACTGAATCATCATACCATTGAAAAACACTCCTAGTCCATTGGTGTTTTAAAACCTGTGAATCATCTGAGCCCTCTCAGGTATTTTTATTTGTCATCCTTTTATCCAAGGAAATCCCAGAATATACTTTTCAATGTTTGTATAGCCAGGGCCAATGGTCGGTGTTGCCAAGCCACTGGGATGTCATTAGGGGCTGCCAAGTACATTTTCAGCCTCAGGACCCATTTAATAACAAACCAATTTAATGGTTGGAGGGTAATGATGTTCTGGCATAAGTCTAAAGGGACTAGTCATTGTTTCCAGCATAAGGAAGCCTTCTGACTTAAGTGACCTTTGGTCGCGTGTGTGTGTGTGTGTGTGTGTGTGTGTGTGTGTGTGTGTGTGTGTGTTTTACATTTGAAACTAACCATCCTGATGTCTATAGTTGCTTTTCCTTATTGTAGAACTGGAATTACTAGAGAGGGTGCCAACATACCTTAAGGCCTTGTGTGTTTCCCCTTTTGGAAAGCTTTTATGTCTCTGTTCATTTCTGGCAGACTTAATAGGCCATCCACATAATTTTTGAGGCTTCCCTTTTTTTTCACTTATGCGTTTCTCTCTGAGTGTTTAAGGCCAAGCAGGTAGCCAAAATTTAGTCGAAGATGTAATTTTGGAGGTCGGTAATGGCTCTCCCAAGGAGACAAGGGACCTGGGGGATGCGCTATGGCTTCTCCAGTACTGGTGTTATCTATTAGGATGAGTCAGGGCCATGCTGATCAAGCGGCCTTTCCTCCTTTGGGAAGCCTGTAGGACTGATTTCTCCTCAGTTGTAATTTGTTACTGCAGATTGTATGCTGATTCTTTTGTTTCCAGACCCAGTGTCCTCCATGACCAGAAAGACAGGTGACTTACCAGAGGACCAGTGTAAAACACATTAGAAACATCCCATCATCTCCTGTAGCCTTATGACTGGGGAGCTGAGGCCAAAATATTAGCCTTTTTTTTTTTTTAATCTCTGCTGACTCAGTTGGCTTTGGCATCTACATAGGTTATTAAACACTTAGATAGGAAGTTATACCAACTTTGAAGGGTATAGATAGGCAGTACATCTGATTAGTTGGCCTGGATGGTATAGACCATATCTGAAGCATAGAAATCAGACATGTATTATCTTTTAAGTATCTAATATCTATAAGTACATGTAGAACATGTTACCAGTCCTGAAAACCATTTTGTCCCAACGAAGACCATTATTTTAGAATGAGTCTATTCCTTGGTACAAGGAGCATCTTAAGAGTTAATTGACTTATATGCAACAAACTTGAAATACCAAAAATGAGAATAGTCACTTAACAACAGTCTTGACTAAAACTATTGATTACACATAAGATTAGATCATAACCTGGTTATTAGTGAACTAAAACAGCTGAGCTTTAATAAAACTGTTGGCAAATGGTTTGAAAGAGAAAACACTGGATACCAATTAATCTGATGAGCATTAGAGATTTTGATTGACATAAAGCTATTTTATGTTCTATCCATGACTTACAATAAAGCTTAGGCAAGGTATCTCAACATATTTGTACCTAGCAGGAGGACAAAAGTCACAATGACTGAAATTAAATAATTTAAACTTAAATAATAAGCCTAGTGATGACCATTTGATAGGATTAGCATAAACAAAACAGGAGCTATCCTTAAAGCCACTATATATTTAGGTATGAGAACCTAATCTTGGGAAATTAAGCACTAATAAGTGAACATTTACCTTAAGACTCAGTTTCCCCAATAGTAAACACTTTGACAAGTGGGGAAACATAGTTAACTTGGCTAAGTACCTTAAAGCTAGTTTTATAAACCTTAAACCATGAACAAATTAGTATCAGAGAGCTGTTCATGAGTGAATCTTAACCATATGACTCAGTTTCATCAGTAGTTAAAACCTTGACAAATGGAGAAACAGTTTACGTTACTGAGAACCTTACTGTACCAATATAAAATGGGATTTTTAAAAAAATTTTTCATTTATTTATTTGCAAGGAAAGAAAGTAAGAGAGAGAGAGAGAATGGGTATGCTAGGGCCTCCAGCCACTGCAAACGAACTCCAGATGCATGAACCACTTTGTGTATCTGGCTTTATGTAGGTACTGGGGAACTGAACGTAGGTCCTTAAGGATTCACAGGCATAGAATTTTGAGGTTCCTTGTCAGTACTCAAATACACCAAAGAACCAATAAATTTTGGATACCCCAGATTCTTGTCTTATAAATTTAAAAAATTAAAATCCACAGACCATAGGGTAAAGTTTAGAGAGACTTTATCAGTTTGAAAGAAGGAAAGAGGAGGAAATACAAAGAGCTCCCACCATGTGGGAGGAGAGAGGGGGTAAGACCCATGTGGGACTATGGGTGGCTGAGGACCTGGAAGTTCAGGAGCCAGCAAAGAAAGCTTGTATCCCAGTAAGCATCTATTTATAACTTTATTGTGGTGGGTTCTACCTTTAGCCTCAGGTGAACCTGAGAGAGAGAGCTGGTTGGTTAAGGGTAGGTGCTGGCTCAAGAAGAGGCCAGCCATGATGCCAAGTTTGGGGGCTTAGCTTAAGTAACCACAATGAGAGTATCAGATTTAAACCTTCCAGGAATGCTCTTTCCCAGGTAGGGGTCCCAGTTGTTTATAGAAAAACAGATTTATGGAACTCCTTTGGGCAAGAGATAAGGAGAAACCAGATTCTTCTCTTCTCTGATCTCTAGCAAAGTGGAGATTGCAAAGGCAAGCCCAAGGACCTTCCTGCTTTTTACTATAGAGCCTACTCACCCTAAACTGCCTCAGACCCAGGTTTGATTCCCAAGTACCCACATAAAGCCATAAGTCTAGAGTTCATTTGCAGAGGTTAGAGGCCCTGACACACCCTTTCTCTCTCTCTCTCTCTTTCTCTATCTATCTATCTATCTTTCTCTTCCAAATAAATAAATTTTTAAAGGACTGGACAGAACCATATGCTCTAAAGAGGAGTAAGCAAAACTAAATAGGGAAGAATAAATAATGCTAATGAATTCAAATGTATTCCTTTCACCCTTGATCAATCCCACACAGTCCTCCACACCCCCTTCCTGATGACTGCCTTTGGGTCCATGGATAAGCCAGTATGGTTAATGTGGGGTTTTTGGATTAAATGTTTTACTCAACAGTGTTCTCTGTCTTACTGAAGATACTGAATGGCACTCATGATCTGCACATTGCTTCTTCCTCAAATGGAATATCTTCTTCCCTCTCTCTCCCCTAGCTAATGGCTGTTAATCAGGTCTTAGTTGAAATATCAACTTTTCAAGCTCTCTTCTCTGCATCTTCATCCTAAACAGAATGCTTCCATTAGCTTTCCTTCAGGGCATCTTATTTACATTCACTCCAATAACAGCATCTATCACAGTTTGTGGTTTCATGCTTGCAAATTATAAAGAACCAAAGCAATCACTGCTACACAGCACACTAAAGATGCATTTAAGACACAACAGAGTAATCAACAATATCCCGTGTGTGTGTGTGTGTGTGTGTGTGTGTGTGTGTGTGTGCGTGTGTGTGTGTTTCCATTATCAAATCACTTAAATGAGAGCAAGAACCAGATCTCCTCACCAATGTATGGTATGGTGGAGTGATTCAGGTGTCCCCCATAAACTTACGCATTCTGAATTCCAGGTCCTGAGTTGGTGGTAATTTGGGAATTGAAGCCTCCTAGAGGCAGTGTATTATTGGGAGCAGTCTTATGGGTATTATAGCCACCTTCCCCTTGACAGAATTTGGCACTCTTTTGTTGCTATTGTCCACCTAATGTTAGCCAGGAGGGGATGTTCATTCTCTGCTCATGCTATTGTTTTCCCTTGCCATCATGGAGCTTTCCCTCGAGTCTGTAAGCCAAAATAAACCCTTCTTCCCACAAACTGCTCTTGGTTGGATGTTTTCTGCAAGCAATGTGAACCTGACTACAACAGTAAAGTTGGTATTGAGAGTGGTATCATTGCTATTGCTATTAGAAACCTGACATTGTGGCTTTGACCTATTGGAATGTCTTTGCAGGAGGATGTGGACAGATTTGAAATTGTGGCCTAAGAGATGCCTTGTAGTGCTGTAAGTACAGCTTGATGGACTAATCTGGTCAGAGTTGAAAGACCCAAATGTAGTAAGGACTATGAACTGTGAGGTTTTGCTGGGGTCCAGCTCTGGCTTGAAAGAGGGTCCCCAAAGAGAGGTGTGAAAGGGAGCAGAGCACTAATGACTCGAAGTCAAGGTGCAAGCTGAAAGCTAATGCTGAAGGCAGCTGAGTTTCTCCATCTCTTTTTCTCTGCTCTGCTTTTTTTCTTTTTCTCTTTTTCCCTTTCTCTTTTATTCTCTGCTCTGCTTTTCTGCTTTTCCCTGCTGACACAGCTCTTATCCTCAGTCTTTTATTTTCTGATCATGTCAAGTAAGAACAAACTTCAAGAAAGGTACAGTAGGGCTGGAGAGATGGCTTAGCGGTTAAGCGCTTGCCTGTGAAGCCTAAGGACCCCGGTTCAAGGCTCGGTTCCCCAGGTCCCATGTTAGCCAGATGCACAAGGGGGCACACGCGTCTGGAGTTCATTTGCAGAGGCTGGAAGCCCTGGCGCGCCCATTCTCTCTCTCTCCCTCTATCTGTCTTTCTCTCTGTGTCTGTCGCTCTCAAATAAATAAATAAATAAATACATTTAAAAAAAAAAAGAAAGGTACAGTACCACAGAATTCATAGAAATTTTTTGCTTTTCTTTACATCAAACAATTCCATAATTATTTACCTCAAGTAAAGTCGTCAGGCCTCTGTAATGATTAACTATTTTCACACTTTCCTCACGTATGTGCAGTCAAGCACTTGCAGTTTCCTGAGCTCCTACTTTCAATTACTATATTGAAGGTGAGAGACAGAACAACCACTGTGGTGGTTTGATTCAGGGTGTCCCTCATAAACATAGGTGTTCTGAATGCTAGGTTCCCAGCTGATGGAGATTTGGGAATTAATGCCTCCTGGAGGGAGTGTATTGTTGGGGGTGGGCTTATGGCTATTATAGCCAGTTTCCCCTTGCCAGTGTTTGGCATACCCTCCTGTCGCTGTGGTCCACCTTATGTTGGCCAGGGGGAGATGTCTACCCTCTGCTCATGCCATCGTTTTCCCCTGCCATTGTGGAGCTTCCCCTCAAGCCTGTAAGCCAAAATAAACCTCTTTTTCCCAGAAGCTGATTTTAGTTGGGTGATTTCTACCAGCCATGCTGAACCTGACTGCAACAACCACAAAATGGGGGTTCCCACCATTGATCCAATAAACCCATTTATCCCCCAACCATTTATTTTGTATTTCCGTTTTCATGTCTCTCCAATACTTGGACTTTGATCCTTCCCCCTGCCCCCCCCACCCTCCGATTGAACTCTTTCTGACCTCTATTGTTTATCCTTTAAGGATTCTTGATAAAGAGTCATAGTTTGCTACAATTGCCACCATCCAGAAAAATTAGTCAAAGAAGAATTCTTACACTGTTCCGGGAGGTTCACTGTCTCCTCCTCAGTGTGCTGTACTCCTTGCCTGACTTTCTTTAAGGCCTTTAAGGAAAACAACTATTTCTGACCCATTTTCTTGTTTTTTTTTTTTTTTTTTCAATTCTATGCCAGAGCTTCTTTCAGGTACATTGACCAACACTTCACTAACATCAATTTTTGCTGGAAAAGTAAACTTAGAGATTGGTGCACCAAGTGAAAGACAAAAAAAGACAAACATTATACAGAAAACCATAGATATCTGTAGTACAGAGAGCCAAAGATTTTTCTATACAGGGGCCACAATGGACTCCAAGGAAGATACAGCTGGGCTGGAACTGTGTCATGGAGCTCTTCAGCACTCGATTCCTCATGATCCTGAAATGGCATGCTTGCCGTCTCCAGCAAGATTTGATTTATGAAGGTGAGAAAGAGCTTTGTCTGGACTGGGCTAGAAGCAGTTTGTGTGAGAGGCTTGCTGATATACCTGTGTCCTAAGAACTTGTACCAGCTTTCATTGCATAGAAATAGACTGGTGTGAGCAGAGAGATATGGCACAGGAATAAAATGAAATCTTTCGACCAAAACTGCTACCTGCTCAGCTGCAATTGTATGAGAGATTACAATCATTGAGATTGGGCCCGCTGACCTGCACTGGGACAACAGAATCAATGTAGAGTATTTGAAGGGGCCTAAATGCCAAAGGAGTGTCCTGTTCTTCAAAGTCTGCTTACTCCCCCTTAGATTAACAAATTGGCACCCTACCTGATATTATGAAGCACAAGAAATGCAGAAAAGAAAAGGTCATTGAATTTGCAACGTGGGATTGTATTTTTGAAATGGCCATGAGCAGTGTGAGGCAGGATTGTTGAATTACCTGTGTGGAGCCCAGTGGAGCCATGAGGACAAACTGTGGGTTGCAGTGGAGACCCAGTGAAGATGTCAGGGTTATGGAATGGCTGCCTAGAAGAGTTCCTGGCACCAGATGAAGTTTTCTGGGACTGTGAGTAGTCTAACTAGAGACAGTCGAAATTCCAAACACTTGTTAGTGGTTAGAATTGAAGACTTGTCACTGATTAGAGTTGTTGGACTTGTAGCTACAGAGTTTGATGTTTGCCTTGGTTAAATCTTGTATTGGCTGAATACTTCTTTGCTATTCCCAATGCTATCTTTTTCAGTATAAATGTTTATTCTGTGCCATTATGGGTTGTTTTGTTTTGTTTGGGGTATTGCGGCTCAGTTAAAAGGCCTTGGACTATGGGATATTTGAACACCATTGAGGTTGATAAAACTATGGAGACTTTTAAAGTTGGATGAATGCATTGCATTTTACATCATATATGGTTATCAGTTTATGGAGACCAGGGGCAGAATGTGGTGGTTTGATTCAGGTGTCCCCCATAAACTAAAATACTCTGAATTCTAAGTCCACAGCCAGTGGTAATTTGGGAATTGAAGCCACCTGGAGGTGTATGATTGGGGACGGGCTTATTGGTATTAATATCCAGCTTTCCCTTGACAGTGTTTGGCACACTGTCTTGTTGCTATTGTTCATCTGATGTTAGGCAAGCTGAGATGCCCACTCTCTGCTCATGCTATTATTTTCCCCTGCCATCAGGGAGCTGCCCACTGAGTCTGGAAACCAAAATAAACCCTTCTTTTCCCCACAAGCTGCTCTTGGTCAGGTGTTTTTCTGCCAGCAATGCGAACCTGGCTGCAACATATATCCACTGCCTCACTCTTAGTATGATGCCAAAGGTATGTTATGATTCAATAGACTTAATTGTGTGTATCAGTTGATTTCTTACCATGAGAAAAAAAAAAAAAGACCTGACCAAAAAAAAAAAAAAAATCATTTCAATGAAGGAAGGGTTTATTTCAGCCTATATTTCCAGGTCACAGTCTCTCATGAGAAGGAAGGCAAGGTGGCAGGAGCCGAGTGTGTGCAGTCCAGCAGTGAGGATGCAGAGCACAGCAAAGCACCCCTGGTGCTCGGCCAGCTTTCCTGTGTGTACTGCCCTCCTAACTCAGCCCGTAGGATGTTGCCACTCACAGTGAGAGCGGGGCCTCCCACCTCAACCCATCGAATCTAGAAAATCCCTCACAGACATGACCAGAGCTTTGTTTCCATGATGATTCAAAATCCTGTCAAGCTGGCATCCAGGGATTAATTTCACTGCGTGTGAGATACATGAAGTTATTTTCATTAAGTGTGAGTTAATGAAGAGATTAATGAAAAAGAAAAAAAAATACCAAAACTGTAAATAAGAAACTTTTATGTCCTTATCATCATATGTGTATCATCTCATCATCTCTACTATAGCTTTAATACAAGTTGATTATAATATGTATCTTTAAATTATATGACATCATTATTAGTCTAAGTAAGGCACTTGCCATTTAAATATGTAAGGAGCGCTCAGTTGCCAGAAGGTTTTGACAGATAGCAGGTGATCCCTTTGGTTCCAAAACCAAGATTTGTTGAGCACTGCCTATAGGCTCAGAGCTTAGCTAGATGCTGGGGCTACAGAAACAAACCTTACACAGTTGCTATTTATGTGGTTAATTTGTGTTGTCAATTCAACTGAATTGAGAAATGCCTAGGAGAGTAGAATAGCATGCAAGTCCCTATTGGTGGCGTTTGCAAAGTACGAGGTAGGAAATGGGGTCTAGTTAGAGGAAGTGCATCACTGGGGACATGCCCTTGGTCTATATTTTGCCTTGGCCTCTTCTAGTATCTTCCATGGTTCAAGCTGCCTCACTATGCCTTTTCTGCTGCAAGGGACTGAACCCTCCAACAACATGAGCCAAATGAATCCTTACTCCTATGAGTTGTCTGTGTCAGGTATTTTGTCATAGCCACACAAAAGGAACTAACACATTGATGGTATTAATGATGACACAGTTAATGATGATATTAATGGGAGTTCCTTGACGATAAGCTTTTCTACAGCATTTACAGAGATGATACAAGGCTGCAGTGATGGCTCAGCAGTTAAGGCACTTGCTTACAAAGCCTGATGGCCTGGGTTTGATTCCCAAGCTCCCATGTAAAGGCAGACGCACAAAGTAGATGCATATAGAGTTCATTTGTAGTGGTGAGCGTCCCTGGTATGCCCATTCTCCCCCCCACCACCACCACTTCTCCCTCATAAATGTTTTTAGAAGACTAGATGATGCATAATACTTCAGACAGTAACTTCTTGACTGGATCATAGCAGTTATCTAGCAAACTCCTCCACAGAAAGGCCCATTGTGATCAGCTGTGAGAACCCTGTGACAACACCTCCTCTTCTTCTTTTCCCCCACCCAACACACACACACACACACACACACACACACACACACACACACACACACACACCTGCTTCAGCCTCAGAACTCATTACGTGGACATCAGTGGGGAGATGGAGCTTGGCGCCCCGGTAGTAGAGACAGCCTCCAAAATGGAGAATACTTGAGTGTGCTGGGACTGCCACGATCTCATAGCTGATAGCTTAAACCACTCACGTGCATATTTTACTAACTCTAGAAGTGATAAATCCCATATTAGGGTGTCAGCATGGCTAGTTGCTCCTGGGGCCTTTCTTTGTGTGGTTCGCAGTAGGCTGCCTCTTCTCTGGGTCCCCACGGCCTTCCCTCACTGAGTGTGTATATTGATTTCCTTGGCCTCAGAGGAAACTGATCATGTTGAATTAAGACCTATGACCTCATTTCACCCTAATTACCTCTTTACATACCAGATTTTCTAATGTAGTTACGTCCTGAGGTGTCACAGGTTATATACTATATAAATTCGGGGCAGACATCATTCAGCATGTTAACAGTGACGATGCAGAATATTGAGACAATGCTTAGAAATCCCACAATGCAGCCGGGCGTGGTGGCGCACGCCTTTAATCCCAGCACTCGGGAGGCAGAGGTAGGAGGATCACCGTGAGTTCAAGGCCACCCTGAGACTACAGAGTTACTTCCAGGTCAGCCTGGACCAGAGTGAGACCCTACCTCGAAAAACCAAAAAAAAAAAAAAAAAAAAAGAAATCCCACAATGCTAACTTTAACATCAACTGTCTGTATTAAAATGTCACTGTCTGGAAAAGCACAAAAGCAAAGAAAGCCAAAGCAGCGCTGATCTCACACTTCTGTGTGCTGGAAAGGTGGGCACGTTAGGGCAGTAGCTCTAACACCTGGCTGAGCAACAGGACATCCTAGAGTAGAACCTGATAAAATCCAGGTCCCTAGGGCCCAACCAAAACCAATGAGCTAGCATATCTAGGAGTTACAAAGAATATGCTTTTAAAGTATTTGTCTCTAGATGTTTGAGAATCATGACTTACTTTCAATTTTTACTTTTTTGGTTGGAAGATAAGAAGACCCACGACTTTTGATATTCTAACAAAACCAAAAATTGATTTCCCAGAAGACAGGAGTGTCATGTCTTTTCCTTCTTACTCTTTTAGATTTTTTTTTTATTCTCAAGGAAACTCTGAAGATGAGCATAAGCAATATAGTTATTTGGGTGGAGATTTGCCAGTAAGCTTACCAATAAGCTTAAGACAAAAACTTGGGCTGGAAAGATGGCTCAGCAGAGGTTCCGTTCCCCAGGATCCACGGAAAGCCAGGTGTGCAAAGTGGCACATGCATTTGGAGTTTGTTTGCAGTGGCTGGAGGCCTTGACACAGCCATTCTGTCTGTCTCTTCTTTCTATTTCTCTCAGCCTGCAAATAAGTAAATAAATAAACTCAGAGGATTGGCATTCATTAATTTGACCATTCCTGATAATCATGAGCTTATCACCTTTTGGCAAGTACTGGTAGCAGGCCAATATTTGTTGTACTGGAATAGAGTGGCAAGTGTAACTTGGTCCTGCTGTTTGGTCATGCCCATACATGTTTTGAGCATCAAGTTTCATAGCTGGAGAGGAGGCATGGGGAGTCTTTGCATTTCTGTCTGCTCCTTGGTTGAAGCTCATTGCAGAATCCTCAGTGAGGAGGGTGTTGGCTACCAGGCTGAGGTGTGGAACTTCTCTCGGGCTTGTACTCCACATGGAGAGCCAGCCACAAACCATGCTCATGTTAATGGTGCTCTCTGCAGATACATTGTTTCTTGGCCTTATGTAGCTGGCAAGTGCCATAAAGTAGGACGTTAGGCTGGAGAGATGGCTTAGCAGTTAAGGCGCATGCCTGTGAAGTCTAAGGATCCAGGTTCTATTCTCTAGGTCCCACGTAAGACAGATGCACATGGTGGCACATGCATCTGGAGTTTGTTTGTGGTGGCTAGAGGCCCTGGCATGCCCATTCTCTCTCTCTCTCTCTCTCTCTCTCTCTCTCTCACCTTCTCTCTCTTTAACAAATAAATAAAAATAAATCTTTAAAAACAAAAAAACAAAGTGCATCTCAAAAAAAAAAAAGAGAGAGGAGGAAATTAAGCTGGTGAGATTGCTTAGTGGTTAAGGCACTTGCCTGCAAAGCCAAAGAATCCTGGTTTGATTCTCCAGGACCCATGTAAGCCAGATGCACAAGTTGGCACATGCATTTGGAGTTCATTTGCAGTGGCTGGAGGCCCTGGTGCAACCATTCTCTCTCTCTCTCTCAAATAAATAAATTATATATATGGACATTAATCCTCTGCTTACTCTAATCGCATGCAAGCAAAGTGGGGGAGTGAGGCACCTATACAAGCTGATCAAACCAGACTAGGTAAATGACAGCTGAGGCTTAAACAATTTGTCTCAAATTATTATTTCAATTTCATTTTGGCATTCGTGGGCCTATTTCCAAACCAGGTTGAAGGCCTAGGCCACTGGCCTGAAGCTAATGGTGGCAGCCCAGCACTTAACCAAGCTTCATTGTTTTGTGAGTGTCTCCTCTGGTACAATGTTTACTTATCTTTGCTCCTTCCCCAGTGATTGGAAGGTTACATGCCATCATATCAAGAGCAAAGACACTAAGATCTTCCATCCTTAATAGGTACTGAGGGATGATGAAGCATTAATTAGCCTCGTCTATGATATCACTCTTTGAAGACCCTTTCTGTAAGTGAGTTGGGTGGGTACCGTTGCCTCACAGTTTGACACATTATTCAGGTCAGTGAGTGTCCACAATGAGGAGATTATTTGCTACTAAACAAAAAAAATTTTTTTCCTCCTTCTTATCTTAGCCTCAGACTAATTCCTTAGCCCTTCTCTTAGCATTGGAAGTAGACTCCAAGTTTTAGGGCTGTTGTGTACTTGCCTCTGCTATGCAATTTTCAACCTCTCCCTTTCTCCCTCCATCCTTGCAATCTTGTCTTTCTTGCCTCTGTACTGTACAAGCCCCTTTCAATTATGTGATCAGACCAAAAAGATCGACAGCCACAAATCAATGACTCCCAGACTATCAGAAATAAGCACTCAAATGCTAAGCTCTCTCCATTCATTGACCAAGTTCACTTCAGTTTTGGATGTCCGATGGACCAGAGGAGAATGGGTTTCCAGTAAAGCTTGGAAGAATGTGACTGTACTTCAGAGATCATCAGATTCAACTATGTTCTCAGTGAGAGGTTAGGTTTCTCTCAGACCTAATTTGAGTCAAATATTTTTGTGCTCTTTGTCAGCTACTTGAATGACAATCAGTCCCCTATGTCTAAGAGTGAAATGTGTCTTTGAGAAAGACTAGGACAGTCAGCCCTCACTTACCTTTACAAATTCTGTCAACATTTCACTGTCAGATATAAGCCTTTGGACTCCCACTTATTCTCTGTGCCAGCTCACTCTCAATAATAAATTACAAGAATAAAGAGCATTACTGGGGCTGGAGAGATGGCTTAGCAGTTAAGGTGCTTGCCTGCAAAGCCAAAGGGCTTCGGTTTGATTCCCCAGGACCCACGTAAACCAGATGAACAAGGTAGTGCATGCATCTGGAATTCATTTGCAGTGGCTGGAGATCCTAGTGTGCCTATTCTCTCTCTCTCTCTCTCTCTCTCTCTCTCTCTCTCTCTCTCTCTCTCTCTGTCTCTCTTTCTCTCTCTCCCTCTCTCAAATAAATAAATAAATAATGAAATATTTAAAAAATAAAGAGCATTCTTCTTAAGGTATGGTATGGAGAATTTATAACAAGTGGAGGGCATAGCAACGAATTATTTCTATTTATTTATAAACTAAATGTTCCACTCAGGAAAATAAGGAGGTCAAAGAGTTAAAGAGAATTCATGTGGCTAAGATTACATATCTTCCTAGCAAAGTAACAAAACAGTATAATAAACTTCCTGGCATTTAATTTCCAGAAGAACTGCTGGCAATTTTGAGGTCTAAACAGCTTAGATGATTTCCTTAGAGACAGTGAACATGTTGTCCATCAAAAGGTTGTGGAAGTGGGCACTGGTTCACCTTTTAATATGGCAAAGGGCAGCTGGCTGATACAAGAAAGTAAACCCTATCCGTGCGCACTAAGGTAAATCTGGGAACACCAGTCTATACACATTTGCCATTTTAAGTCACATGAAAGCTTTCCGATTAGTTTCCTTGGATTCTTTCTTTGCTTAATCACAAAGAAATGAGAAATGGAAAAATGAGAATAATAGCCCAGAACTCTTTTTATGTAATCTCAGGGTGGCCTCGAAATCACTGCGGTCCTCCTACCTCTGTTTCCTTAGTGCTGAGATTAAAGGCATGCACCACCACGCCTGCCCAATTATTTGGATTTTTAAAGGAGTTGCTCAGGAAAACTGAAGACACTAAATGTGCTTTAAGGGCTGGGGAGATGGCTTAGTGATGAATAGCGCTTGCTGCTGAACCATAAAGACTTGGAATGGCCTAAGGCCTCTTAAGTTCAACTCTCCAGAACCCAGATACAAAGTTGGGTGTGGCCCATGAAAGACATTGACAGAGACTAGAGAATCACTGAGTGTGCTGGTTTGATTCAGGAGATCCCCATAAACTTAGGTGATCTGAATGCTAGTCTCCCCAACTGATGATAATTGGAAATTAATGCCTCCTGGAGGGAGTGTATTGTTGGGGGTGGGCTTATGGGTGTTATAGACAGTTCCCCCTTGCCAGTGTTTGGCACACCCTCCTGATGCTATGGTCCACCTTATGTTGGCCAGGGGGTGATGTCCACCCTCTGCTCATGTCGTCATTTCCCCCGCCATCGTGGAGCTTCCCCTCAAGTCTATAAGCCAAAATAAACCTCTTTTGCATTTGTCTGAAAAGCCAAAGAACCCAGGCTTGATTCCCCAGGACCCATGTAAGCCAGATACACAAGGTAGCACATGCATCTGGAGCTCCTTTGCAGTGGCTGATGGCCCTAGAGCACCCATTCTCTCTCTCTCTTTCTCTCTTTCTCTCAATTTTTTTTTTTTTTTTTTTTGGTTTATCAAGGTAGGGTTTCACTCGAACTCACCCGAACTCACAGCAATCCTGCCTCACTTAAAAGATTTTTTTTTTTAAAAAGAAAAGTTTTGCCAGGCATGGTGGCACGTGCCTTTAATCCCAGCACTCAGGAGGCAGAGGTAGGAGGATCGCCATGAGTTCAAAGCCACCCTGAGACTACATAGTGAAGTCCAGGTCAGCCTACCTCGAAAAACCAAAATAAATAAATAAATAGACCTCTTTTTTTCCCGCAAGCTGCTCTTGGTTGGCTGATTTCTACCAGCAATGCAAACCTGACAGTGAGTGGGGCTCACTGATAGAAAAAAAAAAAAAAAAAAAAAAAACCGTAACTCTGGGTTGAGGAATAGACCTCGAGTCAAGGAAGTCCATGCATGGGCAACAGGGCAGGGCAGCTGAGGTTCTCCTCTGGCCTCCACACTGAGCACACATCTATACGCACTCAGGTGTGTGCGTAACATGTCACCCGCCTTACATACTCTACACACATATGTACCATATGTGCCTTGAAACGGATATTTGGGTGTCTAGTCTCCTAATTGCATCATCTCTCTCAATATATCCTCTTCCTGAGTTTGTATATTTGAAATAATGTAGATATTTCTATAATTAAAAATGTAAAACCTCACTCCATACTGGTAAGATTAATCTAGATTTAAAATATTATGTAAGCCGGGCGTGGCGGCGCACACCTTTAATCCAAGGACTCGGAAGGCAGAGGTAGGACGATCGCCATGCGTTTGAGGCCACCCTGAGACTACGTAGTGAATTTCAGGTCAGCCTGGGCTAGAGTGAGATCTTACCTTGAATAACCAAAATAAATAAATAAATAAAATAAAATATTATGAAATGCTCCAGTACTGGTAGTTTGTTATTTTGAATTTGACACAACTTCTTTTTATAATATTTCATTTTTATTTATTTGAGAGAGATACAGAAATAGACAGGTAGAGAGGGAAAATGGATGTGCCAGGGCCCCCAGTCACTGCAAACAAACTCCAGATGCATGTGCCCCCTTGTGCATCTGGCTAACGTGGGTCCAGAGGAGTTGAACCTGGGTCCTCTGGCTTTGCAGGCAAGCACCTTAACTGCTAAGCCATCTTTCCAGCCTGAATTTGGCCCAACTTTTATTTCAATAAACCATATTTAAGCAATATCATTTGCCATGCTCACTTAAACAAAAATGATTTTGAAAGGGAAGACAAGGCTGGAGGTATGGTTTATTGGTTAAGGTGTGTTGCAGTCCGGTTCACATTGCTGGTAGAAATCACCCAACCAAGAGCAGATTCTGGGAAAAAGAGATTTATTTTGGCTTACAGGCTTGAGGGGAAGCTCCACGATGGCAGGGGAAAATGATGGCATGAGCAGAGGGTGGACATCACCCCATGGCCAACATAAGGTGGGACACAGCAACAGAAGGATGTGCCAAACACTGGCAAGGGGAAACTGGCTATAATACCCATAAGCCCGCCCCCAAACAACACACTCCCTCCAGGAGGCGTTAATTCCCAAATCTCCATTAGCTGGTGTTGCAGTCCGGTTCGCATTGCTGTTAGAAATCACCCAACCAAGAGCAGCTTCTGGGAAAAAGAGATTTATTTTGGCTTACAGGCTCAAGGGGAAGCTCCACGATGGCAGGGGAAAATGATGGCATGAACAGAGGGTGGACATCACCCCCTGGCCAACATAAGGTGGGACACAGCAACAGGAGGGAGTGCCAAACACTGGCATGGGGAAACTGGCTATAATACCCATAAGCCCGCCCCCAACAACACACTCCCTGCAGGAGGCATTAATTCCCAAATATCCATCAGCTGGGAACCTAGTATTCAGAACACCTAAGTTTATGGGGGACACCTGAATCAAACCACCACATTCCGCCCCTGGCCCCCATAACCTGATATCCTTACATGATGTAAAATACAATGCATTCAGTCTGACTTTAAAAGTCCCCATAGTTTTTATCAATCCCAATGAAGTTCAAACATCCCCATAGACCAAGATCTTTTAGCTGAGCCATAATACCAAAAAATAACCTCAAAAAACCCATAATGGCACAGAATAAATATTCACACTGCAATAGATGGCACTGGGCATAGCAAAGAAACATTCAACCAATACAAGATTTAAACAACCAGGGCAAACATCAAACTCTGTAGCTTCGAGTCCAACAACTCTAGCCAGTAACAAATCTTCAAGTCCGATAATTCTAACCAGCAACAAGTTTCTGGCATTCCCATTCCGCCCCTCCAGCTAGGCTACTCACAGTCCTGGGAAACTTCATCGGGGCCGGCAGCTCCTTGGCAGCCATCTCATGGTCCTGGCATCTCCACTGGGTCTCCACTGCAAGCCACGGTTCATCCTCATGACCCCATGGGGTCTCCATGCAGGCCAACAGCAAACCCGCTTCACACTGCCCATGGCCATTTCCAAAACACAAGACCGTGTTGCAAACTCAATGACCCTCTTTCCAGCATTTCGTATACTCCATGATACCAGGTAGGGTGCCAATTTGTTAATCCAGGGGGGAATAAAGCAGACTTTGAAGAACAGGACACTCCTTGAGCACTCAGCCCCTTCAAAAAAGTCTACATTCTTCCTGTTGCCCCAGTGCAGGTCAGCTAGCCCAGTCTCAAAGGTTGTAATCTCTCAGTTGCAGCTGAACGGGCAACAGTTCACCCAAAGATTTTTCTTTCTGTGCCATATCCCTCTGCTCACACCAGTTCATTTCTACGCAAAGCAACCCTGCACAACTTCTCAGGACATGGGCATAAGAGCAAGCTTCTCACACAAACTGCTAGCCCAGTCCAGGCAAAGCTCTTTCTCACCATCATAAGCCAAACCTCACAGTCCATAGTTCTTACTGCATTCAGGTCTTGTAGCTCTGACCATCATAGTCCATCAAGCTGTACTTACAGCACTGCAAGGCATCTCTTAGGCCAAGGTTTCAACTCCTGCCACATTCCTATTGAAAATCAGCTCCAAAAGGCCGAAGCCACATAGTCAGGTGTCTAGCAGCAACCCCACTCCTCGGTACCACTTTGCTGTTGCAGTCCGGTTCGTATTGCTGGTAGAAATCACCCAACCAAGAGCAGCTTCTGGGAAAAAGAGATTTATTTTGGCTTACAGGCTCGAGAGGAAGCTCCACAATGGCAAGGGAAAACGATGGCATGAGCAGAGGGTGGACATCACCCCCTGGCCAACATAAAGTGGGACACAGCAACAGAAGGATGTGCCAAACACTGGCATGGGGAAACTGGCTATAATACCCATAAGCCCGCCCCCAAACAACACACTCCCTCCAGGAGGCGTTAATTCCCAAATCTCCATTAGCTGGGAACCTAGCATTTAGAACACCTAAGTTTATGGGGGACACCTGAATCAAACCACCACAAGGTGCTTGCCTGAAAAGCCAAAGGACCCAGGTTTGATTCCCCAGGACCCATGTAAGCCAGATGTACAAGGTGGCACATGTGTCTGGAGTTTGTTTGCAGCAGCTAGAGACCCTGGTGTGCCCAATCTCTCTTTCTCTCTGTCTCGCTCTCTCTCTCTCTCTCTCTCTCTCTCTCTCTCTCTCTCCCTCTCTCTGTCTTTCTCTCTCTCTCTCTCTCTCTCACACACAAATAAAAATAAAATAATTTAAAAGGAACACATATTTCCTAACATAGATGCAGAAATATTTTTAAATGTAATTAATATTTTATTTTTATTTTATTTCAACAATAGGAGAAAATATCCTTATTCAATAAAATCCAAAAAAGCAAATCCATCCAGACACTCAGTATTTTTAAAAAGATACCAATATTCAGAGACATAAATCTACATGTATAAACATAAAACAATGTTTCTGTTTTGAGGTTCTTACAAGAAATCCAATTTTTCTAGTGTGTAAGCAAGAGAATAGTCTTTTAAGTTACATTCCAAGTAGAGTTTCCCTTGATAGTCGCGTCTAATTCACATTAATTGTCATCCCTCAATCTTTCCATGCTCCAAAGAGCTCATGTTATGGCAATTCTAATGTGTTTGACTTCCTAGGGAAAAAGTGTGTCACGATTGTTTAGTAGCTACAGGTTTCCATCTGCTTCCTGTTTGTTGGAAAACAAAGGGCTCAAAGGACCTAACAACAAGTTACTCAAAAAGGGAGCTATTCCTGTCACCAACCGGTCAGAAAGATGAAGTTGATGACATTGATCATTGTCAGAGATTGAATCATCTCTGAGTGCATTATATATCACCTGGCTTAGCCATCACAATTGCTCCATTAGGAGGATATTGTTATTACACCATCACAGGTGAGGAGACAGAGCAAAAGCACAGAAGTGACTTCCTCAAGGCCCTCTAACTACCTAGTGATGACCTGGAGGCAAATCCCTCAGTCCCACTCCATACCCAGGTCCTTTGTTCCATGAAGCCCCTGAGCTCCTAGAGCTCACCATACTGCACAGAATCTGTGCCAACCACCCTGTCATCACTTGTTAAACAAGATCTTTAGACTGCTAGCTGAAGGTCCTGGCATCCTGACCAGTATCATCCATGGAAATAAAGTGTGCAAGTTAGTCAAAGGCATTCCTGTACCTGAGCTCCACCTTGCAGATGCGTGAAGTGACAAGAGCTGGGCTCCTAGTTGAGGGCTTTGGCGCCTGCTTAGCATCAGCTGTCTGAATACCACTCTGAATTAAAAGCTACCAGAAGACACTTTCTTAAGCATGTGTTGTGTCATTAAAATAATACTTAGGGGCTGGAGAGATGGCTTAGCGGTTAAGCGCTTGCCTGTGAAGCCTAAGGACCCCGGTTCGAGGCTCGGTTCCCCAGGTCCCACGTTAGCCAGATGCACAAGGGGGCGCACGCATCTGGAGTTCGTTTGCAGTGGCTGGAAGCCCTGGCGCGCCCATTCTCTCTCTCTCCCTCTGTCTGTCTTTCTCTCTGTGTCTGTCGCTCTCAAATAAATAAATAAATAATAGACAAAAAAAAATTTAAAAAAAAATAATAATAATACTTAGGCACTCTGATCTCCATTGAAAAAACTTTTGAAAGCATGTCCATGTCCTTTAAAAAGAAAATACATCCTTGAACAGCTACCAATATCCTATCTTGGGTCATGCAGCCGCAATACTCCAAGCTATTGTGCTCTGGAATATCTTGAAGTAAAACCTATGTATTAAATTATTTCATTTGTAAATATTTCAGCATGTGAGCTGGAGAGATGGCTTAGCGGTTAAGCGCTTGCCTGTGAAGCCTAAGGACCCCGGTTCGAGGCTCGGTTCCCCAGGTCCCACGTTAGCCAGATGCACAAGGGGGCGCATGCGTCTGGAGTTTGTTTGCAGAGGCTGGAAGCCCTGGCGCGCCCATTCTCTCTCTCTCCCTCTATCTGTCTTTCTCTCTGTGTCTGTCGCTCTCAAATAAATAAATAAATAATTTAAAAAAATATTTCAGCATGTGACAGTCAAGAAAAAACCCAGAGGGCTGGAGAGATGGCTTAGTGGTTAAAGCCCTTGCCTGCAAAGCCTAAGGACCCAGGTTGGATTCTCTAGTACCCATGTAAGCCAGATGCACAAGGTGGAGCATGCATCTGGAGTTTGTTTACAATAGATGGAGACCCTGGTGCACCTATCCCCCCTCTCTCTCTCTCAAATAAATGCATAAATAAAATATTTAGGGAAATTTTTAAAACTCAGAAAACTATAATCTCACTATTATATTTTAAAAACCAATAGTAGGTTGTTCAATCAAGTATATAATCAGCATTCATTCCAATTTGTCTCCTAATGTTTTCCTTGTTGAATATCATGTTCTTCACGAACTTCAGACATGTGCACCCTTGTGGGCATGTGCAACATTGCCTGCCTGTGTCACGGTGCATCTGGCTTACGTGGGACCTGGAGAATTGAACATGAGTTCTTAGGCTTCACAGGAAAGCACCTTAACCACTAAGCCATCTCTCCAACCCTGTAGTAATTCTTACATCATCATTTTCCAAAAAGTCTTTCCAGAGATAAAACAGGTATGGAAGTATCTTTACAGAGACAGTACAGATATGCAGGTATCCCTGTGGTATTCTGACCTCCACTGCTACTTCCTTCTCCCCTCCTGTGCCTCACTTCTCCGTCTTCTTTTGGGATTACCATGTAGCAAAACTGGCCTTGAATTCCTGATCCTGATCCTCTTACTTGCATCTATCAAGTGCTAGGATTATGAGTATGCATCAACACACCCCGTCTTTACTCCTTTAAAAAAAAAAAATGTCTATTCTTGAGCTGGGCATGGTGGCGTATGCCTTTAATCCCAGCACTTGGGAGGCAGAGGTAGGAGGATTGCCATGAGTTCGAGGCCACCCTGAGACTCCATAGTGAATTCCCGGTCAGCCTGGGCTAGAGTGAGACCTACCTCGAAAAACAAAACAAAAAAACAAAACAAAAAAAAGAGTCTATTCAATCCATGTGCTTAATTACTGGATGGATTATTTTGAATGTTTGTCTGTTTGTTTAACCTCAAACATATGTTCATGCTCAGGATGAAATCCTGGGTTTTGCATATGCTGAGTAAGCGCTCTGCCACTGAGTTATATAGTTATATCCTCAGTCCTTTTGTTATTGTCTATTATGTATGTATTTATTTCTATTTGAGCCTCCTGAGTACCTAGAATCACAGGCCTATGCCACCAGGTCCAACCAGTCCTAGAAATCTTGCTGGGGACTAGTTTCATCCCTACTCAACTAAGTTAATATGGGTAGAGCAATGATCACCATATTTGGAAAGAAAAGCTTAGTTATACGCTGAACAAATGCATGGTTTGAATACATGACCTAGCAAAGCAGACTTTTGGTGGGTGGGGTGGGGACTTTTCTTCAAGGAAATAGTACATTCTTGCTACATAACAACTTTTGTGTCACTGTTTTTAAAAAAACTAATAGAACCCATTTGTCAGTCAGCTCCACACTGCTGGGATGAACCTCCAAACCAGACACAGTTTATAGGAGAAACAGGATTTATTTCAGGCTGACAGAACCAGGTGAAATGCCATAATGGTGGAAGAAGCTGGCCCCAGATCAAAGCAGAGAGAAAAAAACACCACAAGCAACAGCAGGGAAGCCAGGCAAAGCTCACTCTGCATACCTCAGGCTAGAAATCAGATCTGTCCCCAGTGACAACTTAAGGCTAGACCCCAGGATCCACCCCCATGGACACCTCCTCCAGCCAGTTGGTTGGAGACAAGTTTTTAAACAAAAACACCTGAGTCTATTGGGGGACATATATTCAAACTAGCACACCGTTGAACAAAGAGGATTTTTCTATCACAACAAGCTGAGAATAAAAGACCTAAAAAAAATGTACAGACTCATGTCCAAAATAAAGGGCTATCTAGGACATTTCATCACTTTACAGGAAAAACAAGACCGAACGTTTAAAATCAGAAGTCTCCAAGCAATTTGAGATAGGCTATCTTTGAGTGAAGAAGAGCCTCATAAGGCTTATCTGGTGCTGACAGTGAATTTCCAGTGCCTCCCGAGGTACATGTTGCACTTCTAGCATTTACTCCACTGTCCTAAAACCAATACTACAGAGAAAAGGTGACTTGCTTTGTGTTGCAAAATGAAATGATCTGCGTCAGAAGCCAGTTCGTTCCCATCCCCTGGTGCTGGCGGGCAGGGAGAGGGCAGAATTCTGAAAATAATATTGTTAGGATCACATAGTGTTGGCCCCGGTGCCTCCAAAGTTTCAGCAAAATCCCCAGAAAGTCACCTTTCGCCAGGGTTAGCTTTTGAAGTGCCCTCTATGTAACAGATGGGGAATATCTGCCAAGAACCTTTCCAATGCCTTTCTCTTCAGGACAATAATAGGAGTTCAGTACCCCAAGGGTTCTGTACTGGTGTAGGAGTTTACTCCTCAGGCTTGCTTCAGCTTGGGCAAAAACAGCAATGAAGTTGAGTGATGCTAATTGGGAAACTGGCTGGTTTCTATTTTCTTTTTCTTCAATTGTTCTGGGGGCAAAGTTAGAAAAGTTGGTTTTTGCTTGTAGGCATCAGGAGCATGACTTTAAATCACCACCTTCTCATTTCCCAAGTGAAGGATGTTGGGCCTCATGGCTCTCCAGCAACACCTTTGGAATTACTCAGCAGTATGAGTTTCTCTGTTGCCGTGGTTGCAACAAGTATCTGCACTGACGCTTTAGCACCAGCAACCTTCAAGGCCCTGGACACTGGCCTTGATACAGGTTGATTCCTTATCCTTTGGGGGTATTATAAATTTGGTGGGGTTACAAGAATAAAATTATAAATCAGGAGACTAATAATCTCCTTTCCTTCCAACTTTTTTTTTTTTTTTTTTTTGAGGTAGGATCTTGCTTAGCCCAGACTGACCTGGAATTCATTATGTAGTCTCAGGGTGGCCTAGAACTCATGGTGATCTTCCTACCTCACACTCCCAAGTGCTGGCATTAAAAGCATGTACCACCACACTCAGCCTTTCCAACTTTTTATTATGAAAAATATCAACATTCAGAAAAGCTAAAAGTTTATTTTGTACATCCTGATGTTCATTAATTAGGACACTTAAAAGCTGCTGTCATTTATGTCATCTGTGTGTATGTATGTGTGTGAGAAACAAATACATAGAGAGACAGAAAGATAAAGAAAGAGATTAATGAACAATTTGAAAGTAAGTTGAGGGTATCATAATAATATGGCCCCTAAGTAATTCAGTTACAGCTCTTAAAAATAAAACCTTTCAGGGATACAGAGATTGCTCATTGGTTACAGGCACTTGCTTGCAAAGTCTGGAAGCCCGGATTTGGATTCCCAGTGCCCATGTAAAGCCAGATGCACAAAGTGATGCAGGTATCGAGTTCACTTGCAGTGGAAGGAGGCCCTGGTGCTTGCTCTCCCTCTCTCACTCTCTGTCCTTGCAAATAAACAAATAAATAATTATCTAAAGTAAGCAAATAAGAATTTTATTCTAGCAAAGATACTAGTATCATATCTAAGAAAATTATAAATAATCCCCTAATGTCATCTAATATCCCATGTATGTTCAAATATTCCAACTTGGTTCAAAAATTTCTTTTAAAATGGTTTTGTTCGAATCAGAATCCATCTAAGATATACAAATTAAATTCTTTAACATTTTTCAATCTAAAAGCCACAACGCCCCCCACCCCCCACTTTTTAGGACATTTCTCAGTGACTGAAGAGAGCAGGCCAGTCAGAGGCTGCTCTGTTTCCACACTCTCTGACTGCTTCCTCGTGGTGTTCATTAACATGTTCCCCTGTCAACGCTTCCTACGAACTGAAAATTACGCCTAAAGGCTCATTAGCCAGATGAAAAATGTCTGACAAGAAAATATAACGTCTTCCTACATTGCTGGTGAGAATTCGCCACGGTGTACTGGCTGTGCAAAATGGCCTTCCGTTCCTCAAAATAAACACACAGAGTTACCACAAGCTCCACCGATTCCACTTGAGGGTGTATGCTCAGGAAATGTGGAACACACCACCAAAGAAAAATGTGTCTGCAAGGGCTCTTAGTGACATTAGTGACAGCCCACAGTGGAAATGATCCAAATGTCCATTAACTGATGGAGAAATAAGACATGCCAGATGCTCATAATTAGAACAGTATGAAAGCAACCCAAATGTCTAGCAACTGATGGACAAGTAAAATTTGATATGCCACCCATTGAAATTGTACGTATATAATGTACACACACATATGTGAAATACATAGATGAAAATTGAGAATATGCTAGGAAAAAGAAGCGTCACAAGGAAGCATGTATGATTATGATTCTGTTTAGATATAACGTCTAGAATAAGCTGACCAAGAAAGCAACCTAGTGGCCACCGTGGCTGAGGCAGCAGGGGAAAAATATAGATATGGAAGTGATTTCTTGCTAGTGGGCATAGGACTTATTTGAGTTGATGAAAATGTCCTAAAATTAGATTCTGGTGATGCTTGCACAACTCTGTGAATATGAAACAAGATAAAATCATATGCTTCAAATCAGTGAGTTATATAGTATGTGAGTTACAGTTCAACTAGCTGCTGGAAAAACAACGTGCGTTTTGTATTGTACCATGTTGCAAGACCAGTAAGTTCAGATGGACTCTGAGATAATGAAACTCTCTTGGTAAAGCAGGTGACCTTAGATCTCTTTGAAGGAAAAGTTTGCTTGCTGTCTATAGTTAAAAGCAGTCTGGGGGTGATGTATTGAAAGCACAAAGAGCTGTTTCCCAACTTCTGACCCGGGGCTGCAGCATACATTAACAAGCCTTGCTTGAAGCAGTGATTTCCCTTGGGATCACAGAATGGACAACATTTCTTTCAACAGGCTCAAAGTTCAGATGGTTTGACAGGCTTCCCAGAGTCATTAGGCAAGTTGGTTGCAGAGCAGGGACTTTTCTATTTCATTACATGTTACTGCCTTGGGCTGTTGCTCACATGTTCATAGAGTGGCTGCCACATGGAGGAGTGGGAAAGTGTTAAAGGAGGAACAGTCCCAGGATCTGGAAGCAAAATAAATGGCCTCCAAGCATGGAAGACAATCAAGGAAAACTTCCTAAAAGGGCTTGGACTATTGTGAGTCCTTAAGCCTAGTTATGAGTTCATAGAAGGATTCTAGGTATAGCATAAGCAAAGAATCCCACCAGGACAAGCCTAAGCTTAGTGGAAAAGTTTTGTTGGTGAGCAGAAATGGCATTGGTTACTGCTTATAGCTAAAGATCATGGCCTCTAGGGTTAGATTGGCAGGAGTTCAAGCTTATGGCTAACCCTTCTTACCTACTGTATCAACCAACAGTGAGTGACTTAACCTCTCAGTACCTCAATTCCTTGGTTAAAAAGGGAATGTAATAGCAATCTCAACATCATACCAAATTTTTTGTTTGAGAATTAAATGACTTTGAGAACAGTAAATAGTAAGTCTTCAAAAATATTACCTATCATTAACATTCTGCAAATTTTTGGAGATCAATTTGTTTAAGAATAAATGTGCTACAGAAGCTAATGACAGCCAACTGCATTTCCCTCTGCAAACATAGCAGTCTACATGCTCGACAGGCACCCTCAGGATCAGCTACTGCAAGAGACAATGGTGATGCAAAGAGATCTGGGTGGCAATTCCCCCTCAACCACCAACCACTAGAAAATGCACAATGAGTTCCTTCTCTTCTCTAAGCCTCAGTCTCTGCGATGTAAACTGGAGAGATTGGTCTAGTCCAGGTTCAAGGGCCCTTTCACTTCTGCTCCTGTGATTCCAGAAGTCTCCTGGGGATACTGCAGCCAATCTGTCCTGTTCAGAGCTTTAATGCAGTATAAAATCAGTCCTTAGAAATAATGCTTCCCTGGAGTCAGATTTAACAAACGTCACAGCACCCAAGGTTACCCATAGTCACATTCATTTATCCATTAATCAAAGGCAGTAGTTTAAAGGGAACCCCCTGAATAAATCCCATAGTGAGTACACAATTTGAGACTATATCACTATTATTATGCATCGTATGTAACTCTCTGTGTGAACTTTTTCACTTGTTTTCTACGTCTTGGGCTACCTGCATTTATCAATGAGCATGCTGGCCAGAATGCAAAGTGTGTGGAGAAAGAAAAATGCAAACCTTTGGTTGTATGGAGATCTATTCTATGCTCATAGATATAGAGCATTAAGAATTTCTCAATGTGTACGTTATATTTATGATTTAGACATATCAGATGAAAAGCAGTAAGCCCCATCTATCCTCAACTAGACATTTCATCTAGGCTGTCGTTGCATTGTCTGTGATACTGTGGATACCCAACCAGCAAAGATAGCTGTCTGCTTGACGGATGTGATAGCCCTTAATGGGAAAGGGGAGCTGGGAAAAATACCTTCCAGCTGAGCCATGGCGTTTGTTGCTAAAGTTCATGACAGCTACTCTGCGAAGCATCCAGTTTTCCTTATTCCTCTCATGGACCTCTGACTCTGGGTGAAGAGACCTGGCATGCCATGAGCAGTCCCCTAGCAGGGCCTGTATGATGAGGAACTGAGGGCTCCAGCCAAGAGCCTTGTGAATGAGGCTTCTAGCAGCACCCTTATAACTCAGCCAAGCCCTCAGACAACCAGGGTCACAGCTAACATCTTGATGATAGCCCTACAACAGAACCTAAGCCAGCAACACCCAACGAAGCCATGCTCAAATCCTGCCCTCAGTAACTATGAGAAAAAAGTCATTGAGACTGGCATTACTAAAATCATTAACATTGTCATTACTAGATTTACAGTAATCTATTATGTAGCAATAGATAACCAATATAAATGAATAAGCACAAAATGAACTACCCACATATATATATCAAAGCAATGTCAATGTTCAGACATTTTATTTTTCTGCTAAACTCTCCAATTTATTCCATTTTTTTTAATTAGGACAGAAAACATAAAAATCCATGGAGTGTTTTTTGTTGTTGTTGTTTTTTGTGTGGCAGAACTGTTCAAAGTGACAATGAAAATACAAATAAATATGATCTGGTTAAGATCAAGTTAGAAGGGCTGGAGAGACGGCTTACAGTTAAGGCACTTTCCAGATGCTCAAGGTAGCGCATGCATCTGGAGTTCACTTGCAGTAGCCTGAGGCTCTGGTGTGTCCATTCTCAATCTGCCTCTCTTTCTCCCTCTCCCCGCCCCCCACTCTTGCTTGCTTTGTCAAATAGCTACATAAAATAATAATAAAAACAATCAAATTGGAGATGAAAGAAATCTAGGTAACTGGAGAGAAGCTCCTGTGACGTCACCTGGACAGAGACAACACACCTTCTTCCTTTGTCTTCTCCACTCATCACCCCTAGTCCTCTTTACTTTCTCTCTATGGAGAATAAACTTACCTTCCTTCCCAGAGACTTCCTCTTTGCTTAGAAAAACAAAAATTCCATGGCAGGTTTTCAGCAGCAGCCACAGCTGTGGAGTAAGTCTTCCTATCTCAGAGAAACAGGAAAGTTTCAATCAGGGCTGGGTTGATTTCTCTAAGGATAAGGGGCCAAATACATCTCGAGTAGAAATTTCTAGAAGAGGAGCATTTTTTTACGTTTTTGTTTATTTCTATTTATTTATTTGAGAGTGACAAAGAGAGAGTGTGAAGAGGCAGATAGATAGAGAGAAAATGGGTGCGCCAGGGCCTCCACTGCAAACAAACTCCAGAAGCATGAGCCACCTTGTGCATCTGGCTTACGTGGGTCCTGGGGAATCGAGCCTTGAACCGGGGTCCTTAGGCTTCACAAGCAAGTGACCACTAAGCCATCTGTCCAGCCCTAGAAGAGGAGCATATTTTGAATCTAGCTACCCAGTTAGTTCATTTCCAGTTAACTAAGAAGCCAGGACAACTGACTGTATCTTTTCCAAACCAGATTAACTAGTTCAATTTGTTTCATTACAGTATAAGTAAGCCCAAACTTTTAGAAACAGCACTACTTCAGTAAAAATATATTAATGTAGAATGGTTCAAAACATCATATAAGCTTATTATTCACATAGGTTAGGTTTAAAATGTTTTGATCAGGGCTAGAGAGATGGCTTAGTGGTTAAGGCACTTGCCTGCAGAGCCTAAGGACTCATGTTTGACAAGAGAACAAGGCCTGGAATTTGATTGCAGAGGCTGGAGGCTGTAGTGCCCCAAATCCACCCCCCTCTCTCTCTCATAAAGAAGGGCAGTCTGGGGGCTGCATGCATCTGGAGTTTGTTAGCAGTGGCTGAAGGCTGTGATGTGCCCCTTATCTCTCTCTCTCTCTCTCTCTCTCTCTCTCTCTCTCTCTCTCTCTCTCTCTCTCTCTCTCAATTAAAAGAAATACATGTTAACAAATTCACAGACCAGACTTTGAAATAGCAGTCATTACTTCTGGCAGATTTTGTTACCTAAAACTCAGCCACAGGAACTGCTAACCGCAAAGAAAGACAGGAAAAAAAGGAGACAGAATCCTGAAGAACTGGCCAATTTCTGCCACAGTAATAGGACCACTTACCTCTATAAGGCCATAGCTCACCTCCCTAGTCACCTACCTTCCTGAGCCAGCAAACATCCCTACATGTACCCCCATCTGAGACAGGCTTAACTGCCTCCCTTTTGCCCATTTGATTGCCATCATATTAATTATCACCCCAGCTCAGGTGTCAATGTTGATGGATTTCTTCTTGCATGTGTCTGTTGGTGTCTGGAGTTAGAGAACATGTCTTCTTGACTATATGTGACAGTATGTGCAAAGAATAAGGATTCATTTTTGAGAGACAAGAGGATAGATGGAAAGGTGAATAGAATGTTATTCACAACACTTTAATAGAATGCTGTTTTAGCAGATTTTAACACAGCCACTCCCTTAAAGGGCAAGTCTTCTGGTTCTAAGCCACTGGACACTCAAAAGTGCCAAGAAAAAACATCAAGACCACTTGTCTTAATTATAGTCTGTAATGGACAATGTGACCTCTTCCTTCAATACTTACGTTTAAAAACATATATTGCTAGGGACCACGCTAGAGAGAAAGCTAGACTCAGAGAAAAGTGAAAGGTGACAAATTTTAAGTAATTCATGCAAAATTTAAGAAATGAAAAGATACTGAAGTAGATATCAGCTTCTCTGAAGTTCTAATATTTATCCTGCCCTTGACTGGTGGTGTGTTCTATGATAAATCATTTAATCTTTCTGTACCTCGGATTTTTTTTTTTCCTATCAACTAATAAAAATGGAATAATTTGTCTCTCATATCTTGAATCCTATGTTCTTTGAACTTGTTCTTCCAATAATCCACTTGATGGGGTAGTTTCAGTCAAACTAAAACATCTGTGCAAGGATGAGATGACCTCAATAATTTACTGCCACATTTGCTGAGTGCCTAATGGGCTTCCGCATTATACTAAGCACTTATTTGCACATCACCCCTTACTGTGAGGGCGGCTCTAATTTCATCCCCACTTTATAGGTAGTGAAACTGGTGCATATAGAAGTTAAATGCCTTCATTAAAGTCATGCTGCTGCCAAATGGTGGGGCACTATAAATACTATTTTATTTGAAGAATTTCCTCTAGAATCAAGAATGAAACAAGAGTGTTCTTTCCCTTCACTATAGTGATTGAAGTCTTAACCACATCAATAAAGCAAGAGAAAGAAAGAGAGAAAGAGAGAGAGAAGGAGAAGGAGGAGGAAATGAAGGAAGGAAGAAAGGAAAAAGGAAGGGAAAAAGAGGGGAAGTATGGGAGAGAGGGAGAAAGAAAGAAAGGAAGGAAGGTAATACAATTAGTAAAAGAACAAGTAATATTGTCTCTTGTTGCAGTTAGGTTTGCATTGCTGGCAGAAAACACCCAACCAAATGCAGTTTGTGGGAGAAAAAAGGGTTATTTTGGCTTACAGCCTCAAAGGGAAGCTCCATGATGGCAGGAGGAAATGATGACATGAACAGACTATGAACAATCACTTCTTGGCCAACATCAGATGGACGACAGCAACAGGAAAATGGGCTAACCACTGGCAAGAGGAAGCTGGCTATAACACCCATAAGCCTGCCCCCAACAATACACTGCCTCCAGGAAGTGTTAATTCCCTTGCCATCAGCTGGGAACCTAGCATTCACACTGTCTAAGTTTATGGGGGACACCTGAATCAAAACACCACATTCCACCCCTGGTCCCCACACATTGATAACTCTACACGATATAAGATGCAATGCATTCATCCAACTATAAAAGTCTCCATAGTTTTTAATCAATCCCAATGATACTCAAACATTCCCATAGTCCAAGATCTTTTAACGGAGCCATAATACCACCACCAACAACAACAAAAGAAAAAAAAGTGGCACAGAATAAATATTCACACAGCAAAAGATGGCATTGGGCATACCAAATAAATATTCAACCAATACAAGATTTGAAACAAACAGGGCAAACATCTAACTCTATAGCTCCAAGTCCAACAACTCTAACCAGTGAAGAGCCTCTAGAGTTCCAATTCTGCCCCTCCAGCTAGGCTACTCATAGTCTTGGAAAACTTCATCCAGTGCGGGCAACTCCCCTTGGTAACCATCTCAAAGTCCTGACATCTCTATCTGGTCACCACTGTAACCAATGGTTCATCCACATGGCTCCTGGCCTACATGCAGGTAATCCAACAAGCCTGCTTCACACTGCCCATGGCCATTTCCAAAATACGAAACTGTGTTGCAAATTCAATGACCCTCTCATTTTTTGCACTCCTCATATTCCGTAATACCAGGTGGGTTACCAATTTGTTAATCCAGGGAGGAATAACACAGCCTTTGAAGAACAGCAAACTCTTTCAGCATTCAGACCCCTTCAAAAGAGTTTGAATTCTTCCTGTTGTCCCAATTCAGGCCAGCTGGCCCAATCTCAAAGGTTGTAATCTCTCCTACAATTGCAGCTTGAAGAGGCAGAAGTTTTGGCCAAGAGATTTCATTTCTTTGCCATATCTCTCTGCTCACACCAGTCCATTCTATACAATGCAATCCTGCACAAGTTCTCAGAACACAAGCATAACAGCAAGCCTCTCACAAAAACTGCTTCTAGCCCAGACCCTACAAAGCTCTCTCTCACCCTCATAAGCCAAACGTCACAGTCCATAGTTCTTACTGCATTCAGGTCTTTCAACTCTGACCAGAATAGTCCATCAAGCTGTACTTACAGCACTGCAAGGTGTCTCTTAGGCCAAGATTTCAAGTCCTCCCACATTCCTTCCTCAAAAATCAGCTCCAAAACGTCAAAGCCACCCAGTCATGTTTCTAGCAGCAACAATCCCATTCTTCTGCTATCAACTTTATTGTTGCAAATCAGTTCACATTGCTGGAAGAAATCACCTGACCAAGAGCAATTTGTGGGGGAAAATGGTTTATTTTGGCTTACAGAATCGAGGGGAAGTTCCAAGATGGTAGAGGAAAATGATGACATGAGCAGAGGGGTGGATATCACCTCTTGGCCAACATCAGATGGACAACAGGAACAGGAGAATGTGCCAAACACTGGCAAGAGGAAGCTGGCTAAAACATCCATAAGCTGGCCCCCAACAATACACTGCCTCCAGGAGGCATTAATTCCCAAATTGCCATCAGCTGGGAACCTAGCACTCAGAATACCTAACTTTATGGGTGACACCTGAATCAAACCACCACATCCCTACTTGTAAATTGTATTATCCTATACTTAAAAACCCTAAGTATTCTACCAGAAACTTTTAAATCTGATACTTTCAGCAGAGTAATAGAATGTAAAACCAATATACAATGATCAGTAGAATTTTATGTCAATAATGAACACACTGATAAAGAAATTTGAAAAGCAATCCTATACACAGTAGCTTCAGAAAAATAATAAATTACCTAGTGTGGTGGTTTGACTAGATGGCCCCCAATATATTCAGTTGTTTGTTTGTAGTTTGCATCTGCAAGACACCTGGCTGGAGGCAATGTCACTGGGTGGATCTTAAGGTGTGATGGTGGGTTTCAGATTACAATCTAAAGATATTGCAAAGTGTGCCTAGCTTGAGTTCCTGAAGTGTGCTATGCTGTGTGGCTTTTGGCTTTAGGTTTGTACTTCTCTGTCTCTGCTTGGTCCTGTGAAGCAGGCCAGTTTCTTCTGCCATTATGGAACTACCTCTGGATCTGTAAGCTTCAATAAATATCCCTTCCTCCATAACTGTGCTTGGTCGGGAAGTTCATCTCAGTGAACCTGAAGCTGTCTGCTACAGAATTTGTTACTGAGGAGTGGACTGAGATGAACCTGACCATGTGGATGTTGATCTTTTGAAACCTTTGTTGTGAAGGAATAAGCAAGAATTTGGTGCTTGAAACTGAAGATGCTTCCTGAAGTGGTAAGCCAAATTTTATGGACGATTCTGATGAGAGTCTGAGAATGCTAAGTGCAGACAGCATTGAACTTCGAGGCTTGGCTTATGAGCTTTCTAAGGAGAAGGAAAGACTGCAGAGGACTTTGTTGGAACTGGGCTACTGGCATAAGGACTGGAGGCATCCTGCTGCCCAGGCCCAGAGAGTTTGATCAGGTTAAATTTGTAATGGACTGATGTACTGGACTAGAGATACTGGACTGAGAGATTTAAGATTTTAAGCTGGAAAACTTCAAGCAAGTTAAAATTACAGGCACTGAGACTGGTTTTAGGTTACTAAATATGCTATTGTCAAACACATTAGCACTCTTAAAGGAAGATGGTCTGATTGCTTTACCATGGAAAGGATGCCTGAGGAAAGACTATCATAGAAATGCAAACACTTTTGGAAAGAGTTGACTGGAGAAGGAACCTGCTTTTCAAGGTTATGATTTATTTTGTCTGTGAATTAAGAATATGGCTGTGTGCTGCACACCTTGTGTTGGTTTCAGAAGCATGAAAAATGCAAGGAGTGGTCATGAATTGCACATGGTTCCAGGAGCTGCTGCTGAGATGTGGCATGAGGCAGGGCATGATGCCCTTAAAGAGCCTTTAGAAGATGGACTGTGGTTTGCATGAAGACCTCAAGATGTTTTGGATATGCCAGGACTATGCAAGTGCTACCATAAAGTGCACTGTTGGCCTGAGATGTAAGTGTTCCCTGGCTACTCTGCCCAGCTGGAGGGGCAGAATTGGAAAATCTGGAGACTGTCAGTCTTTGGTTGTATTGGACTTGAACTGCAGAAGTTTGATGTTTGTTTGATGGTGGTTGAGTTTGCATTGTTTTTGTCTCTCCTTGCTATGCCTTATACCAGTTGAAAATGTTCACTCTGTGTCTTTATATGTTAGAAATGTTTAACTTGTTTGATTTTACAGGTCTTAATATCTTAAATTGGTCAAGACTGTGGGGACCTTTGAAATTGAACTGAGTACAATTTACAATGTGTGATGGTTATAAATCTATTGGTGAGCAGGGGCAGAATTGTGGTGGTTTGACTAGATGGCCCCCACTTTCTTCAGTTGTTTGTTTGTAGTTTGCATCTGCAAGACACCTGGCTGGAGGCAATATCACTGGGTGGATCTTAGGTGTGGTGGTGGGTTTCAGATTACAATCTAAAGACATGCAAAGTGTGCCTAGCTGGAGTGTGCTATGCTGTGTGGCTTTTGGCTTTAGTCTTGTACTTCTCTGTCTCTGCTTGGTCCTGTGAAGCAGGCCAGATTCTTATGCCATTATGGAACTTCCCCTGGATCTGTAAGATTCAATAAATCTCCCTTCCTCCATAACTGTGCTTGGTCTGGAAGTTCATCTCAGTGAACCTGAAGCTGTCTGCTACACCTAAGAATTAACCTAACCAACTAAGTGAAAGATCTCAATAGTGAAAACCTTAAAACACTGAAGAAAGAAATTAAAGAACACACTAGAAGATAGAAAGACCATCCCCCATACACATGGTTTGACAGAATTAATTTTATGAATATTACTGTATTACCAAAAACAATCCAAAGATTCAATGTAGGCCTCATCAAAATTCCAATGACATTCTTCACAGAACAAGGGGAAAAAAATCCAGGAGCTTGGAAGATAGTTTAGAAAAGGCACATTTTAGCAAAGCCTGCCGGCCCAGGTTCCATTCCCCTGTACCAGTGTACAGCCAGATGCACAACGTGGCACATGCATCTGGAATTTGCAGTGGCAAGAGATTTTGGCATGCTTATGCACTCCTTCACTTTCTCTCTTTCTCTTTCTCTTTCTCTCCCCCTCTCTTTCTTCCCCATTTTCCTTCTCTCCCCCCCCCCCCTTTCTCTCTCTCTCTCTCTCTCAATCTCGCAAATAAATAAATTTTTAAAATGAGAAAAAAATCCTAAAATTTGTCAGGAAGCACAAAGACTCATTAGCCAAAGCAGTCTTAAGCAAAACCTAATTTTGTAGTTTGCATCTGCAGCCACCTGGCTGGAGGCATGTCACTAGGAGGACCTTAAGGTATGGTGGTGGGTTTCAGATTTCAATCTAAAGATATGCAAAGTGTATATAGCTGGAATTCCTGAAGTGTGCCTGTGGCTTTTGGCTTGTGCATATATCCCTCTCCCTCTCCCTCTCCCTCTCCCTCTCCCTCTCCTTGGTCCTATGAAGGCAGGCCAGCTTCTTCTGCCATTCTGGAACTTCCCCTGGATCTGTAAGGCTTCAATAAATATCCCTTCCTCCATAACTGTGCTTGGTCTGGAAGTTCATCTCAGTGAATCTGAAGCTGTCTGCTACACTGACTCATTGGATTGTTTGTTGTTTTTTTTTTAATTTTTTTTATTTATTTATTTGAGAGCGACAGACACAGAGAGAAAGACAGATAGAGGGAGAGAGAGAGAATGGGCGCGCCAGGGCCTCCAGCCTCTGCAAACGAACTCCAGACGCGTGCGCCCCCTTGTGCATCTGGCTAACGTGGGACCTGGGGAACCGAGCCTCGAACCGGGGTCCTTAGGCTTCACAGGCAAGCGCTTAACTGCTAAGCCATCTCGCCAGCCCAGGATTGTTTTTTTACTTGGTTTCATAAAGTCTGTTTAATTCCATTGAAACTAAAAGAAGTCTGTTTCTTTCTCATTTCATCACATGCCAAAAGAGCCCTTTTGATGGCCCACACCGTGTGTGTGCTCAACAAGGATGCAAAAAATCCGAACCTCCCTCCCTGCCTGGGTGCTTGCTTTTCACTGCATCAGACAGTCTGGTGTCTTCTCTAATAGCTGCCCTCTGCTAATGCACTCTAAATGAATCAATAATTTGATGTGTTGCTTTGTCTAAGATTTCAAGCTACCCCATGAAACACTAGTTAAAAATTCATATTCACACACACCAGATGCATCCCCATTGTCCAAAAACAACACTGGAGCTCTGACAGGACCAAAGGCAGCTTCACCGAACTCTCCTCATTGGTATTGTGGCAAGCTTTAGCAGATGGAGCAACAAAGGAGGAAGCAAAGCTGCGGCCCTGAACCCAGGACCTTAGTGCTACCAAAGCGCCACTTCTGGCAGGTTCCTGGTGACAGAGAGTAGGCTGTTAGGGTGACCGGACTCCTAAAAGTAAAAAAGGCAGAGAAGTGTAGATTTGCCAGAAATCAAAGATGATCTGACTTCTTTTTTTTTTTATCTTTTATTTATTTATTTATTTGAGAGTGACAGACACAGAGAGAAAGACAGATAGAGGGGGGAGAGACAGAGAATGGGCGCACCAGGGCTTCCAGCCTCTGCAAACGAACTCCAGACGGTGCGCCCCCTAGTGCATCTGGCTAACGCGGGACCTGGGGAACCGAGCCTCGAACTGGGGTCCTTAGGCTTCACAGGCAAGTGCTTAACCGCTAAGCCATCTCTCCAGCCCTGATCTGACTTCTTATCTCTTGCCTAGTACCCTCGACCTGTTTTTCCACAAACAACCTAGGTGCCCCTCTTGGGAAGGAGGTCTTTCCTAGGATTTAAATGTAATTCTAACGCCCTAGTTGGTCAAGCTTTTGACTAGCCTCTTCCTGAGACAGTCCCTAGCCCTAACCAATCAGACAATCCCCGTGGTTCACCTGAGCCAGAAGGCAGAGCCACCACCATAGGGTCATGAGTACATTTGGGAGGGAAGGGCAAGCTCCTTGAGCTGCCTGGCCACCTCGGAACTTCCAGCTGCTGGTGAGTTTTCCCTGAGGCCCAGCCAGGCTGAGAAGAGGGGGAGCTCCGACCCCAGCCCTTACTTTCCACATGGGCTCACCACATGGCAAGAGCTCTTTAAACTTCCTTCCTTCCTTCCTTCCTTCCTTCCTTCCTTCCTTCCTTCCTTCCTTCCTTTCTTTCTTTCTTTCTTTCTTTCTTTCTTTCTTTCTTTCTTTCTTCTCCACAGTTTTCCCGGGCCCTACACGTGGCATCCCTAGCCACCTGGGTGCTTTTCCTTAGCCCTGTATTTCCCTCAATGAATATAATAACTTAATAACTATCCTTCCCAGATGTATTCAGTTCTTTGATTAAAATCAGGCACAAACCTAGAGTTTAGGGTTCAAGGACTTTCCTGAGCCCTGAGCACCCCATGACCCTGGGCCCACAGGAGGCCGATGGTACCATACACGGTGTGAAAACAGGCTAACCTAAAGAACTCTCTGCTCCCTCGCTGCCTGACTCCTCTAGTACCATGCTGAATAGACTTTTCCACGGGCCTGGAAGCCCCACGCAGGGAAGATGGGGGAAACTCCCAGAATGCAAAGCCGAAAGGCCCATTGCTCCCCAGCCCTTGCAGCTCCCACAGCGCCAAGTCTCCTAGAGCCTGAGAGCTTGTCCTCTAGCCTCCGCCCGTCCTTCCCTGGAGAGAGGAGAACATCTGCTGCTGGTGACAAGCTCCTTTAGGCTCTAAAGTTGGGGGGGGGGGGAGCACACATTTTCTGCGCTCATCATTGTCATCTGGGGTCCTCGATTCCTTGACATAAAGCAAATCCCAGCATCTCTGAAACTTGGTGTTTTACAGAGAACATAAAAGCGAAGTCCAAGTGAGCTCCAACGTCACTGATGGCTGGCAGCCTGTGGCTCCTGGATTGATGTCGCCGCTGGTGTCTGTGGGCACCTGGCTAGAGAGGTGAGAGCACCGGACGAAGCTCAGTGCCCTGGGTGTGCAAAGCCTGCCTGCCAGTGAAGTGGGCACCTCATTAGGGTTTCCGAACCCTCTTTTTTTTTTTTTTTTTTTTTAACTCTCTCTCTGTCTAATTGCATTTGTTGTGAAACCAGCTGCCCCAGGTCAGGGAGGCCTGCTTGCCCTGGGAATTTCTCTCAGCTCAACAGCAGGTGCCCACCACAGTGAAGACTCACACACTGGGATACACACACACACACACACACACACACACACACACACACACACACCGCCCCCATTCTGGCTTGCGGTGGGTCCAGAGAACAAAAGCTGACTTGACCGGCTCCCTTTTTGCCTCCCGCAGTGTGGGGAAAGCTTTTGTAGCTGGTGCAAAGTGCAGCCTCTTATCAGGAATCCTCTTTCTGCTTGCTCCCAAGCCTTGGGCCCAACTAGCAGCGCAGCCAGTAGGGGGTGAATTAGCCTAAGCTTTTAAGAGTCTGTGTGAAATCACCTCTGGCAGAGACAAAGGGCTTCTTCAATAAAAGAGGTTTTCACACCTGATTCTGCCTGAATTCAACTCGTCCTCTCCCACCCTGGATTTCGAAAGGAATTTGTTTCATTTCTGGGTCTGGGGCCCGCATGACAATGAGAGAGAGAGAGAGAGAGAGAGAGAGAGAGGGAGAGATATGGGTGCTTCGGAACCAGGGCATTGTTGGAGCAGGGTGGCTGCAGGCTGGTCTGTCTGGGAGTGTGGAAGCTGAGGGGTGCTTGGGGGCTGCACAAGCAGCCGGCTCCCCATAGGCAGGAGCCGACATGGATCAGAATAGAAGACAGAGCTGGTCAGCCTGGAATCCCCTCTCTGTTCAGAATCCTCACTTCACAGAAGGGTTTTCAACAGCCTCTGGAAAGAGAAATAGGAGAAAGCTAGCTTCTTTTAGACAGTTTCAGTTTTAGGATCAGAGGCCCAGAAAGAACCAGAGCCTCCCCTCCACCCCAGCCTTAGCATGAACGGAATTCGCACCTGATCTAGACTCACCTTCAACAGCCACAGGGCCACCCTGCTACCCACAGTCTAGCAAGACAGGGTGGGCTGGCCCTCGAGCCTGCCCCTTTAAATCTACAAACTAGTCAAGTCTGTTCCTTTACATACCTGAATCTGACAAAAGAACACATTTTCAATCAACTATAAAGGCTGTGCCCAGCCTTCCTTTACTGTGTCTGCCTCTCCTGGCTCTGGTCAGTCACACACGGGAGTCTGGCTGTCCCCTTCCTCCACGCAGCCTGGCTCTACGGAGGGAGAGCAGAGTTTTTTGTTGGTCTGAGTTTTTCTGCTTGCCTCTGCTTCTTACTTTGGGGTAACTTCTCACCTTAATTACATGTATGATTTTCCTCTGGTCTCTGAATCTACCACGTGTATATTTCCCTTATACTCCGGATCTACCACGTGGGTGCTTTCTCTAACTCTGGGCCCGGTATCTGTGGAATTACCCTAAACTCACGGTAACCACGAGCGTAACTCTCTTCAGCACTCATTTCTCATCTGAATTTCCTGGTCTCTGCTTTGATATTTTCCCTCTGCTATTCTTCCTTAAGCTCCCCACCATTTGCCTTCTTAATTGTCTTCCGTGGGGAAGCTGAAGGCAGATGCTATGCACATTCCTTCTACGTCTCCCTACAAAACTCCTAGGTTCTATCTTCCATGCTTTTACCTAAAGATCTCAGCTTCTCTTAAATGAATCTCATGTTTTCCACGTGAGTGAGTGCATGTTTTCTACTTTCCAAGGGCTTATGACGTTGCTCTGGCCTTCTTCCTAGATTCCAGTTTCACTTAAATAAACCCCACCATTTGTGATTCTGCCTTAGATAAACCTAATAACTTATCCTTTTGTTGTTCTTGTTTTTTCAAGGTCAAGTCTCATTCTAGCCCCAGCTGACCTGGAACTCGCTATGTAGTCTCAGGGTGGCCCTGAACTCACAGCAATCCTCCTACCTCTGCCTCCCATGTGCTGGGATTAAAGGCGTGCGCCACCATGCCCAGCCTGTAATTTATCTTTCTTGAGTTTCTTTCTTTTTTTAATCAATCCTTGTTAAAAACAGAGCATAACCCAAAATCGGGGTTCATAAATTTGGGGGACCTCACCTGAACTCCCCAAATCCTGCATCATTCTCACCTGTTTATGTGTGGGAATATGCCACTCCCCAAATTTCAGTCTGTTTCTGACAGAGCTAGCCAGCACCTCCACATACACTCAGTCAGCGCCCCTTGTCCTACAGGTGGCTCAGCAATGTCCCAGTGACCCCGCAAGAGCCAGGCAAAGACGTTGATGGGGATTCCAAACTTGACCTTCAGGTCAGGCTTGAATCTGACGAGAGGCTCAATTCATTCTACCTGAAGTGGAACCAACAGGGAGCAGCAGTGTCGGGGGGCCAAAAGAGGAGGCGGGACAAGCTGCCTCCCCGTGACAAATCAAAGCAGGCCTAAAGGCCGCTCTTTGCAAACATTTATAATGATGATTTTTTTGCTTAAGTCATTTTGGAAAAGGCTATAAGGAAAGGATCAGAGACAAGGGTGGGAAGTTGGGGAGAGAAAGAAGCAGACAGGTCTGAGAAGCTTCCAGCCTTGCAGGCCCTGGATTGTTGGTGTTCAAGCTTTATGGAACCATGGGATGATCCCCACTTATCCCCATGGCCGTTTCTGGTCTTTCCATGTGGAATGGGAGCCAAGAATCTGGTTTTCAATGCATTTTATAGAGTGTTAGGAAAAACGGGAAATGAAAGAAGAAAGATTCAACAGCAGACACGGGCTTTATTGGGGAAAGGCCTGAGAAGGGTTCTGGCCAGGCAGGTCAGAAGCCACTTCCTTTACAGACTAGGGAATACTGGCGGGGTTGGGGGTGTGGGGTTCCCCGGAGGGGTCCCCGCTCAGGGCTGTCTACGGGACCCCAAGAACACTCACGCAGGACGCTCTCAATGCAAACCGCACGAGGTTTATTGATTCCGATGCATCGGGGCTCAACACAGATTCCTCTCGCAGGAGGAAAGGTGAAGAGCCCCTAGCCACGTGTTTGGTCAGCTTATAAAGGCTGAAAACTATAGGTATGCAGAGTCATAGGGGCTTTTCAGCCGTGGGTTCCCCTGATTGGGTGGGGCCCACGAGGCGGGCTCGTGAGGGTCCCTCTGATTGGGTAGGGCATACAAAGGGCCAGGTCCTCATGGTATACTTTTTACAAAATGGAGGTAGTTGCATACTTTTTACAAAATGGAGGCAGTTGCAAAATGGCAGTTCTGTGATTCAGTGCAGTAGCAAGCAAGCCATATTACAGAAGCTTAAAAAGGCAAGTTAGCAAAGCAGCTAGAAAACAGAGCAGCAGAAATAGGGCAACTTTTATCCTTTCAGGGGGGTCATTGGAGTTCTTTGGCCGCAGAGCAGTCCAGCTTGCCTCGGGGCTTGGACCACTTCAGGGAAGTGAGAATCAGACAGGTGGTCTGGGCCATTCCAGGGAAGGGATCATGGGTATGGGTGGTCTGGATAAGTGCAGGAATGTGATCACTGGGAAAGGTGGCTGGGTCACTCTTGGAAACAGGAGGTTGCAATAAAATGGCAGTCAGAGTCCAGAAATGGAGATGTTATGGTTGAAACCCAGAGCAGAGGGATGCCCCATGCTGGGCACTGTGCCAGGCCACAGGATACTGACATGAAATAAAGGCAGTTCCTTCCTTTGAAGGACATGACAGGTATAGGAAGGATGCATGGAAAGTAATGTCTTCACAGAGAACAGTCGTCAGGGAAGCACACGGTTCAGCCAGGAAGCTCCAGAACATTCCCAGAGAAGTCCCCAAACTGTTAAATAGTGAGAGATGGGGATGGGGGAAGCTGGAGTAATGAGGAGGACTAGGAGAAAGAAGAAGCTATCCATGTGTGGTCACAATTCTGTCCAGGTCCTGGAGGAGGTTGCACTGGTGAGCATGGATGGTTCCATCTCTTCTCTGAAATGCAGCTGAGAACTGGACGTCTTCACCACTTCAGACACTAGCAGTGACCCCCTGCTACTTCACCACAGGCACTTTGTCCCTCAAACCTACCATCACCTCAAAATAGGATTCCTTTTGTCTCTTGAAAATGACACATCATTAATAAAGCCCCCTTAATATAATTTTTAAAAAGAAAAATTAATATAGAATCAATACAAATTATATTATTTCCCAAATTTCATTACATACAGTCAACCACTGTCAATATTTTGATGTAAAACTGGGATGGTTAATCTCAGTTTTCAAATTGACAGGATTTAGAATCACCATGGGAACAAATCTCTGGGTATGTCTGTGAAGAATTTTCTAGATGAGGTAAACTGAGGTAGAAACACCAACCCTGACACCTAACACCATTCCATGGATTGGAGTCCTACACAGTATAAAGAATGAAGAAATAAGCTGAGCACCAGGATTCACTTCCCTCTTCTTCCTGACTGCTGACACAGCTGTCTCAAGCCTCTGCCACCATACCTGTCTTGTCCCAGTGGACAGCATGCTCAAAATACCCATGAGTCCAAATCAACCCACCCCCTTCTTTCTTTTTTTATTTTTTTATTGACAACTTCCATAATTGTAAATAATATCCCATGGTAATTCCCTCCCTCCCCCACTTCCCTCTCTCCCTCTCAATCAGTCTCTCTTTTATTTTTATGTCATGATCTTTTCCTCCTATTATGATGGTCATGCGTAGGTAGTGTCAGGCACTGTGAGGTCATGGATATCCATGCCATTTTGTGTCTGGAGGAGCACATTGTAAAGAGTCCTACCCTTCCTTTGGCTCTTACATTCTTTCTTCCACCTCTTCTGCAATGGACCCTGAGCCTTGGAAGGTGTGATAGAGATATTTCAGTGCTGGGTACTCCTCTGTCACTTCATCTCAGCACCATGGTGCCTTCTGAGTCATCCCAAGCTCACTGCCATCTGAAAAGAGAAGCTTTTCTAACCAAAAGTGAGAGTAGCATTAATATATGGGTATGGACATTAAGAGAAGTGCTTACTGGGTAGTTTGATGAGCATAATATATACAGTTAGCCAAACACCAGCAGACATTACACTCCTAGATCTTATGACTACCCCTGTTGCAGGATTTTAGTATCAGGGGTGTATGACCTCCCATGGAGCCAGCCTCTAGTCCAATTAGAGGCAACCTTCCTTTCTTGGGTTACTTCTTTTCAGGTATTTGGACACAGCAATGAAGCAGTAATTAACACAAAATCCTTCTAGAAACCTTTAAAGAGAAGTATGAATAAATTATACATGTTTAAAGCTGTCATTTATCCTGAAGTATTATTATAAGCATCTTTTTATATCAAAATTTTAAATGCACCACAATGATAGTATTTAAATAATATTTCCTGTGTGTCACTTAACCAACCCCTGTTGTTAAATATTTAATTGTTTCCAATTTCATATGCCTATAATTTTTTGTATGTTTCCTTACTTAAATCAAGAGAAATTTCTGAAATTTTGTGTCTCAGGGACAAATGGCTTGGTTGGTTTTAAGTGCCATGTATGTAATGAAAAATCTGTCTTCCATGAAAGTTGCACAAATTTATCTGTGGTCCCCAAGGGCAACAAACAGATTTTTGGGAAACACAGGGCACCCAACATTTAAATATGACAAATGAAAACTTCTACCTTCTTTTCCAGGCCAAATGTTCTTTACTATATAAATTACTTTTCTCACCACTCCGACCAAACATCTGACAAGAACTAACTTAAGGGAGGAAGGACGTATTTGGTTCCAAGTTTGAGAGGGGGGAAGCATACTGGACGCCACGCAGTAAGTGCATGAGAGTGGCTGAGATGCCTCAAACCTAGGGCACCTGAGAGCACAGAGATAGAACTAGCATCAAGCTGAGCTACGGCCTTCAACGTACTCCCAGCCCTGAGACCCACTCCCTTCACCTAGGCTTCACTTTCCAAAGGCTCCACAGCCTCCCAACAGAGCACCACTAGCTGGAAACCAAGTATTCAAATACACGAGTCTATGGGGGACAGTTTACATCTAAACCTTAAAAATACCAGCTACTTCTCAGTGTCTCTTCCCACGGATCAGGCAGATGGGAGATGCTAACACTTCACGGGCATTCTTCTCACCCTTTTAACTGCGAAAGGTGGGGCTCGCTACCATCCCATTCACACGTTTACACAAGAGGCCAGAGAAGCTGATGATATAAGGTCTCCTGGTCCAAATAAACTAGGAATGAGATGAAAACCACGCTCACTAACCTCCAAAGCCACCCGTTCTTTTCACCCAGGTGTGCTCTCCACCCAGTGTGCCCCATCACCAGGAATCTGGTTTAATGGTTCTGGTGTGGATGTCTGTAATGATGTGATGGTATGAATCAAATATCTCCCATAGCCTCATGTGCTTTGGAGACTTGGTCCCTAAATGTGGCAATTTGGTGAAACTGTGGACCCTTGCTGAAGGGGGTGTGTAACTGGGGGTACAAATTGAGGTTGATTAGTCCACCCTCCTGGGCATTGACAGCTCAGCTTGCTCTTTCTGTTCCCTCCCAGTTGCTGACCTATGAAGATATGAGCAGGTTGACTGTCGTGCTGTGCTCTCACCACCATGATGAAAGTTCCCCTCAAGACTATAACCTGAAATACACCCTCTCCCCCATCACCTGCTTTTGGTCAGGTGTTTTGGCCCAACAAGAAGGTAAGCGCCACAGGTGAGTAAACACTCCCACATCTTTCTTGAGAATCTGATAAAGAAAAGGGACAACACACACACAAGGAAAAAGTTCTAGATACAATTTCAGAAGGAAGGAAATCCAGATGACCTACACCACAATAGACCCCTTCATATAAAGATGGAAATTAAGGTTTAGTTAGTGCATTGTTGACAACCACGTGCAATAGGCAGGATTCAACGATGATGATCCCAGTGTCTCTCATACTTAGGTAATGTCTGCCCCCGGCAGAACCCATGTTAAAGTCCAGAATGAAATTGTGACAAAACAGATGGCAAAATAGAGCTTTCTGGGGTGGATCCAACATAATCACCCCACTTTAAATCTGGATGAAATTTAAAGGTCAGAGGCTGAGAAAGTCAGACACGCAAAGCATGAAAGAGATACCATGCAGGACATTATTTGGCAAGCTTTGATGATGCTTGGAACCCCACAGCAAGAAGCTAAGCATACACACTCCACACCACACACACAGCACACACACACACACACACACACACACACACACACACCCTGATAGCAAGAATATGGGGATCTCACTTCTACAATCTCAGAAATTGAATCGCAAGAGGTAGTTGGTTTTAAGGAGAACCTGGAGCTCCAGATGAATGCAATGGTGTGGTCATTACCTGATTCAGCCCCGTACGATCCCAAGCAGGGAATCAAGTCAGGTAGTGCCCAAACTTCTGACCTACAAAAACTGTGGGGAACAGGGGGCTTGGGAGACTGGGAATCAAAACAAATATTTTCTAAAGTCACTAAGTGTGTGGCAGTTTGTCATGCAGCAGTAACAAATGAACTTGACATGCCTAAGTACCTGCTAGTATATCATTGAGCTTATTCTGCCAGGGAATAAAAGACTTTCGCTTGAGGTGTCTGCACTGCCTTCTATGGACTTCAGGAGTGAAGAGACAGACATACACCTATATCCAACATGTGCTGAATGATGGATAGAAACAAGGCTGCTTTGCCTATCCAAGGGGAAGTTTCAGTGGACGAGGAGTAGTCATAAGACCACTGGCAAATAGGAGGGACCTGATGGGGCTTCGTGGAGGCCATGCACCAGCAGCCTTGATGGTGAAGGTGGCGTGGCTGGGCTGGAGGAGACAGGCCAAGAGCAGGGGTAGCTCAGAACCTGTTCAGGAACCAGTGATTAACTTCCTAAGACCTGGGGTAGGTAGCAGGATGATGGAAAATAGTTCTAGGAGAAGGAAAAAAAAAATCGTGTAAAAAAGGCTAGACCTCTGACCCAGGGTCTGAACGTGCTGCATAAAGTTGTGAAAGATTCACATTGGAGTGGCTTTTTCAGAAGCAGGATTTAGTAAATCTGCTCAGAGATGATGAGTGGGTTTGCATCTGAGTGGGCTTCTTGTCAGCTCATCCCTGTAGTTTTGTTGCCTAAGGGAAGGAAACATGCTGGACTGGACGGGAAGAGGATCCACGTCCCTACCTCACCCCGCTCCCCACCGTCACAGATCTGTTAGTCCATGCATATCACGTGAATCCCTGTGGATGGGAAGAGGATCCACGTCCCTACCTCACCCCGCTCCCCACCGTCACAGATCTGTTAGTCCATGCATATCACGTGAATCCCTGTGGATGGGAAGAGGATCCATGTCCCTACCTCACCCCGCTCCCCACCGTCACAGATCTGTTAGTCCATGCATATCACGTGAATCCCTGTGGATGGGAAGAGGATCCACGTCCCTACCTCACCCCGCTCCCCACCGTCACAGATCTGTTAGTCCATGCATATCACCTGAATCCCTGTGGCCCAGCACTAATTGTCCAGGTGAGGTGTTCCATGGCTGTTTGCTGCCACCAACCCATGGAAGGAATGGGGTTGCTGGGGGTGGGGGTGGTGCTTGAGAGAGTGGGAACCAAAATAACCTACAATAACAAATGGTTGAGGTGGAGAAGGGGAGCCTATCTGTCCCTGGGATGCTGGGCAAAGGTTAAGCACTGTTAAAGTCAGTTCCAATCACTATTGGTGGTAATGATTAAGTTCTTACTGTAAACACTCCTGACACTTTCCTATAAATTAGCAAAGATGGCTGGGGTTGGAGCAATTTGCCTTCCTAATATTAACTGTTGTATACTCCCTGGTCCTCTAGCTGCCTTGAGCAAATGAACTGTCAGTCAAACAGCTTAGCCACACAATCCTTATTCCAGCACCAGCATCTTGAACATTCCACAGACTCATTTGATAACCGCCCCAGCTCCTGAAGGCTCAGCCTTAGCCAGGACTGATTGAAGCAATTTGTACCAGAATTTCTTGCTATCATAAGCCTTGTTGAACTCTTGACGACCTTGCAACCATTTCTACCTGGGCGGGAGCAGGGAAGTCCTTCCCCCTGTGGCCTGATAGAGGGACGGCTATGACTGATGATAGAGATGTAAAGCTGTAATTGATCCAAACACAAACCTCCACGGCTGTGTGAGATTGGTGTTAAAGTGGCAAGGCTGTTGTATATCATTCTAGACCAAGCACAGAAGCACACAGGCTCCCTGAGTGCGAGCAACAGATGGGCGTGTCAGGTAGTGACTCAGACCTTGTGCAGGCCTGTACAATCATCTGGGAGATGGCCTCCTGTGCTGCCTCCCCATCGCTGCAACATGAGGTCCAGCAAGGCTTCTCTCTAGGGGTCTCCTCTTGCCTCCTCTTAGTGGAGTGGGCTGAACTGTAACACAGAATAGGAAGCAGCAGAGGGAGCAGAGGTGACAGGGTGGCCATCAGCAGGCTGGGCTGTGAAATCAGCCAGGTAACCGGCGGTTTGAGGAGAGCAGCCAGTATAGGAGGAAAGGTGAAGGAAGTAGGGAGATGGTCAGAGAGGGTAGAGAGCTGAGGCCGAATGGATGAATGGATGAATGGAGCCAGAGATAAGTTCATAAGAGGTAAGACAGATGTCAAGTATTCAGGGTCAAGAGGTTCAGAAACCCCCTGACCTAGAGCTGTAACACAATCAGGGTCAGAGATGGAGTAATCCCAGCTTCCTAGGCCTACACCACAGCTGTTAACATTGGCTGCGGTCAAGGACTGACAGGGAATCCCAATTCCTAGGCCCATCCAGAAGGTGTAACATCAGCCACAGCCAATGTCTGAGGAATCCTGACTCCCCAAACCTACACAAGGGCCTGGCACTTGTGGAGCAAAAAGCCCTGATACCTGAGGCCTGCACAGTACTATAATACTATAGGACAGCCCCTTTTGTTGTTCACTGCCTCCTCTGTTCACCACTGCCAAACTCCAAGGGAAACAAGCTGCCAGAGACTGGCATTTACAGATTTCTATCTGCATAGGCCCAAAAGATCCCAGCCAGCTGATTGGTAACATGGACAGCACAGCCCAAGTGACACCCACTCTTCTCTCCTGCCTCTTAACCTTTGTGGGTCCCTGCCTGTTAGTTAGCCACTCAATCATTCAGTTAGCTAGCTCGTATTGGGATATTATTATGTCACCCAGGCAGGTCTTAAACTCCTGATCCTCCTGCCTTCATCTCCTGAGTCCTGGGATTACAGTTATGCACTATGACATCTGGCTGAGGCTGATAAGCAGTTTGTGTTTGTTTGCTTTTCTGGTACTAGAGATCAAACCCAGGATCTCAAATGGGCTAGGTAAGTGCTCCACCACCAAGCTGCATCTCCAGCCCTGCCTCTCACTCTACTGAATGCGAAGAGGCACTTTCTCAAGGCTCAAGTGTTCATGCAGTTCGCTTTTTCCCATCAAAGCCTGTGTCATCCAATGCCTACGACAACTTCTAAAAGGGCTGCTGCTGCTCTGAATACTCCCTTTGTCTTGTGCCACACACCTTCAGCGACAGCAGATCAGAGTCAGTGTATATATATGTACATGTATATAGATAGATAGAGAGAGAGAGAGAGAGAGAGCTGTCAGCAATCTGGAGGAATTGTAAGTCAGGCGGGTCAGCTCCAGACCTAGGAGAATCACATCAGTGGAACTGGACTCAGGGTTTGCTGTGGGATCCTGTGTGTGGAAATGAGGTGCAGAAGCTCTCACATGTTGGCCCTAAAGTGTGGCTCAGGCAAGTCACCCACTCACATGGTCAGTTTGAAATGGTTCCCCTCTGCGCTGACAGAAGATCCTCAGCCCAGGCCTCTCCACCCCTGCTCTTCCCCCTTCCTGAGGGAGACTGGATGGATTTGGCAGTCCTTCTGAGCTTTAGACTCCTCCTTGATAAAATGGGACTAAGTATGACCCAGGGTAGGTCCGGCTCCTGCTATGCTGGCAGAGGTCGGGGCTTTGATTGCTGAGGGTACCATGCCATTAGCCTATCACCAGTAAGGCATGTGCTTATCCTACAGACACTTAAACATAAGATTGCTCCAGACAGGCCTGACAGTGAGCAAAGCCTAAGTCCTGAGACTTGCCTTCCCCGGCGCCCTGACTTGTGCTCCAGCTTGTGTGGACACCCTGGAGAGTTTTTGTATTACCACCTTAGCCCTGAAAGTCTGCCCTCATTAATCTGGACACAGCCTGGTTTCTAGGATGTCTTAACTCTCTAGGTGGTTCTAATGTGTACCCTAACTTGGTACTCATAGGGTTAGCTTAGCAGAGACATCCCGTGGTAGCTAGCCACACTCATCCATGGCCTTGACCTTATCAACAGCTACTGGACTCCTTAGTATACAAAGGGTCTTGGCTCAGAGGAGTCCTCTCAGGAGGAAATGGAAAAATAAGACCCAGTCCTGAGGCTATTGTGTCCCAGACACCCAGTACAGACCAGCATCTTAGAAAACCAGACCTGCCCCCAAAGAAGTAAGAGGCCAGGTTGACCTGCTGGGGACTGTGTGAGGGACCCTGGAGGCTGACTGACTGTCCCCGTGGTCCCTGCCTACTTCCCTCCTCCTCAGCAGAACCCCTTTCACCTTAATGCTCATGGCCTTGGGTTGAAAGTCCCTGGTGTTTTCGCTTCATTCAGAACACCAGAATGAAGGGCAGAGGGTTCCTTGAAGTGATGAAGACACAAAATTGATGTTAACATGTCTCATCAACAGAGCAATAACCCAAGAAAAAGTCTCCAACACTTTCAAAATGAAAGAGTGGGTGCTTACTGAGGCAGAGCCTCCAAATTGTCACTGTCCCAAACACTTCTAAAAATCTTTCTGTGTATGGTTCTCTTCCAGACTTCTGTTTTGAGGTACTGTGGCTATAGGGCCTGTGGAATTTTGGATATGGCAGTGTAAATGTATGCCTCATGGACTCAGGAGTTTTATCAAAACGGACTTTGCAAGTTTAGCATCTAGCAGGCAGATTCCTGCAATAGGGGTGTGTGTCACTGGGGGCGGACGTGACTCCAGCCCAAAAGTACAGAGAGAACAGTTTGAGCTCTTGAAGGTTTGTTCTTGCTGGCTGCCGTTTGCTTGCTGCTGTTGTTTCTCTCTGGATCTGTGGAAGAAAGCAGCTTCTGGTACCACTGATGGAACTTCTGCTGGATCTGTAAGCTTTAAGTAAACCCCTTCCTCCGTAAACTGTGTCAGGAGGGATGTTTGTCCCAGCAAGGTGGAACTGACTGTAGCAGTGTCTTCCTCTCTTGATGTGACGTTACAACCTCCAAGTCCCACAGGCAAGTAAAACAGCTCCCATGGGGCAGGCTGATTCAGGCTTGGTACCTGGTTATGTTCCTGCCCTGCCCTGCCCTTACACACACACACACACACACACACACACACACACACATCTTATGCTGATTTCTCAGCATGAATTTTAAGTCAGCCACTGGCCAGAGTGCATAAAGCTTTCCTGGTCTCTGCTGGGACCCTCTGAGGCTGCTCAAGTGCACCCCCAGAACAGAGGTCCAAATATGACTCCCCAGGAGCTCACCTCTGTCTGCTTCTTTCCCGGCCAGCAGAATGGCATCCCATTCACAGCCTTCTGAATGAGTGTCTAAGCTTCTGGCTGTCAGCAACAAGCAAGACTACCTCCCCCCGCCCTTGTCTGCTATAAGACCCCCTTTCCTGTGCCAAGGCCCATGAGCTGCAGATGTGTCTGTTAATCTCCCCAGGTGATGTAGGAGAGAAAACTGTGTGGCTGATGGGTTTGTGACAGTAAATGTAAAGGCTATATTTTTCATAGTGTTTAAGGCTAAAAGTTTTTGGTTGGTTTCTTTTTCACTTTCCTATATCCTTCTCACTAGAATATAAACTCCCTAAAGAGCAAGAACTTTGTTTGTTACAATGAACAAAGTTTAAGATTAAAGATACAGCAATAGCTTTGCACAGTTAAAAAACAAGAAGATACAGCAATATGTATTCCAAGAATCTAGCACACTGCCCTTGATGGATGCTGACAAATGTTTGAGATAAGAAAGAGGGAGAAAAGAAGCAAGGAGGCAGGGAGGGAGGAAGGAAAGCAGAGAGAGTAGGGAAGAAAGGAAGGAAAGAGAGAGACAGACTGTTGAATTATGAAAACAATTAAAAAACCAAGGAAAGCTGGGTGTGGTGGCACACACCTTTAATCCCAGCACTCGGGAGGCAGTGGGACAGAGATAGGAGGATTGTAGTGAGTTCGAGGCCACCCTAAGACTATATAGTGAATTCCAGGTCAGTCTGGGCCACAGTGAGACCCTACTTTGAAACCCTTCCCCAACCCCCTCCCCGCAAAAAACAAGGACGAGTTATTGATTCTCGTGAAAACCCTTTCTTCATCATAGTGCCAACTATAGTCCTGGGGAGCAGTCGAGTAAATACAGCTGTTGGCAGTACTGGGTGACTAAAACACAGAAGTTTCCATAATTACATACATTATTTTAAAAATATTAATAGTAACAAGTGAAATTCTGGACATACAAAAGACATGAGAATTAGCTCCTAGTCAGAGCATATTAAAATGTTGACCAGTTTGTCTGATCCTTTCCATTTTCCTGATTTTGTGAAAGCTATATTCTTTTCTCTCCATTCTCTTCTCTCCTACTTTGTTTCCTCTCATAGAGTCCCATCCTTCCTTGTGGTGTATGAACTCACACCACCCTCATACTTGACCCTGGCCCAGGACCGTTAATATCAAGTCAGCCAAATTACAACATAGCCTGGTTTTTTCTCTCTCTTCACCAAGACCCAATGATTTCTCAGAATTTTCCCCCAGTGCATTTGGCTAAATTGTCAAAGCACAATTTTCAAAGAGTGAAAATGCAATCCTTATGTAAGCATTCAGGGAGATTTATTTACTTCATAAAAGAGAACCAGAAGACGGTAAAGCTTTTCAAGGACAATTTGAAGGGCAAAGATTTAGTTAGTCCATCAGGAACAGCATACTGAAGTGAGCTTACTAATTTACAGACCACATTGGTTAATGTGCTGTAGGGTAATAAAATCCTTTTGCATGAAGAAACCATTAGCATCTCTACCAGACAAAAATTAACATGTAACGTGGCAGAGTCTGGCTTTTAATCAATAGCAAATAATAACTCAAACAAAAGAATAGTCCCCTAGAGTGTTAAACACCATAGAGACTCTTAGGTGATGTTCTAGAATGGCACTGTGGAAACAAGCAACCATGTATTTTTACTTACAGATTTTCTGTAATAGAGTTGATTTCTGCAACCCAGTGGATGTCGCTCTGGTACATAAAGCACTTGTTGTCTAGGAGTCTGGCATTGTCTTCTAATCCTCATGTGCCTAAAGACAGCACCTGCCCAGATCAGTCCCGTATCTAATCCTGGCCTAATCAGATGTGTCCAGAGATGACCTGCCAGACACACAGCTGCTCCTTCTCTGCCACTGGTAGAGCAGCTTCTCTGTGCTAGTCAGCTTTCCATCACTATTACAAAATACCTGAGGTGCTTAGCGTGCAAAGGGGAAAGGTTAATTTTGCTCTCAGTTTGGATGCTTCAATGCATGGTCAGTTGGTTCTGTTGCTTTGGGCTGGTGGGGAGGCAGGAGTGTCTGGTGTAAAAGAATCACTCTCTCTCTCTCTGGCTGCAACACAAAAATTAGGAAGGAAAAGAGTCTGGGGCCCCAATATCCCCTTCAATAACATGCTTCCAATAACTGAAAGACCTATCTCTAGTCCTGCCTGGAAGGTTCCATCACATCCCAGCAGTGCTAAACCCTTGACATATGGACCTTCGGGGACACTCAACATCCTAGCTAATATGTCATTCTACAGTTCAAAGAGAACTGCCTTCCTCTAGGTTGTAGAAAGTGGTCTTGAATGAGAGCCATTAATAACACCTCCTCTCATTTCCTCTCTTCTCTCTTCTTCCTTCCCTCTCCTCCCCTCCTCTCCACTTCTCTCACTTCTCCTTTCCTCTCCTCTCATCTCCTTTTCTCTTCTAGATTTGCACTGTAGAGGTAATGGTTGAACCGAGTAACAAAAAAAAAAAGCAGCTTCCTTGGCTCTTCTTAAGAGTCTCAAGAGCAGGTCGGCATCCATCCCATCCTGGTATGATTGAGTGAGCCCATTTAGGTGTGAATTGCCTATGCAGTGATCACCACAACCTTGTAGAGCAGATACCAAAAGCACCATTTAGAGGGTTAACAAATGACATGTTCTGTGAAGAGACCAGTAAACAGAGCTTTCTAAGTCCATGTGGCTGGTTCTCCTCTGGGCTCCGATGGCCAGTATTTTATCAATAGCCTTTAAAAAAAAAAAAAAAAACTCAGAATGACTAGGGAATCTATGCAGAGGAAAGACATGTGAAAATCCTTTTTGATTCCAGGAGAAGTACAAAGTATGATTACAAAATTATCATTGTCAGCACGTCATGCACCGTGACAGCTCCTAAGAGTTGTCCATGGGAATCAGGTAATCTTTAGTGCGAATGGAGACCCATCAACACTGTGCCTAGGCCCCAGCTAAAGTTTTCGATGTAGATTGTCATCTAGAGCCTATGTCCCTGGAGATGGCAGGGGACAACCTTCCACGTTCTGGACAGTAGACTATAACCTATGTTTAAAAATATATATATATTCATACATATATATGTTATACATACATATATATATATATATATATATAGAGAGAGAGAGAGAGAGAGAGACATTGAAAAAATAAAAAAGAATATATTTGAAAGTATATTAATATAATTTTGCATTAATTGCAATGAGTAAAAACAATATCTAATAAATCTTAACTAAGTGTTTTTTAAAAAAATAAAGAAAAGAAAAAGAAAATGGAAGTGCTGGAGGTTAGACCTAGGCAAGGACTCTCGGCTTGGAAGCTTTGCTATCAACATACACAGCACCTGGAGCCACCGACAGAACTCAGAGCAAAGGAGGAACTAGTTTCATTCCTGTAAGAAGCCTTTTCCAGGGGAAGGAAAACAGAACGCTAAAAAGAATAAATTTTAAGAAAAGCCTTTTATCACTGCTGGAGGTAGTATATAAACTAGTATGGAAATCATTGTGGAATTTTTTCAAGAAATGAAAAAATAGCATTACCATATGACCCAGCTATACCACTCCTGTGCATATACTAAAATGACTCTATATCTGATCAGAGAGAAATTTGCACATCCATGTTTATTGCCACTCTGTTCACAATGGGAAGGAACTGGAACCAGCCTAGATGTCCATCAACAGATGAATAATGAAAATGTGGTGCATATACACAATGGAATTTTATGTGGCTATAAAGAAAACTGAAACTTGCAGGAAAATGGATGGAGCTAGGAAGTATATTAAGCAAGATAACCCAGACACCGAAAGATTAAAATTGCGATACCGTATTTTAATGTTTATGTGTATGCATATAAGTAGGAATGACTATAGGTACAAGCTAGGAAACTGGAAAGGAACTCCAAGAGGTGATGGAGATGGGAAGAGGGGAGGGCCACAGGGCACATGTGACTTGAAAGCAGAAAGGGAACTGGAGGGGACTTGAACTGGTACAAGGGAGGGCCAGGGGATGAGTGAGCACAGGGAGGAGGAAAACGAACAGAAACAAGTTTTGTTTGAAACCAGCATAATGAAATATAATACCGTGTGTGCTAATTGGAATTTCTTTTTTTAAATTATGTATTTGGCAGGAGAGAGGCAGGTGTGTCTCAGGGCCTCTCGACACGGTAGATGAATTCCAGATGCAGGCACTACTTGATGCATCTGTCTTTACATGTGTGCTGGGGAATCGAACCTGAGGCAGTAGGCAAGTACCTTTAACTGCTGAGCCACCTCTCCAGCCCTAATTAAGTGTTGTTTGTTTTTTTTTTTTGAAGAAGCCCTTGTTTAATCCAGATAACGGATTTGTTTCTTGGCATTTCTAATTTGGAAGCATATAAAGCTGTAGACTCATGGGTGCACAGCCCTATGAAATGGCACAGGCAAGAGTAAAATGGAAAAGACTTGAGGATTTGAGATCAGAACAACCTGAGGTAACCCTCAGATTCTGTTGTCTACTAGCTATGGGAGGAAAGTCTCCTGATGTTTTAAGCCTCAATTTTTGTTCTTTGTAAAAAATAAAATAAAGTAAGAACCATTTTGTGGGGTTGTTACTGTGGTGATGCCACAAGAGGAAGTGGCTCCTTCCAGGCGAAGTGCAGGAAGAGCCTCGGGGCTGGCAGCCGCTGGGCAGGAAGGGGCCGCTCTGCTGTCCGTTCCCAGACAGAATTTTACAGAAAGGGCCACTTCTGCCTGCCCTCTTCCCAGATTCCTGAAACAGGACATCAGGTCCTTGAACCCCAATCCCTGGATTCACGTTTGGAATTAAGTAAAGAATTAGACAAACTAGCTAGGCGTTGTGGCACACACCTTTAATCCCAGCACTCAGGAGGCAGAAGTAGGAGGATCATCGTGAGTTCGAGGCCACCCTGAGACTACATAGTGAATTCCAGGTCAGCCTGAACTAGAGTGAGACCCTACCTCAAAAAAGAAAGAAAGAAAGAAAGAAAGAAAGAAAGAAAGAAAGAAAGGAAGGAAGGAAGGAAGGAAGGAAGGAAGGAAGGAAGGAAGGAAGGAAGGAAGGAAGGAAGGAAGGGAAGAAAGAAAGAAAGAAAGAAAGAAAGAAAGAAAGAAAGAAAGAAAGAAAGAAAGAAAGAATGAATTAGGCAAACCAAACTGAGAAGGGTAATTATTAAATTATTATATTTATTGATGGAAGAGCCAAGAGAAGGAAACTGCACACACTCATGTGATCTGATAGCCCACATGGTGGGCCTGGAAAAAGATAGGAAAGAAAAGTACACAGAGCTCGTGCCATGTGGAGGGCAGGAGGGGTGAAGAGCCCGTGTGGAGAGGGGTCAGGGGATTCTCAGCTGGGCTGAGGTGGTAGGGAGGCTCACCAGAGCCTGGAGGTTCACAAGTGATGAACAGGCCTCTAAGAGGGCTTGCCGTGTCCTTGTCAATGTATTTATAACTTTGCTGTAGTGGGCTTTACTTGGCCTGGGCTTAGGGGGCTCCTCACGACACCAAGTTTTGGGTGCTGAACTTGACCAACCTCAATGTCAGGATCAGATTTAAAACCTGAAAAAGGAAACCTCCCTCCCAAGAAGGGCTCAGATCTAGGGAACTCCTTTAGGCAAAACTAAGAAGTCAGCTCATCCTTTAATCTCCAGCATGTGCAGATTGCAAGGATCCTTTCAGGGGCACAGGAACCCTAACCGCCTAACAAAGCTACCGGGCTCACTAGCTCATGGTCTGCGCGAGTGAGGAAAAGGGGGAGAGCGGTGAGATGCGGTACATCCGCGGACAGCATCCCTGCGTCCTTGCGTCTTGCGTCACTGCTTGGGCCCGCTCAGGGCTGGTTGGTTGGTGTCTTCTGTGCGCATGCGCGTGTGGAGGCCGAGGGAGGCTGCGGCCGGAGATGGTGTTTCGCTCATCTTCTCACCTAGCAAGGCCCGGTGCACAAAGCTCAACCCTTGCGCTGGGGAGACGGGCTCAGCGGTTAAGGCACTTGCCTTCCAAGACCAACGAACCTGGGTTGATCCCCCAGTACCTACGTAGAAGCAGATGCACAAGGTGATGCATGCATCTGGACTTTGCAGCAGCTAGAGACCCTAGCATGCCCATTCTCTCCCTCTCTCTCTCTCTCTCTCTCTCTCTCTCTCTCTCTCTCATTCTCTCTCTCTTTTTCTCCCTCTCTCTCCCCGCCCTTGCAAATAAATAAAATGGGTTTTTGTTTTGTTTTGTTTTGGTTTGGTTTGGTTTTTGTTTTGTTTTGTATTTCGGCTTCTTGAGGTAGGGTCTCACTCTAGCCCAGGCTGACCTGGAATTCACTATGTAGTTCCAGGGTGGCCTCAAACTCACAGTGATCCTCCTACCTCTGCCTCCTGAGTGCTGGGATTAAATGCGTGCGGCACCACGCCCGGCTAAATAAAGTTTAAAAAATAAAAATAAAAAAACTTAAAAAAAAAAGGAAAGAAAGAAAGAAATCTCAACCCTTTGGCCTGGGCCCCAAAACTAAGAGACTACAGCTATTCCAGCTGCATGTGTTCCTATGTGTGTTAGCTTTCCATCACTGTGCAAAAATAGTTGAGATAATTAACTTAAAAAGAAGAATGGTTGGGGCTGGAGAGATGGCACAGTGGTGAAAGATGGTTGCTTGCAAAACCTGACAGCCTGGGTTCAATCCCCCAGTACCCACATAAAGCCAGATGCACAAAATGGTGCGTGTGTCTGGAGTTTATTTGCAGTGGCAAAAGGCCCTGGCATGCCCATTCCTCTCTCTATTCTTGCAAATCAATAAATAAAAAAAAATTTTTAAGAAAAAAAAAAGAGGAATGGGAGCCAGGCATGGTGGTACATGCCTTTAATCCCAGCACTTGGAAGGCAGAAGTAAGAGGATCACAGTGAGTTCAAGGCCACCTTAAGACTACATAGTAAATTCCAGGTCAGTCTGAGCTAGAGTAAGACCCTACCTCGAGAAAAAAAAAAAAGAAAGAAAGAAAGAAAGAAAGAAAAGAGAAGCCGGGAGGTAGAGGTAGGAGGATCACCATGAGTTTGAGGCCACCTTGAGACTACATAGTGAATTCCAGGTCAGCCTGAGCCAAAGTGTGACCCTACCTCAAAAAATTAAAAGAGCCAGGCGTGGTGGCGCACGCCTTTAATCCCAGCACTCGGGAGGCAGAGATAGGAGGATTGCCATGAGTTCAAGGCCACCCTGAGACTACAGAGTTAATTCCAGGTCAGCCTGGACCAGAGTGAGACCCTACCTCGAAAAACCAAAAAAAAAAAAAAAAAAAAAAAAAAATTAAAAGGAAAAAAGGAGCAATGGTTAGTTTCAGCTCACAGTTTCATCATGGTTATGCAGCCCCATTGTCTCCGGCCCAGAGTGTGTCATGCTGGGAGCAGATGGTGGAACAAAGCTAATCATATCATGATAGCCCAGAAGTGAAAAAGAGAAGAGGAAGGAAAAATTGTCTTGCTACACCCTGCTCTGTTAAAGCTTCCTTACAGCACCACCCAGAGCCTTTGCCACACTGGCCTTTGGGTGACAGACATTTATGATACACACTGGGAGAATATGTGTGCGTGAACAGGTGTGTGCCAGAGGAAAAAGAGAGTGGGCAGGCAATCTGTAAAGCTGCTTCTGGTGTTGAAATAATGTTTGAATCACAATTTGTCTGATGCTTTCCGTGGACAACTGTCCCAGAAGCAATAAATATTTACAAGCTTTTGTTCCCCGTGCTCTACTTGATGTCACAAGAGGGAACACTGAGGCAGTGGATGGACTTCCTTCTCAGGAAATTAACATGATGTGGCTAATCGCTGTGATTATCTGAATGGCCACATCAGGACAAAGTTGAAGTCACCTGAAGGACAGATGTGTGATTCGAAGCTCTCCTTGTTTGCTTCTGCTAATTAAGAAATCAGAGCTAAAGATACTTTTACATTTAAAATGGCATGGCTTGATACTGGCTTAATGAATTCTCTTATGAAATGAACTCAAAAATGTTCCCTATCATAAATTATGAAATGCAATCTTCCTTGGTCTTTTTTGGGCTTTATGATTAAATTTAAAGATCAGTGGTACATTCTGTTCGATAGATTCCACAATCACCTTTGCCCAGAAGAAATAAAATACTACAGGTGTATTTCTGATAACCAAAATGGAAAATGTTTTACTTATAATTAACACTTATTCATTTTGAATGTTACTGTAACCTCACTTCTGCCCTCTTTAGATGTTGTCCTCTATATAAAACTGCCCATCAACATTCTCTATCTGAATACTGAATACTCCTTCACAGCATCATTTAAAACCCCAGCTCCTTGTCTCTCTTCCTAAATTTGCTTTTTCCTGCATCCCCACACCCTTCATCTCTGGGGAAGATAGCATTCTCTGTCCATTTCCCTCAGCCAAATGGTAGCTAGTCCTTTTTTAATAACTCAATTCTTCAAATCCACTTTTGTATTCTCCAAAATGCCCATGATACCCCAGTCAATAAGCAACTCCCAAAGAGAATGTTATACTAACTCCTCAGATGGTCATTCTAGCTGCAGCCTTACCATCCTCAAAAATCCACCCTCGACACAGTTGCTGGAGTAGCCATCTAAAATGAATGTCTGCCCATGTTGCTTTCTGGCTTAACCCCACGTGTGGATCACAAGGCCCTTGGATTCTGAGCTCACCAAACACCTCTCCTTCCGCATGCCTATTCTTGCCAACCATATGGATATGATGTGGGTGGTTTGGTCCCCAAAATGCAAAGGAATTTTTCCATTATCTATTGCTATGTAGCAACCTCAAGACTAACCACATGATTAATTTTTTTTTTCTTTCTGTTCTGTCTGATTGGCTGTGTTCAGTGGAAGGATTCATTGGTCAGCAGGTCCACAGAGAGCCTCACACACCTGGCTGTTTGCTAGAAACCTGTATTTTCCCCACGCATTTCCCATCCTCCAACAGGCTTGACCACCTTACATACAGCAGTCTCAGGCTGCATCTGACGACAGTAAAGACAAGCTCCAAGGGATTTTATGGCCAGTCTTGGAAGTTAAGTAACATTGTTCTGACTATGTGTGTGTGCGTGCGTGCGTGCACATGCTTGCATTTGTGTTTCAAGCCCTTCACAGATTCCAAGGATGAAGAGTGTTGCAGTTACTTTCTCATTGCTGGGACAGAAAACACTGACCAGAGAGCTGATGGGAGGAAAGGGTTTGCCTCAAGCTTATAGTTTCAAGGGGAAGCTACATGATGGCAGAGAAAAGTAACAGACTCATGGCATCGCTCATCCACAGCAGAGAGAGAATGGCCAGCAGTGGGAGCTGGCTCTGAATACGCAGCAGGGCTGAACTAAAGACCCAGCCCCAGTGACACCCTCCAGCAAGACTCCACCTTCTGGGAACTAAGGAGGGAGCATAAACACAAATCCGAGGGTACAGAGGGCATTTACACCCCAAACGCCACAGGAAGCCCCTTATCTCTGTAGGAAGACTGGCAAAGTCACATATGCATGTCCCTGCAAAGGGATGTACAGAGCACATTAAAGGGGGACATAAGTCTGTATTTTGCACTCTGTAATATGGACATAAACTAAATGTTTGTCATAGGGGTGAAGATAAAGGAAACTTGGCCATTCCTTTGGCCATGATTTTTTTTAAAAAATCTAGAAAACACAGGTCTATAACTAGCTTGAGACAAAGAGAGGGTCCCAGGTGGACATGAAGGGTCTGCACACTGTACTTAAAAGGAAGCATTCAGAGCCGGGCGTGGTGGCACACGCCTTTAATCCCAGCACTCGGGAGGCAGAGGTAGGAGGATCACCGTGAGTTCAAGGCCAGCCTGAGACTACATAGTGAATTCCAGGTCAGCCTGGACTAGAGTGAAACCCTACATCGAATCCCACCCCCACAAAAAGAAGGAAGCTTTCAGGCTTTATTTATGACCACCATCCCCAAGTGTGATGAACCCAGGCCATTACTAGAAGGAATACAAAGGAATAAACCAAGACCCTCATCCTGCCTCTGAACCTGTTAATTTAATCACATAGAACATGCAATTAAAAAGGGAAACTAAAATTTCCACAGATTAAAAAGTAAGAAGGAAGCTGGGCATAGTAGTGCGCACCTTTAATCCCAGCACTCAGGAGACTGAGGTAGGAAGATCACTGTGAGTTCAAGGCCAGCCTGTGCCTACAGAGTGAGTTCCAGGTCAGCCTAGGCTCAACTGAGACTTTGAATAAAAAAAAATAAAAATAAAAAAAGAACAGGATGCGGCGGTGGTACACACCTTTAAGCCCAGCTCTTGGGAGGCAGAGGTAAGAGGATCACCATGAGTTTGAGGTCAGCTTGAGACTAAACAGTGAATTCCAGGTCAAACTGAGTTAGAGTGAGACCCCACCTTGGAAAATGAAAAAAAAAAAAAGTAAGGTGGTTAAAAAGTAAGAAGGGTGCTGGAGAGATTGCTCAGTGGTTGATGTGCTTCCCTGCAAAGCCTAAGGACCTGAGTTTGATTCCTCATTACCCACATATATCCATATGTACAAGGTAGTGCATGCATCTGGAGCCCTGACACACCCATTCTTTATCTGCTTCTCTCTCTCTCTCTCTCTCTCTCTCTCTCAAATAAATAAATATAGGCTGGAGAGATGGCTTAGCGGTTAAGCACTTGCCTGTGAAGCCTAAGGACCCCAGTTCAAGGCTCTATTCTCCAGGACCCACGTTAGCCAGATGCACGGGGGGGGGGGGGTGCACGCGTCTGGAGTTTGTTTGCAGTGGCTGGAGGTCCTGGCATGCCCTCCCCCCCCCCAACTCTTTCTCTGTCTGTCGTTTTCAAATAAATAAATAAATATATAAAATTATTTTTAAAATATATAAGTAAGTAAGAAGGCTTGTCAACATGTCATGTACATTGCTTAGTGTTGACAATAACAGCACAAAATAATGGGACTTTCTGAACAGAACCGTGAATCTTACAGATATAGTTCCATTGCAGACAAATGCAAGCAAATCCCATCAAGAAAATAATGTCTCCCTCAAACCCAGAACCCAGGGGTTGACTACTGAAGACACACTCATCAGAGGTTCCAGCCTTCCCAAGGCCACACGTGAAAAAGTGGCATCTCCAGCCTCCCCAAAGTGCAGAAATCTTGGCTTATGGTGTTTGCTTTAAGTCAGGGTCAGAGTCCACCTGGAGCCAAGCTCTCAAATCAGACTGTCCGAGTCACTCTGGACAAGGAGAGAGCAGATGTGTGCAGTGACAATGAAGGACAAATCAGGCAGCAAACGAAGGATCCATTGCACGCTCATCACCAATGCCATTGTGCTGCCCAGCGTCCATGTGTTCATCTGTCCATCAGGAAGGAGCACTGGGAGATTGTGCAGCAACAGGAAGGACTCCCTGTCACTGCCTGGGAGCTGCTACTATCCAGACTGGGGAAAGGAGGGTTGGAATTTAGCCATGCCTCCCAGCTAAGTGATGGGTCCACTCTCCTGAGAAGGAGGCAAACAGCTTCAGAGAAGACAGAGAAGCCAGCATCGAGCAAGGAAGATTTGTAAATGCTGGGGGGATTTTTAGACCCCAACAAAATATAAATTGCTAATTCAGAGAGGAAACAACCTCACAACGATCATGAGTTAATGTGACTCATGGAGCTGGGCCTGGTAGCACAGGCCCGTCATCCCAGCTGAGGCAGGGGGAATCACAGGATCAAGGCCAGTCTGGGATAGAGCAAAACCGTGTCTCAAAATAAAAAAGTTAGGGACACAACTTAGTGGTAGAGGGCCAGCCTAGCAGACATGAGACCTGGATGCATTTTACAGCCCTGAAAAGTGAGTCCTTTGCTGCCCGGAAGTTGGGATGTCCCTTGGAAATGATGCAGTCATAGGACAGTGGAAGAGGACATCTCTAGAAGGAGCCCCTGTTTGCATTCACACTAAAGCCAATGGGATGTGAGGCAGGTGCCTACAAGTGTCAGGAGCCGGGGTTGGAGCGGTACCTCAACATGCTCCCATCTTGTTCTCATTAGATCATGATAAATGAGTGGTTTCTCCAGTCACCACAGTGTGTGGGAATCTACAAAGTGATCTTACCAATCCCTGTACAAGACAGGTGGAGAAACCCAGGAGGTCCAACTACAGTGGGTTATTAAAAATTGACTTTCAAGGGCTGGAGAGATGGCTTAGCAGTTAAGGTACTTTCCTGGGAAGCCTAAGGACCCATGTTCAACTCTCTAGATTTCACATTAGCCAGACTCACAAAAGGTGAGGCCAGCGCAAGGTCGCACATGCCCACTAGGTGGCACAGTGTCTGGAGTTCGATTACAGTAGCTGAGGCCCTGGTGCGCCAATTCTCTGTTTATCTCTCTCTAAAATGAAAAATAAAACTAAATAAATGACTTTCAAATTAAGCATCCAGTTAGTTGAAACAGGCCTTCTGAATAATAAGCATGAGTTCTAAACTGGAGAGGGAAGCCCCTTTCCTGCCACTCCTTCTAGTGGTCATCACAGAACGATGAACCCCAAGTTAGGTACTAAGGGATAAAGTGAGCTGACTTGTTTTTGTTTGGTTTGGTTTTGAGTCATTGTTTTTGACATTACTGTAACAGTCATGGATTCCTAGAGGCTAAGTGGATGGAAATGGATTTCATTTTATTTAGATTTTGTAATGAGAAAAGATTAGTCCCTAATACAAGCAAAGCTGCTAATAAGTGAAATTGCATGGGCTGGGGGGTGAGTGTGTGTGTGTGTGTGTGTGTGTCTAAGAGACAGAGAGAGACTGAGCAATAGGGAAGTAGGTATAATGAATTAAAATGCCCAGCCCAAGGCCTTCCATGTAACAGCTGGTGAACTAAAAGAAACACTAGTGCCACCTGGAGACGAAATTCCATTTCAGCCTGCCGAAGGTCATTTTCTGTAACTACATCTGAATGCAGCATGAATGTGTACGAGGAGCTCCACCTGGTGAGTGATGTTTTCTTGCTGGCAGGGACTTTGCAGAGCCCCAAGGTGGTATGCCCATCCATGTGGCAAGAGGTGCATATCCAGGAATTGGAGCCAAGCTGGATCCACTTAAGCACATCCTAGCAGCTGTACTATTGAGAAAACCCATGAGACCATGAGTGGATTAACCTATTTATGAGCAGATACCCCATAAACTGAACACCTTTCTAAGGCCCCAGCTCTAAATTTCACTGATATATGCCTTGGAGATTAAGTTCTCAACCCATGAATTTTGAGACAAACATTTTATTTACTTGTTTTTTGTTCCGCTGTGGTAAAGTCTCGCTCTAGCCCAGGCTGGCCTGGAATTTACTATGGAGTCTCAGGCTGGTCTTGAACTCACAGCAATCCTTCTAACCTTAGCCTCCCAAGTGCTAGGATCAAAGGCATGCACCACCACACCCAGCTTGAGACAGACATATTCAACTACAGGTCAGTCCACCGTGGTATTTCATAACAGCATGCTGCTTGCTTTGCACCACCTTTTATGTTTTTCTTTGATGAGATCAGGATCTGTGAGAATTAGTACTGTGCCCCTAGAAAACTCTGTTTTCTGAATATGCGATGTTTAAAAATGAGTGCTTCAAATTGTCTTCACTTTTCTGAAAATTAATTAAATAATTAATTAATTAAGTTGGATTGCATCAAGGATACTGCTGTTCTCATCTCAATTATCTCAAGCTCATTTATATTTTCCCGCTGCTGAAATTTCATCCTCAGTTCTTGATATTTCATTTTACTGAAGAGATTGAGTTTATCAATAAATATCCCATTGGGCCCACTATGCCACGGTTGCAAAATAGCTTTCTTTAAGGAATTTTATAACTATTTCCTTCTACTTAAGGGTCTCCTCTCTTGGCTTACAAGGTCCCCAAAACAAGACAGGCTTCTGTCAAAGCACTTGATTACCTCCTGAAGAAAAAGGTAAGGCACTGTTACTGAAGATACCTTATAGCAGACAGCTTCAGGTTCACTGAGATGCAGATCAGGCACAGTTATGGAGGGAGGGATTTATTGAAGCTTACAGATCCAGAGGAAGTTCCGTAATGGCAGAAGAAGCTGGCCTGTCTTCACAGGCCCAAATACACAGAGAGAAGCACAAGCCTAAAAGCCAAAGCCACACAGCACAGCACACTTCAGGAACTCCAGCTGGGCACATTTTGCATATCTTTAGATTGAAATCTGAAACCCCCCACCACACCTTAAGATCCACCCAGTGACACTGCCTCCAGCTAGGTAGCTACAGATGCAAACTACAAACTAATAAAACACTGAATATATCGGGGGCCATCTGTTCAAACTACCACATACCTTATGCGGCTGGCACAGAACTCTGAGACCTGGCTGGAATCCAGAAGGGAGCCAGTCTCCAGTTGGTTAGCCCATTTAATGCTGGAAAGCATTACATGAGTTACTAGGAGAAGGGGTGGTGAGACCCAAGGAGATAAACCACCCCTCACACTTCAGCCAAGGCCCAGTTGAAACATCAGAGGATTTGATGAGAGGAGCAAGAGTGCTGCTTCCGTGGTGAGTCTGACAATCAGCGCCAGGGTGAAGTAGACAGATGCTGAGGTTACCCAACACCTGCCAAAGCAAAGATTCAGAAGTTCCTGAGAGCTTTTCACCCTGAAAATTCTCTCCCTCTCTCATTCTCTTTCTCTTTCACTCTCTCATTAAAAAATAATAATCATCAAGGCCAATGTGTTGGGCTTGTTTCAAAAAAAAAAAAAAAGAAAGAAAGAAAAAGAAAGGCCACTGCAGCTCAGGGAATTCTGCGGAAGTGGGTGTGGAAAGATTGTAAGAACCACAGGTTGGGATGTCTTACCCAGAAGCATCGTCCCCCACGATCCTGCAATGACTGAGTGCTGCTCTCACAATTCATAACCCACAACCCCACTGGGAGTACCAGCAACCCTCCTAAGGAGGGCCCTCAACCGAAGGGGGACAGGAGGAGGGGGTGATGGTGACAACACGTGATATGTCCACACTAAGTGTATGCATAATAATAAAAAAAAAGAGTCTCTTATCTTTTGTGAAGGTAGAAAAGTCACTCCAAGAGAATACAGCAAACGATGAGAAAGGTAAGCCGGAATGTGTACTACGCTTCTCATTAGGACCAATTCTCCTCCAGATCAAAGGTATAATTGGGCGAATGTGGTGGCACACTCCTTTAATTCCAGCACTGGGGAGACAGAGGCAGGAGGATCACCAAGAGTTCAAGGCTACCCTGAGCCTAGAGAGTGAATTCCAGGTCAGTGCTGGGCTAGAGTGAGACCCTACCTCAAAAAAAAAAAAAAAAAAAAGTTATGGGCTGGTGAGAAGGATTATCAGTTAAGCGCTTGCCTGTGAAGCCTAAGGACCCCAGTTCAAGGCTCGATTCCCCAGGACCCATGTTAGCCAGATGCACAAGGGGGCACACGTGTCTGGAGTTCATTTGCAGTGGCTAGAAGCCCTGGCGCGCCCATTCCCCTCTCTGTCTCTCTATCTGCCTCTCTCTCTCTCTCTCTCTCTCTCTCTGTGTGTGTGTGTGTGTGTCACTCTCAAATAAATAAATAAAAATGAACAAAAAAATTTTAAAAAGCAATTCTTTTTTTAAAAAAAAGTTGTAATTGTGGTGCCCTGCCAACCTTGAAATTAGGCAGAGTCATGTGACCTGTTTGGCCAGTGAAATATGAACAGAAGTGGCACATGAAATTCAAAAGAATCTTTAAGATACTAACAGAGAGTTCTGCTTTTTCTGCTCGACCCTGTCACTTTGCAGTCTGATCCTAAATGACCATGATAGGCAGAGACTCCTATGGTAAACCATGGAGGTGTGTGTGTGTGTGTGTGTGTGTGTGTGTGTGTGTGTGTGGTGGGGGTTACAGTGGGTATTTATTAATACACCATGGCCTAGATCACTCTAACTAATCCAATATTGACATTTATAATAGTCTGTCCATGCTAAGGGAAGAGGTATCTGTCAGGGTCCAAGGTTGCAAGACTAAAAGAATGCTGAAAATCCTAAACAGGAGATCAGGTAAATTCTACTCCTCGAGGCTCACAGTCTCCTACCATCCTATGCTAACATGGCAGAGGCAAGCTCCTTGCTTCCCAGTCTTCATCTACCATCCAGTCCACCACATCCCATCTCCCACCATCCCACTCTAATATGGCAGAGGCAAGCCTCTTACTTCTGAACCCTCAGAACTCAGTCTGTCCGATGGCTCCTTATAGACCTAACACTCCTCTTTCTGCTATTGCTGCTGACTCATTCCAGGTTTTAAAATTAATCTTTACCTAGGGCTACCACTTTTAGAAAAATCTTATAGGTGCTCTCAGAAGGCTATATGAGAACCTATGTAACACCATCTACTATCAGCAAACCAACTGAGCAGAGAAGAGAAGCCACAGTAGTTAGTACGAAATGTCAGGTTGAATACCAAGTGAAGATCTTTGTAAAATGTGATTTTTCTGTTTGTGTTCACTTCTGCGCCACTGGTTTTGAGTAAATAGTATTGACTAACTAATTAACTACTGTGACTATTTGATTTCATAAAGAATGGCTCTCCATAATAGCAAGGAATGCCTTTTTCTGGCATTTAATGCATATGAAATTGGTTTAGAAAGTAAACACCTTTAACTACAATCAGCATAGAAAACAAATGCATTGATGTGCCTTCCTAATAACAGGATTTTCAAAAGGAAAATATAAATAAACCAATCTGTGTGTACATGCACTCAAGAGAGAGAAGGAGAGAAAAAGAGAACCAGTTTATTATGCTGTATTCAGTGGAAAACATCTTCTCAGGGTCCCAAAGTGTCTAACACCACTGTAGCTTCAGTAGACTTCCTATCGTTTTATAGCCATCCGTGGTGACCACTCTTGGCATAGTGTCATTTAGCCACCAGGACTATTCTGGGATATGTTTGGATGATAATTACAAATATTCAGCACAGATACTCTCAGTTGAGAAGAGCAATTAGCATATTCATAAATTGTTTGCCCTCATGTCTTTGCTTTTTGAAACAAAAACATTTCTTGAAAGATACTTTTCCATCATCAATTTTTTTTTCTCCCAGGAAATAAGCAGATGTTTGAATCCCCATATTGTTGCTGGAATCTCCCAGTATTTCATCCTGTCCAGTGCCCAGATCCAATTACAGAGTATCAACTATGGTCCTTGTTAGCAAAACGGTCCATGTGAGCTTGTGGGCTGGGAGAGGGCTTTCTGGTAGAGTGCCACAGGGCTCATTGTGCCTCTAATCACATCACATGTGGTCCACGCTTTTATGGGAAACACCACCATGATAACACAGTGCTCAGGAAGAGGATAGTTGAAAACAATGGTCATCAAGGCAATGTCTTAGCAAATCTGTAAAGTTTTAATTGGGAATATATATCACAATAAAGATACATTAGATTGGCTTATGCAATATGGGCTGGATAGTCTCACCATGGCTGTCCATAGGCTGGACAAGCCGAGAACACAGTAGCTTCACAGTTCATAAGGCTGATTGCCTCGACAGTTCCAATTTGACACTGATGGCCTGGAAGATTCCTCAATAGACACCAGTCTTCAGCCCATGTTGGAAAGCTAGCATGTCCATGAAGGATGGCAGCCATGGTGCAGATACACTCACCAACAGAAAGTGAAGGCAAGAAGACACAAACATTGCTACCCCACAAACCATTTAACACCAGGCTGCCGCCAGAATGCCTGCCAATCTAAGGAGTGAGTCTCCCCTCCCCCCAGTTAATCCTTCCTGGAAATCCCCTCACCGACCTGCCCAAGAGACATGTCTCATTTGATTCCTGATCCAATCAAGTTAAGAATAGAGATTAACCAACATAAACTCCCAAGAAAAGGCTAATTTATTGTCACTGAAAAAAAAAACAAAAAACAAGTGTTTCTGGAAGTAAAGTCATTACATTAAGTAAGAGTATGGAAAAGAATCTGTAAAACTGGGTAACAAGCTACCATATTGTACTGGGACTTTTGTACTAATGGGAGTCAGGAAGAAAACCTAGAAGAGCCAAAAAGAATACCCAAGGATATACACACGTGTGCCAGGTCTAATTGTGGATTAAACATCTAATTATAATGAGCCTCATCATCAGACTCAAGTGTGTAAGGGAGAGATCTGATGGGCTGGTGGGCTCAAAAGATGATCTCAAGAGGGGCCAGCCCACCCAGGAAGAAGTAGGAAGCTGCCACTGGGGAGTGTTACTCACAGTCATCTTGGGTGAGACTTGGGAAGACACAGATTCTAGTCATGCCAGGGCAGGCACAGTGGCATCTCCTTGGGCTTCTGTCCCTGACTTGCTACTGCTGTGTATACATATATATCGCAATCTGGCTCCTGTCTCCTTCAATGTGGCCAGCCTGACTGGACTCCTCTTCCTGTTTCCATGCTTTCTCCATCATGATACACTGTATTCCCTCATAACTGTAAGCTACACTAAATCTTTTCCTTTATTAAACTGATTTTTTTTCAGGTATTCAGTCACAGAAATAAACAATGTACCTAATCCATGAGCTTTGATATTAATAATTACCTTAAACATGGCAAAATGGCTTCTGATTTTGTGTAAGACTTACTTTGGGCAAGATGACCTTATGAGAAGGGAGAGTGCCTCATGCTATTTTGGCTAATATTAATATTGAAAAGAGAAGGAATAAACATTCTGATTAGACTGTTCCTGATCTTGAATGGTCCATTTACCTTTGGTCTTACACAAAACCAGAAGCCTCTTCATCACGTCCGAGATGACCCTCAGTGCCTGTTCTAACTTTGGTCCATCCTGCTTCAAGACATTCAAGCTGAAGTCCCCGAAGCAAGGAGCTGTCCGTGGTTCTGAACAACCATTCCCAACCTTGAGAGCCTACTGATTCCAAGTCGAGATTCTCCCCTGGTATTTTAAGCCTTGAGTTACTACCAGGCCAGAGCAGAATTAAGGGAGAGGAAAAGCTCTTTATCAAGGGTGAAATCTAAATATTATGCACAATAAATGTAGACAAAGTAGTTAAATATCATTTTATGAAGATAAAGTACCAGAATGCAAGGAGATACACAAAGGAAAATAATGGTTTTTAAAAAGGAGTTTGTCAATTAAGAAAAAAGGATTTTTTGTGTGTTTTAAAAATATTTTTATTTAGCTGGGCGTGGTGGCACACGCCTTTAATCCCAGCACTAGGGAGGCAGAAGTAGGAGGATCGCTGTGAGTTCGACGCCACCCTGAGACTACATAGTGAATTCCAGGTCAGCCTGAGCCAGAGTGAAAAAAAATTATTTATTATTTGCAAGCAGAGAGGGGGCAGAGAAGAAGAGATAGAAGAGAGACAGAGAGAATGGACGCACCAGGGCCTCCAGATGCAGGTGCCACTCTGTCCATCAGGCTTTATGTGGGTACTGGGGAATTGAACTTTGGTCATTAGGCTTTGCAGGCAAGTACCTTAACCACTAAACCATCTCTTCAGCTCCAACAAAAGTTTTTAAAAAGAAGTTTAATTTACCCTTCTAATCTGATGAAATAGTAATAAGATAACCAAAAATCTATGTGAGGCCTTAATTCATATCCACCCAATTATGTAATAGAGCCTGCAATCAGAAAAGGAAACAATGCATTTTTCTATGAGTCATTGATTAAAATATTGTAAATATTTTAAGATTGAGGCCAGCCTTGACCACACAGAGAGGTCTATGCCTGCCTGGGCATCATAGAAAAATGCTACTAATACTATTTTAGGATCATAACTCAATAAAAGAAGAAACAAAAAATGGATATGTTCAAGTTTTCATTTAAATAATTCTTGTGTTAAAAAGAAAACAATCCAAACAAAACTTGTACACTATCTAGAAATTACTGATAAAAGTACTGGGGCTGTAGAGGTGGCTTAGCAATTAAGGTGCTTGCCTGCAAAGTCTATGGACCCAGATTCAGTTCTGTAGTACCCATGTAACCCCATTTTCACATGCATCTGCACTTTGTTTGCAGTGGCTAGAGGCCCTGGTACACCCACTTTCTCTCTATATCTGCCTTTCTCTCTCTCTTTTTTTCTCAAATAAATAAATAATTTTTTTAAGTATTACATATGGGGCTGAAGAGATGGCTTATCAGTTAAGGTGTTTGCCTGAAAAGCCTAAGGACTCAAGTTCAATTCCCCACTTCCCACAAAACCCAGTTGCACAAGGTGATGAATGTGTCTGGAGTTCATTTGCAGTGGCTAGAGGCCCTGACATCCCCATTCTCTTTTTATATATGCCTCTCTCTCTCTCTAATAAATAAAGAAAATAAAATATTTTTGAAGTATTACAGATGAAAATAGCAGAATGATAATAAATTGCTAAGTTTTGAGGAAAACATCTAGCAAAAGATGAACTACTTCTATGAAAGTGGAAATGGTGCAGTAATAAATATGAAAGCAGGAACTAAGAAAATAGAAAACAAGCTAGTAGAACTAATTCATAAAATAGCACAGGTTGGTAAAAAGGAGGAGAAGTGTGTGTGTATGTGTGTGTGTGTGTGTGTGTGTGTGTTGGAGAATGGAGAAGGGAAGACAGCGAGAGTTCAGTAAACAAAGGTAGCAGGAAAACCAAAGCCTCAGAAAGGAAAGATGTTCTGTTAGCATCTTTGTTCTCATTGAAATTAGTTTCCTCTCTCTGCAAGTTTTAAGGGAAGTTCTCCTTTCTACTCCCTGTCTCCCTCCATAGGCGGTTACACTTCTCTCACCCTCTGATGCCATTTTTATTCTCACTCTGTCTTTTTGAAATAGTTTTAATTTCCCTCCCGTGTACAAAACCACCGTTTATTGAATGCCTAACATAGACCAAGCAGGAAATAAGAGAATCATAGACAGATTTTCTAGAAACACAACAATTTTTTTAGGCTTTCTGTTTATCTTGAAGATAAAGAAATTGAAGCTGAAATTGAAGTCACTTCTCCAACGTCATCGGGCCAGTATTTCAAACCTGACCGTCTCCTCTCCAAAGCTGATTCCTCCTCGTGATGCTATACTGCCTCTCCATGGAGAGAGATAGAGAGCACATATTGGTAAAATCTGTACACTGCTACAAAGTTGTTAAGAAGGAAAGCTAATATGACTGTAAAATCAGTAACCTCAACTATTGAAAAGTATTGGCCCAAACCATAAATATATCCTTGAGTGCCAAGTTCAAAGTAGCATTGTTGGGAGTTTAAGGAAACAGGTCTATACCTTCAAAATGTGTAGCCTACGTGACGTTTCCGTAGGATTCTCATGATCTCTATTCTTTCAGTGCCTCCCAGGAGGCGATGGTTGTCCTCTCCAAGGATTAACTAGAAGGGCATTAATGAAGAGTCTGTTATAGGACTAAGGGAGCTAATTAGAAGGGGTCAAGCACCAGCCTCTACAGCTTGCCCAGTAGGAGCTGAGGTCATAGGTAGAAAGACACACACAGTGGCGTATTTTTAAAAACTTATTTTTATTTATTTGCAAGCAGACAAAGAAAGAGAGAGAGAGAAAGAGAGAGAGGAAGGGAGAGAATGAGCGCACCAGGGCCTCTAGCAGCTGTAAACAACTCCAGATGCATGTGTCTCTTTGTGCATCTGGCTTTACAATGGTACTTGAGAATCAAACCAGGGTCCTTAGGCTTTGTGGGAAAGCTACAGTGGTGTGTTTTTAAATGGTTGAATATCTCTGTTCTCTCTTTCAAAATTTCAGCAGAGGCTTTCCATTGGCCAACCTCAACCAGGATCTAGAAAGTAGTGACATCTGTGTGGAGTGCTTAGTTGAGGTCAATCTCCTATGGGACCCCTATAAGAGAATGAAGATAGAAGATAGTTACTCCAACATAGTTACTCAGCTGCCAACATAACACAATAAATTAACAAAGCTAGTTCAGTCTCAGGATCTAGTGATTATATTTTGCCTTTTTCATTTATTTATTTGGGGGAATGGAGAGAGAGAATTGGCATGACAGGGCCTCTGGCCCCTGAAAATGAACTCCAGATGCATATGCCACTTTGTGCATCTGACTATACATGGGTCTTGGGGAATCAAACTTGGGTTCTTTTTTTGTGGTTTTTTTGAGGTAGGGTCTCACTCTAGCCCAGGCTGACCTGGAATTCACTATCGAGTCTCAGGGTGGCTTCAAACTCACAGCGATCCTCCTATCTCTGCCTCCCAAGTGCTGGGATCAAAGGCGTGCGCCACCACGCCCACCTAAACCTGGGTTCTTTAGCTTTGCAGGCAAGCACCTCAACTGCTAAGTCATCTCTCCAACCTACATGTTGCCTTTTTCTTCTATGTTATGTTATGTTGTTATGTTCTTTATTTATTTGAGAGAAAATTGACAGACAGAAAAAGCAGAGAAAGAAAGAGTATGGGCATGCCAGGGCCTCCTGCCACTACAAACAAACTCCAGATGCATGCCCACTTTGTACATTTGGCTCTGCATGGGTCCTGGGGAATCAAACCCAGGCTGTTAGACTTTTTTTTTTTTTTTTTTGAAGACACAAAACTTAATTTAATAGAAATTTTGTTTGTAGTTCTTACAATTCTCAGTGTGAGCTGAGCTGAAATCCACTGCCCCACTCAAGTGGCCCAGTCCTAAGGGCAGGGGAGAAAACAGATGGGAAAGAGCCCCATTCTTCTTCAGTGCTGGGGGGGGGGCGAGGTGCCACCCCTTTTCTCCTGCTCCCCTCTGGGTTCCAGTAAGGAGCAGATGGAACCTCAAGCCTAGGGCTTCTCTTCCACACCTTTGCTCCCTGGGGCTGGAAAGCAGTGACTAAGGAATGGGGCACAGAGGGGACAGGAGGAAAAGATGTCCATCTAGAATAATGGAAGGCTGGGGAGGGGTGTTAAGGAGAACTGAAGACACCCACCAGTTTTTTTTTTTTTTAAATATTTTTTGTTCAATTTTTATTTATTTATTTGAGAGTGACAGACAGAGAGAAAGACAGATAGAGGGAGAGAGAGAGAATGGGCGCTCCAGGGCTTCCAGCCACTGCAAACGAACTCCAGACGCGTGCGCCCCCTTGTGCATCTGGCTAACGTGGGACCTGGGGAACCGGGCCTCGAACCGGGGTCCTTAGGCTTCACAGGCAAGCGCTTAACCGCTAAGCCATCTCTCCAGCCCTTGTTTTGTTTTTTTAAAAAAGAGGAAAAAGGAAAAAAAAATTAAAAAGCAGGGGAAACAAAACCAAAATCCACCCCAAATCTGAAACTGCCTGGAAAAAAAAAAAAAAATCAAAGTTTTCAAGTCTCATAGAGACATTATTTGGCGCAGCCGGCTCTACGGTGGAGCGCTCAGGCCTCAGTCCAGCCCTGGAAGAAGGTGGCATGGCCTCTACAGCTCATCTTTGGCCTGGCCAGGAGTATCCTCCTCTTCGTCTTCCTCCTTGTCGTCCTCCTCATCTTCATCCTCATCGTCCTTGTCCTCTACCTCTTCCTCCTCCTTCCGCTTCTTGTCTTCCTCTTCTTCCTTAAGCCTCTGCTCCTCATCCTGTTTGTCCTTCATCTGCTTCTCGGCAGCCTTTGTGACGCCCCACGTCTCATTGCCAAACTCCTCTGCATACGCCTCATCGTTGGTGATGAGGAAGTTGTCAAAGATGGTGCCGGACTTGACCTGCCAGAGGTCTAGGCCCAACACGGCAAAGCTATCATAAGCATAGATGTTGGCATCAGGGGAGTATTCAGGGTTGTCAATTTCTGGATGTATCCATGTGCCTTTGTAATCCGGGTTGTCAATCTGCCGAGGCTTCCACTCGCCCTTGTACTCAGGATTCTGAATGACTGGTGGCTCCCACTCTCCATCCATCTCCTCATCCCAGTCCTCAGGCTTCTTGGCATCAGGGTCAGGGATGTGCTCAGGCTTGTCCCAGTCCTCAGGCTTGGAGTCTGTGGGGTCATCGATTTTGGCTCGCTCGTCCCAGTCTTCTGGCTTGGCTGCGTCAGGATCCTTTATCTTCTTGGGCGGTAGGAAATCCCAATCGTCTTCCAAGGAGCCGGACTCCACCTGGCTGTTGTCAATCTTCACCTCATACGTGTTGTCTGGTCTCACGATCAGCGTGTACAGGTGTGTGAATTCATCATCCTTGCACCGGATGTCCTTGTTGATCAGCACGTTCTTGCCCTTGTAGTTGAAGATGACATGAACTTGGTACCAGGACCACAAATGTCCGGACCAAACATGATGTTGTACTCAGAGTCTCCGTGCATGTCCTTCTGGTCCAGGCCTCCCGGGAAGAGCTTCACATAGCCGCCCCCACAGTCGATATTCTGCTCATGCTTCACAGTGAACTGTACCGCCGGCGTCTGGCCCTTGTTGCTGAAGGGCTCAAACCTAGCCGACAGGGCGTAAAATCGGGCGTCTTGGCTCGTCTGCAGTCCTTTATCCTTCTCCTGGTCACCGTAGAACTTGCCTGAACTGAGGACAAATTTGCCAAAGTCAGACTTGTGCTTCGATTCGACCCAGCGGTTGGTCCAGGCATCCCCGTCCTTGAAATAGACGACGGGCTCGGCCGAAGCCAGGCCGAGGACACACAGCAGGAGCGGCACGGGCAGCAGCATGGCGGAAGGCACGCGGGCCCTTTAAAACGATCCTCCGCAGCGGCTCTGCGGTACCGATAGCTGTTAGACTTTTAAGAAAGTGCCCTCAACTGCTGAGCCATCTCTCTAGCTACCCCCCCCCCTTTGTTTTAGCCTGAGGAACATGTAGCAGTGACCCTTCTCATTGCTGGGACACACACTTGACCAGACACACCTTAGGGGAGGAAGGGGTTTATTTGGACTTAAGGCTTCAAGGGGGAAATTTCATGATGGCAGGAAATCATGGCAAGAGCAGCCGGCCAACTAGCTGGGCATCACATCTCCACACCTGCAGGAGGAAGTTGTCTGAGTTACCAGGCTTGGAGCTGGGCTTGTTACCCCAAAAGTAGCCCCAGTGACACACCTCCTCCAGCCAGATTCCACAAGCACCCCAGAGTTTTCACAACTTTCCCAAATTGCCTCCAGCTGGGGCCCAAGTACTCAAAACACGTGAACTTTACATTCAGATCACCACAGAATAGAATGCTAGGTAAGTGCTCTACCACCGGCCTACATCCCCAGCCTAGCATCCTTGTCCTGGTCATTAGAAACCATAGTCCTGTTAGCCTCTGTACAAACTAGAACATACTAGGACTTCATGTTCAATCTAAATGACCCACAGAGAAGGAAATGCACGCTACTTCAGCAAAACAGCTCCTATCAACCATCACACAAACTAGTCTGTGTGCTCACCTTCGGGAAGCAAAGACTCAGAAAAGTCAAAAAGTATAAGCACTAGTGTGAGGTGATTCAGAAAGCTGACATTAGAGATGCACAAGGGTCACCGGGAAGCAGAACTTATTTCAATATAAGCAGTTCATTCCTGACCACTAGAACTCTCTCCATCCATGACATGGACTGAGGTAGAAAGAGTAATTTAGTCACTTAGACAATTCAACCATGGACAAGGCTACCACCTGCTGCCAGGGCTGCTATAGAAGAAATTCCTGCCTTGTACAGAAAACTGGGATGGAAAGCCTCCTTTTCCTGGAGCTCTAAGATTCTGAATCAGCAACTCATTGTCAGCACCAAACACACCAAAGATCCACTTTGTCAAATGACTATCTTTCAGAGTAAGCCCAGTGAAGATAAGACCCCAAATCCTGAACTTCTTCATTTGTCTTCTCTGCTAGTGACTGACACCCAGGCATTAAACTATTAATCTTTCCATGCTATAACTGGAATTACAAATGGCCCATGTATTCAAGAGTTGGTCCCCGCTGGAGAGATGGCTTAGCAGTTAAGGTATTTGCCTGAGAAGCCTAAGGATCCAGGTTTGATTCCCCAAGACCCACATTAGCTAGATGTGCAAGGTGGCTCATGTGTTTGGAGTTGGTTTGTAGTGGCTGGAGGCCCTGGTGTGCCCTTTCTCTTTCTATCTGCCCCCCACAAATAAATAAATAAAATATTTTTAAAAAAGATTTAGTCCTAAGCCTGTGTTGCCTAAACATGATGGAACTGTTAAGAAATGAGACTAGGGACTGGAGAGATGGCTTAGCAGTTAAGGCATTTGCCTGCGAAGCCTAAAAACCCAGGTTTTATTCCCCGGTATGCACAGAAGCAAGATGCACAAGGTGGCACATACATGTTTAGAGTTTGTTTGCAGTGGCTGGAAGCCCTGGCATGCGCATTCATTCTCTCTTTCTCTCTCTCTCTCTCAAATAAATAAATAAAATAAAAAATTTTAAATACTTTATAAAAAGAAGTAGGGCTGGAGAGATGGCTTTCTGGTTAAGGCGCTTGTCTGTGAAGCCTAAGAACCCCGGTTCACTTCCCCAGATCTCACGTAAGCTGGATACATAAGGTGATGCAAGTGCAAAGCCCATGCATGAGCACAAGGTGGCACAAGTGTCTGGAGTTCAATTTCAGTCCCTTGAGGCCCTGGCATGCCATTCTCTCTCTCTCTCTCTCTCTCTCTCTCTCTCTCTCATTCTCTCTCTATATATCATAAAATTAAAAAATAAATAAACAAGAAGAAATGGGGCCAAGGGAGAGGAAGTTAGGTCATTGAGGGGCTGTGCACTTGAAGGTGAGATTGGGAGCTCAACCCTCTCCTCTCTTGGCTCCCCAGCTGTCCCTACATGAACTGTCTTCAGCCCCATGTTTCCATCATGATGTTTCTGAAGTCCTGAAGAAGCAAGGTCAAGTCACCCTCTCTTGGAGTTGGGGGTCAAGTGCCTTTATCACAAGCATGATAAACAGAGCTTGATCTTCAGTACCCACATAAACATGCTTGCATGGTGGGGCACACCTGTAATTCCAGTGCTAGGGAGGTGGAGACAGAAGGACCCCTGGAGCTGCCTGGGCAGTCTAGACAACGTAGCTGGCAAGCTCCAGGCCAATGAGAGACCCTGCCTCAAAAGTGGTGGACTGTGTTCCTAAGGATAACACTTGAGGTTGTCCTTGGGACTCCATATGCACACATGCACGCACACATGTGTAAACACACATCCACACAACACACACATCCACAAATAAATAATCCTTTCTTCCTTATGAGTTGATTATTTCATCTATTTTTTTTCACAGTGGCAGAAAGCTGACTAACACAGCCCTATTGCCTTTTCAGAAAGGTAAATTGGTTGGGACCAAATATCCTGAAGCTCACAATGTTTCTAAGTCTTCTCTAAACAACAAAATATGAATCAAAATATAGCAGTTTGGCATTTAACTTTAGGCCTCATGACAACATCTAATTTCTTGGCAGTAATTATGGCCAGAGTCATTCTTTCCACACAGAGAAATGAACCTTCAGTCTAAAGGTTTTCAATAGAAAGTATTGTAGTGATACCATAGGTAAATGCTCATTTATTCTCAAAAAATAAAAATAAATAAATAAATGTTCATGAGGGCTGGTTGGTGGCTTAGTGGTTAAGCACTTGCCTGTGAAGCCTAAGGACCCAGGTTCAAGGCTCAATTCCCCAGGACCCACGTTAGCCAGATGCACAAGGGGGTGCACGCATCTGGAGTTCATTTGCAGTGGCTGGAGACCCTGATGTGTCCATTCTCTCCCTCCCTCTCTCTCTCTCTCTCTGTCTGCCTCTTTCTCTCTGTCTGTCACTCTCAAATAAATAAAAGAAAATATAAAAAATAAATAAATGTTCATGAGACTGGGGACTAGACCATGTGTACGTCTTCAGAGATATTTGGAAATACCTGTCCTGGAAGAAGCCAGTTACCTCTCTCTAGAGGAAGTATTTCTGTTTTCTTCTTTTTTACCTACTATATGCTTTTCTGTAAATATGATTATTTTAAATTTTTTTTGTTCATTTTTATTTATTTGACAGTAACAGAGAAAGAGGTAGATAGATAGAGAGAATGGGCATGCCAGGGCTTCCAGGCACTGCAAACGAACTCCAGACACATACGGCCCCTTGTGCATCTGGCTAACGTGGGTCCTGGAAAATTGAGCCTCGAACCGGGGTCCTTAGGCTTCACAGGCAAGTGCTTAACCAATAAGCCATCTCTCCAGCCCGTAAATATGATTTTTAATTTTTCTATTATATATATATATACATATATATATTTTTTTTGTCTATGTAAGAGAGGGGAGACACCATTAATTCCATGGTTAGGAAGACTTTCTGTAAACTTGCTGCTTTGGAAGGTTGAGGAGAAATATCCTTATGCAGTTTGATTCTGGCCCAGAGAGGAGGCACAGAAGTATTAAGCTAGATTTGGTTTAGGGGTGCCGCTCTCATTCCTGGAGCAGATTTATGAATCGTGAACTAAGAAATGACTTCAGCAATATGCACATTATAAACAGGAAACAATGTGATCCAAGGCAGACAGGGGAAGTGAAAGAGCCAACAGGAAAAGCCTTTTAAAAAAAACACTGCTTATGGAGCTGGGGAGATGGCTTAGTGGTTAAGGGACTTGCCTGCAAAGCCAAAGGACCCAGGTTCAATTCCCCAGGACCCACATAAGCCAGATGCACAAGGGGGCGCGTACATCTGGAGTTCATTTGTAGAAGGCGGAGGCCCTGGTGCGCCCATTCTCTCTCCCCCTCCCTCTCTCTTTATCTCTCTCTCACCCTCCCTCTCTGCATCTTTCTTCCACTCTCAAATAAATTAAAAAAAAAAAACACAGCTTATGACCTTGAGAAATGTTTCTGTGTTTTGCTTACTCTGCTCCTGAAACACCCTTATGCAATTATTACTAAAAATGGCTTGTTTTATAAAACTCAGTGGTACCAAGTAGTATGCCAAAAGTAGGAGGGGAAGAGGTCAGCACCCAGGGAAACAGAACGACGTTGTCTGCAGAGAATTTTAACACATTAGTAAGGACTAGAGTGCACACAGCAGCAGAACATGTGCTCAGAGGGTTGGTGGGGATTGCTCAATGGTTAAAGACATGGCACTGTGCCCAAAACCGGTTATCTTACGGTTCATATGATACAGTAGACACGCAGAGAATGCTGAAGGGCCAGCACTCAGTGGCATAATTCCATCTTTTTTAAAATGGGCAAATTTCTTCACTGCTCCAGCCTTTAGTTTTCTCACCTATGAAACAGGATAATATTTATTTCATTGAGTTGTTACGAGGACTAAATGATATCACATGGCCTGAGTGCAGCACTTTGTAGAATGATTGGTCCAGAGTAATGACTCAGCAATGACAATGTTGTAGCTTATGTAGTCTGTGATGACAACTCCAATACCTTATAAGCATTGAGGGCATATGAATGGCAATCCTTCTCCCTCCTACTCAGTTTTATATATTTCCTATTATGCAAGGAAAGAACAGTAGATGAGGAAGAAAGTCGGGCATACTCACTCTGAACTCAATGTCTTAAAGGAAACTATTTCTGAGACCAGCTGTCAATGTGATGGCAGGAAGTAGAACACCCCATAGTGCGGTGTGACAGGACATCAGCACACTGGGAAAGTTCAGGCTTTCATGGGCTGCCAGCGGGTGTGGTGTGATTATGAGGACAGAACAATAGGCCAAACAAATGTGGAGACAGGGAACTGTCCTCAGAGCTCCCAAAATGTCAGGAACATCCAGAGAGCAGAATTCTACATTTCAAAGTGAACTTAGATTTCCTCAGTAATTGGCAAGTCAGAAATGGTCGACAGGCCAGGAGCCAGGGAGAGCCATGAGAGGAATTTGATGGAGCAAAGTGTGTTGGGGTGACCAATCCAGATCAGAACATTAAGTTAGAAAGTGAGTCATCAGGATCAGTCTTTGCAGAGAGATAATGCTGACCCATAAGGAATGCTAGCCCTCTTTGCATTGGCCTCAAAGTCCTCTGCTCTTTTTATTATTATTATTATTTTATAGAGTGTGAGAGACAGATAAAGACACAGAGAGGGAGAGAACTGGCACACCAGGGCCTCAGCCACTGTAATCAAATTCCAGATGCTTACACCACCTAGTGAGCATGTGTGACCTTGTGCTTGCCTCACCTTTGTGCGTCTTGCTTACATGGGACCTAGAGAGTTGAACATGTGTCCTTAGGCTTCACAAGCAAGCACTTTAACTACTAAGCCATCTCTCCAGCCATCCTCTCCTCTTTTGATAGTTCTGTGTTTCACATGGAGTGTAAAGTTCCCTGGGAATAGAATTTCAGTTGAAAAAAATACTACAATTAACAGATGGACATAATTAATGTATATTTACATTTTTTTCTAATTGTGCATGTACAAAGAAAGTTGATTTTTTTTAATTTATTTTTATTAGTTATGGACATACTTAGTATGTAAACAACACATGTCAGTACCATCCTTTCCCTCATCCCTGCTCCTTTTCTGAAGGGGCCCTTCTCATTGGCGATGCAGGTCATCCCCATGGGGATTGTGGGTTGTGCATTGTGGGGACAGCTGTCAGTTATGGGGGAGAAGCAATGCCTCTGCCCATAACGTCCCAACTGTGGCACTGACAATCTTTCCTCCCTCTCTTCCGCAAATTTCCCTATCCATTTAAGGTGAGAGATGGATTTCCTTTTCCTGTGGATTATTTAGTAAACACATATGCATGCAACACAAAACACAGGAAATCAGGGAAGAAAGCAGAGAAAGGCAGTTCTGTGGCTGGCACACTGCTGCCCCTGGCAGTCCTCAGATATTGTGTCCGGTGCTTGGCTGAGAATGCAATTTTTTAACATATTTTATTTTTTTATTTGAGCGAGAGAAAGAGGGGAGAGAGAGAGAAAATGGGCATGCCAGGGCCTCTAGCCACTGCAAATGAACTCCAGAGACATGTTTCCCCTTGTGCATCTGGCTTATGTGGGTCCTGGAGAATCGAACAGGGATCCTCTGGCTTTGTAGGCAAATGCCTTAACTGCTCAGCCATCTCTCCAGCCCTCCCCCTTATTATTTATTTTTTTTAATAATTTTTCTTTTATTTATTTGAGAGCGACAGACACAGAGAGAAAGACAGTTAGAGGGAGAAAGAATGAATGGGCGCGCCAGGGCTTCCAGCCTCTGCAAACGAACTCCAGACGCGTGCGCCCCCTTGTGCATCTGGCTAACGTGGGACCTGGGGAACCGAGCCTCGAACCGGGGTCCTTAGGCTTCACAGGCAAGCGCTTAACCGCTAAGCCATCTCTCCAGCCCCCTCTTATTTTTTGAGATAGGATCTCTCATGGAACTTTAACCTCACTGATTCAACTAGACTAGCTAGCTAAAGAGCCTAAGGGATCCAACTGTCTCCACCTCCCCAGGGCACTTGCATTATAGGTGCATGCCACCATGCCTGGCTTTTATGTAGGTGCTGGGGATCCAAACTCAGGTCCTCATGTTTGCGTGACAAGCACTTAACCCACTGAATCATGTCCCCAATCCTAAATGTGAGCTTTGACCCTGCTGGGCTGGAGTTTGGTACAAAAATACACATAATTTGTAAGAGATAGAGGAGAAAAGCTTGACCCCTCTTGAAAGTAGAGCTCCAAGCTACAGGTACACCTGAGGTCAGGAGCACATGGCATAGAGCATCAACCCCTGCACCTATTAAGGCACCCAGAAGGTCTGTGGTTCCCTCTCTTCCTGCCATGAAATGGGGAGGCTTTTGGCTCCAGTTTTATATGCTCACAACATCTGCTGATCACACAGGCAGAGGTACACTGGGGACTTCTGCTATTTACTAATGGAATAATTGAATTAAAACCAACAATCAACATTTCCCTTAAATGACAACACCCGAATGTTTCCCTCCAGGGAAGATTTATGCTTTCTACTTCACAAAGATTTTATGAGGGCTAATAAATTAATGTTTTGAGGAATGGTTGAGAACTTGGATAAGTTTCTCCATTGTGTGCTTTAGAAATCAATAAATATTACAGGTTATTGAGATATTGACTTGAATTACACAAAACAGTAATACAAACTAAAGGAGTGATATGAATCACTTTTAACATGGCTAGCATGACTGAGGAACTGACCTGTAAATTTTGTTAATCTTCATTACAATTTAAATGCAAACACCACTGTGACTACTGGATATATATTACATAGTACAGCATTAAAACAATCACTAAATAGGAACATTTAAGATCCCGCCCAAGCTATATCCTGATAATCACAATAACTATAGGATCACATTGGCCAAATAAATTTTGCAAATAATGTGTTTCCCTCGGGACATATGAAGATTAATAAAATGTTTAGTTAAACAAATATAAACAAGATCTCTCATTATATCTGAAAAACAGGCCATTATATGCAGGCTCTTTCAGTATTTTTCCAAACTTCCTTATTTCCTGAATCTCTTTTATCTACAGAATACCTATTAACATTTCCTGAAAATGTGAAATAACCTGAAGTTCATTTGAGAAATGCTGGTATGGGAAAAAAACATAATAAGACATCAGACCTACATAGTGATACTACTGAAAGGAGCCTGTGTCATGATACAGCCTGAGAACTTAATGATATGTGTTAGTTTGAAGTCAGTGTCCTTTCAACCACTGTTCTTCATTACTTATTCCTCAAAGACGATAGAATCAATGGATATTTGGTTCCAGAACTTACATTAGTCCTGTGACCCATATGCCCAAGGAGGTAGGTGAGATATGGAGCATATTATGTAGTCATGAAATATACAAAAAAATTTATTTGAAAAGATGTCGATCAAACTTCTAAAATAAGACACCAAAATGTAGGGTGGAAAGCTCCTAGAGGGATGAATGACATATTAGACACTGCAGAAGGAAAGATTGGTCAACCTAAGATAATAGGATGAGGAAGAACAGGAGGAGAAAGAGTAAAGGGGGAGGAGGAGAGACTACCTCAAATGAAGCACAGAAGAAAATGCTTTAAAGTGAACCCATCAAGGCAAGTGTACGAAGGCTAACACACATGCACAAGGGATTTCAGGATAAGAGGTGAAATACTTGGAGTAACAAAACAAACATTTGAAGAAATGATAACCAAAAGCTTTCCAAAGATGATATGATTTTTTTTTTCAAGGTAGGGTCTCGCTGTAGCCCAAGCTGACCTGGAATTCACTCTGTAGTCTCAGGGTATCCTTGAACTCATGGCGATCCTCCTACCTCTGTCTCCTGAGTGTTGGGATTAAAGGTGTGCACCACCACGCCCGGCCAGATGATATAGTCTATAAGTCCACATGCAGGGCTCCTTCCCAGTCAGGTGGGTAGTGCCGAGGGAAGAACCAGGCCTGCTGGTTCCTCCCTAGGAGTTGAGAAGGATGATGAGTGTTGGATGACTCAGAAACCTCTCCTGGCCACCGGAGAAAAACCAGACTGAGTCGGGAGTCTTTTCGATGCAGGAACTCACAGAAAAAACTCACTTTATTACTCTGAGCAGTTGCCTATATCATGTTGGGGACGATGGTGGGGATTTTGGGATGGGGGGAAAAGGTAAGGGCCAATAGTAAACTTTAACTATTGAAATGGTAATTACAATTGCCTTGTAGAGGTGGCAGGCCAGAAGCCATTAGGTGTCTTGCTGAGTCCTAGCTGGCCAGAGACAGGTCGCCAAACTTTAGCTAGGCTCAGGAAGTTCCACTAGACCTCACGCCTGGGCCTTTCAGAGCCCAACATTTCCCCCTTTTGTTTTTGTAAGAGCATTAGTCACCATGGCCCCTGTCTTAGGTTGTCCCCCTCTGGGGATCAAAAATTTTATGAGCTTCACACAAGTTTCTATCAAAAAACTCCTTTTTGTTATAGAGTTTTTGTATTTTAATTACTTCTTAGTACAAAGGTTGGGAAACAAACAAATCCTTTGATCCCAGCAATACAAACATAAATCTTAAGGAATGGCTAGCTCTTATCACTAACACTGAATGTGTATAATCTTGTTTATATGTACGTGCTAAAGTCTTGCTGTCAAATGGCCCAGAGCTATGGATACAAGTCCAGCCAAATGTGTCCCAACAATTTCCCTTTTTTTTATTATTTTTTATGAACCAGGACCCTCTGGGCCTTGGTGCAGAAAGACTGCGTCTGTCTTAGGTTGTTTTCTGTGATATTTAGGCCTTACCCGTTATTGGTACATGAATTCCATCATTCATGCCCTGTCTTAGGTTGACCTAACTCAAGAGAATCTTATCCGTCTTTGACTACCAGCCTCTGCACAGGCTTTAAGATAATGTCTCAGGAAGCTAGGGTCGGTCCATAGCTGTATCCCATGTATTTCTGTATGGATATCCATAAAGGATCTTAAAAGGCATTTAACGAGTATGGGCAGCAGACACAGAATGAGTAAAAGACAAACACCTGTAGCAGCAAAACTTCCTATCCAAGAAGTGAGAGAATTTCATCTAGGCAAGGCAGACTTAAAAGTAGAAATTAAGCCATCAGCAGCTTTAGCTGTATCAAAAATAAGTTGTTTATTTTGTAAAGACAGAATCTCTGAATGTAACTGAATTAGATCTAAGAAAATATTATCGTTGTGCCAAATATCTCTTAAATGTATTTTCCCAACGCTGTTAGCTGTTATTATTTTTTTTTTGAAGTAACATAAATCCATTGAAAATCTACATAACACTCTAAACGAGTTTTAACTTTTAACCATAGTATATAGAGCATCTAACAGGTATCTATGTATGTATCTATGGTAAGGATCAAGCCCAAGATCTTAAAGGGAGGTACAGTTTGAATAATTATTTTAGGAGCTACTTTAAAGCTGTGAGTATAAAGGATAGTTAGACATTAAAAGTACAAGCCTAAAGCCTAAAGCCACAGCACACTTTAGGAACTCCTGCTAGGCACACTTTGTATATCTTTAGATTGAAATCTGAAACTCACCATCACACCTTAAGTTAAACAATTGAATATATTGGGGTCCATTTATTTAAATTATCACATTCCGCCCCTGGAGCCCAATAGATTTATAACCATCACACATTATAAATTGTTAGAAAAATTTTTAAATTTAAGGTAAATAAGGCCTTTTTTAGTTGGTTGTATGGGGGTAAGGATTCCCCCTTTTGTTTTTGTAATTGAGATTTGAGAGTTTTAAAATAGTTTGGCCCCAGGGGTTGTACAGAATGCCTGTGGAATGTGAGATTTTCCAGGTTTGGAGAAAATCTATAAAGGCCTTGCTTAGGAAGCAGGGGCCATTATCTGTTTTAATTTGATTAGGTAGCCCAAGAGTGGTGAAACACTGAAGTATATGACTAATGGCATGTTTAGATTTTTTTTTGGCATGTGCCAATGCCCAGTAGACATGGGAAAAGGTCAGTGAGCCCAGTCACCACGAGATGGCAGACGTCTCCCCTGTCCCCACCTGGGTCAGTCCAAAGGGACCACGTGGCAGTCTCCCAGGAGGTGGATTGCCCGCCATTTCCCAGTAGGGGAGGGTTAGGCACAAGCTGCCAGGAGGGGGCCACATATTTAAATTACCAAATTTTGCCCCTGGCTCCCAATAGATTTATACTTATAATATATTATAAATTGTACTCAGTTTAATTTTAAAGGTCCCCACAATCTTGATCAATTTAAGATATTAAGACCTGTAAAATTAAACGTTAAACATTTTTTTTTTTTTTATTTGAGAGCGACAGACACAGAGAGAAAGACAGATGGAGAGAGAGAGAGAATGGGCGCACTAGGGCTTCCAGCCTCTGAAAACGAACTCCAGACGCGTGCGCCCCTTGTGCATCTGGCTAACGTGGGACCTGGGGAACTGAGCCTCGAACTGGGGTCCTTAGGCTTCACAGGCAAGCGCCTAACCGCTAAGCCATCTCTCCAGCCCAAGTTAAACATTTTTAACATATAAAGGCACAGAGTAAACATTTTTAACTGGTATAAGGAATAGTAAGGAGAGACTCAAGCAATGTAAACTGAACCATCATAACCTAAAATTAGTCTCAGTGTTTGTAATTTTAACTTGCTTGAGGTTTTTTAGCTTAAAATCTTAAGTCTCAGCCAGGCGTGGTGGTGTACACCTTCAATCCCAGCACTTGGAAATGTGGAGGTAGGAGGATTACCATGAGTTTTAGGCCACCCTGAGGCTCCATAGGGAATTCTAGGTCAGCTTGGGTTACAGTGAAATCCTACCTCGAAAAACCAAAACAAAGAAAAAACAAATCTTAAATTTTTCAATCCAATATCTCTAGCTAAGCATATCAGTCTATTACAAATTTAACCCTGATTAAACTCTTTAGGCCTGGGCAGCAGGATGTAGCCAGCCCTTATGCCAGTAGCCCAGTTCCAACGAAGGTCCCTGTAGTCTTTCTTTCCTTTCTAGCTTATAAGACAAGCCTTGAAGTTCAATGCTGTCTGTACTTAGAATTTTTAAATTTTTATCTGAATAGTCCATAAAATTTGGCTTACCACTCCAGAAGACACCTTTAGTTATAAGCATCAAGTTTATGCCTATTTCTTTAAAACAAAGGTTAAAAAAAAGATTAACATCCACATACTCAAGGACCCCAGGAAGTTGTCTGAGTCATCTCATAGGGGTTTTGGGGAATGGCATATCAGTTTCTAGGGGCATGGGTTGGATGTTTCTAAGATGTGATGATGGGCTCGGGTTATATACCATTTTCTCTACTGTACATGTTCTTTCCCATGGTGCATCTGATTTTAATCATAGGTATGCCCAGCTACCCATGGACATAAGATGGTAAATAGGGGTTCTTTCCCAGGTACCCAGAACCCGTCCAAATCTGAGTGGTCACCTGCTGTTCCCGTACTGGATCTAAGAACATACTTGAACAGGTAATGATCATGAGTAATGGTTGCTTAGAGGAGGAGAAATCCAGTTCATTAGAGTGGAGTGTAATGCAGTGCAGTACATATGGGGGTGGGGGGCGCCTGGCTCTCAACAGATTTCTCAGAGCATTGTTGATGAGAAGGGTGTGCTTGCTGCTAAGCCAAGCAGTGTCTGGGTGGCTAAACTATTCAAGATATTCGCCTGTCTCAATATGGTAAAGTAAAACCACTCACCTCCCAGCCAGGTTGCAAAGAGAGAAGGACACCAGGCTCCCACAATCCCTTTGAGGACTACCCTCTTTCCCCCACTAGTGATCTGAAGATCTTCTACTAAAACCCACCTCTTAAGGGTTCCACCACTTTCCACCAGTACCCCACAGTCTAGGGACTAAGCCCATCACACCCATAGACCTTTGTGGAGACAACCCAGACCCAAACCACATCAAGAGCCAAGGAACCTTGGGACGTTCTTGTGCTACGGGCCTGAAGTAGGAAGTGGAGTTCTATCTTCTACACTCCTCAACATATATTCTGATTTATTTCTAGGGGTCTCAGAGACTCAGATTGCTGCACCGGCTTCCTGTTGTCTGTGATAACTACAGACATACCTTCTCCATTCTTGTAACACTGTTCTGAAGCAATCAGCAAGCAATGGATCAAAAGCATCCAAGGGACAGACAGTGTAGGGTGGAAATGGCCCAGGTCGTCAGTCAGCAGCAGTCAAGAATGCAAGCAGCCTACCTCTGATGCCCCATTATAGACAGAAGACCTGTACGTACAGTATGCAGGGAGCTTTCTACCTGGTGATATAATTGACTTTGCCCAGAAAGGACTAATGGTTTCTCAGAATGAAGAAACTATAGGAAGACGTGAGGTGACTATTTATGGCTAATTGAAGATTAATGAGGTTTTAGTGCCGCTCACCACATGTTAAATAGCAAATGCGTAATTTCTAGGCATAACTACATCAGTGCTTAGATTTCATTGCACGTCTCCAGGGGAAATGTGTGATAATGGGCAGCCATAGCTTTTTACTTCTCAGACAAATCTGAGGGAACTGCAAAATGTGAGGACTAACAATATGCTTTTCATCCCTTATCCTCTGCTTAAAATTATGGTTGGCCCTTGATATTGTTATTTGACTTGTTGGAGAATGTCCCATGTTATGAACTACAAGTTGCCATCTTCATCAAGCAGGCTTCCTAATGAATCTGTGGTGCAAGTGATTCCCTGTGACATTGCAACTGTCTTACTTCCCCATGTCCCAGTTCTGCACTCCAGCAAATAGAAACATGTGCTGTTGCTCATCAGCTCGGTGACTGTGGTAGATTGAGCTATTGGCCACCATTTTTAAAATCTCTTCCTCAGTCTATCCATTTTGGAATACAAATTTTCAGTGTTTTCAACTAAAAAAATGTAAACTTCTCTCTCAATTTTGGGAGTAGCCATATGACTTCCTCTGGCAAAATGCATGGGGACAGATGTGGGAATTTTGGTTGATTTTGTGTATGAACTCTAAGAGGGAGCACGTGCTTTCCCTTTTCCTTCAAGCTCCTTCCAGGAGTAGAACATGTCCCTCCTGGCCTGCCAGTATAAGAAGTATGAAAGACCTTTTGAGGATAGCTGGTCCTGACCTGCAGCTCACTGCCAAACTCACTCCAAGCTGGCCTGTGGTCCCTGAGCAAGGGTGAATTGTTCTAAGTGGCTTGCTAAGTAGCCAGTGCTGAGGCTCAATCATTAATTAAACCTCTGTGATCCTCCAGATGTGTGTTGGGAACAAGACCTACAGGAACATACAAAGTATAGCTCCTGACCTTCAAAAGAGTGAAATTTCACTTGAATAGAGTGAAATTTCATCGGACTTCTGCTCCAAGATCACCTTAATTCATACTTTCAGCAGCAGCCTCATAATTGGTGACTGCCACAATGCCAGTTATTGTTACTGAAGTTTAGGCAATCAGATTTTCGAAGAATGTTGTTTTCAACACCAAAAACTCATTAAAAGATCCCTTCAACTCAGAGCATCTCAAAGAGCTGCCTGTGTAAGAAGCTGTATGAAGTGACTACTATAATTTTCCTTTTATGTGCAGAACCCTCAGTGATTGCTACTGCATATGTCTAGGGTGCTATCATTGCATCTTCATTGTTCATATCCATTCCCTTCTCTTTGTGACCTACAAAATCATGGCATTAACAGTCTACAGGTTACTAGTTAATAACCCCTGCTCCAAATAGCAAGCTTGAGAGATTGGGAGGTTGCCAAGTGAGTAAAGTGCTTGCTGTACAAGCATGAGGACCTGAGATTGGATCCTAAGCACTTGCTTAAAAGCCAGGCAGAGTGGCATGCACCAGTCATTCCAGGCCTGGGAAGACAGAGGCAGGAGGATCCCAGGGTCTTGCTAGCTAGCTTGTCTAGCTCAATCAGTGAGCTATAGGCTCAATGAGAGATCATGTCTAAAAAAGTAAGATGGGGCTAGAGAGGTGACTTAGCAGTTAAGGCACTTGCCTGTGAAGCCTAAGAACTCATATTCTAATCTCCAGGTCCCATGTAGCCAGACACACAGTGACACAAGCATGCAATGTTGCACATGTACCACAAGGGTGCATATGCATCTGGAGTTTGTTCACAGCAGCTGTAGGCCCTGGCATGCTCATTTTCTGTCTCTCAAAATAAAAAGAAATCCGGGTGTGGTGGTACACGCCTTTAATCCCAGCACTAGGGAGGCAGAGATAGGAGGATCACAGTGAGTTCGAGGCTAGCCTGAGACTACACAGTTAATTCTAGGTCAGTCTGACCCTACCTCAAAAAAATAAAAAAGAAAAAAGAAAAAAAATAAAAGAAAAAAAAAAGATGGAGAGTGATGAAGACACAACATTGACCTCTGGACCCCATACACACACATGCATGTGAACCTACATCCACACATGCACATGTATCCTTTCATATATAAACATGAATAGACTTGTGCATCCACATTACACACACACACACACACACACACAAACAAGCTTAACTATGCACAGTGGTGGTACTCCAGCTATTCAGGAGTTTGAGGCAAGACAATCACTTGAGCCTGTGTGGTCAAGATGAGACTGGGGACCATAGCGAGACCCTATTTCTTAGGGCCTCTTTATTTATTTAGTGTATGTGTACTCATGGGAATTGAACTCATTGCCTTACAATACTACATAAGCACACGGCCACTGAGTCACATCTTCACCCTCAGGCCTTTTAAAAAAAATTTCATCTCCCCCCCCTTTTTTTTTGCTATTCATCCTTCTTGTTAACTTTTTCATTGATATTTCATGCATGTATATATTGTATTTTGATCTTAATCACTCCCGTACCTTCTTTTGTCTCCCTCCCCCAGCTCCCTTTCACTGAACTCCTTCTTTCTTACTAGTCCTTCTATTATTTTTGTTTTTCCCTGACTCATCACCTATGATGGCACATTGATGAGCTCAATCTTTTGCAGATCTTGTGCAGATAACAACAGCTGCTGTGACATCATGATTACAATAGCCATGTCATATCCAGAAGATGGCATTTCAAAGAATTCCTCCCTCCTCCCCAACCCCCGCACCCACCATCTTTTGGCTATTATGTTGCCTCCTCTTCTGCAAAGTTCCTGAGCCTTATAGGTGGTGATATAGATGTCCCATTTAACAATGAGCACTCCCGTCACTCCATCTCAGCACTGAGTTTTGAGTCTCCCCAGTAGAAACCACCAACAGCAAAAAGAAACTTCTCTAACAAAAGGTGAGAGCAGCACTAATCTATGGACATAAACATAAATATTTAAAGGCCAATTTGATGGGCATAGCATATCCATTTGGCTAAACAACAGGGGTAGCCCCCTAGGGCCTATGACTTCCCCAGCCATAGATTTTTGATTTTAAGTTTCAGCACCAGGCATGAGTTTCCTCCATGGAATAGACTTCATATCTAATCAGGGAACAGCTAGTTACTCATGTAACAGTCACGTCACTATTGCACCAGTGGGTGCATCTTGCCTGTAACTCAGGATTCACCACTGGGCCCGACTGCTGATGACGTTTCTCCCTCGGTAGACTGCAAAGCCGCTTCCATCACCATGGCAGCTCGCAAGCAGGGAGGAAGCTTCAGCTCAGGTCCAGCTTGATTTCTTTCTTAGTGTCTTGTAATCATAGCAAGTTCATCCTCAGTTTCTTGTCAGCAGAGTTCTTTTGCTGGTTTCAAAAGTTCTGTAAGACACCTTACTCCAGTTTTCAACTTCTCACATCGTTTAATAATGATCTGACCTGTCGGAATGGACTCTGGCAATTGCCCAGCACTTTACAAGTAATCAATGGTTTTTGAATGATCAGCTTGTTGCTGCCTAGATCCAGAACCCATGTGCTTCTCCTGGTCTGCTAACTTCCCCAGGCCACAGGGCCCTCAATATTATGCAAGCCAGCTACAGCTACCCTTCCTTATCTATGTCTAGATTCTAAATCCTTCTGTAACCAAATCCACCAGACTTGTCCCTGCGGTCTCCTAACCTCTGAGATTTCAGTCCTTTGGAATCCACAAACTATGGAAGATCAGACCCCAGACCAACTATTATATTTGGGATGGTATAAACTCTCACAGCCTCACATCATCTTAAGGAGGAAGAAAGTGAGACCTGGCTTTCCCTCACATCATCTTAAGGAGGAGGAAAGTGAGACCTGGCTTTTATATGTCAATTACTGACTGCCTATGAACAGGTCAAGACAAAACAATCAAATGCCATCCCAGAAATGTTAACAGTCAGTCATAATGAAGAAGTCAAGTTCAGAGTAAGTCAATTAGAATCCTTGAAGTGCCATCTGAAGTGTGGAGTGGCTGACTGTTTAGTAGGGATCAATAAATAATTCTAGAACACAGAGAAATTAAAATGCTGTAGTGCTATGTGGAACTTGGGGTTCACGAACTGAACAGAAACCAGCTACCTGGTGTCAGTATGCCCCGTGCCCAATTTTAAAGGAATTTCTCAATACCTCAGAGGCACAATTTTTTTTTGAAAAGACATAAGAGAAAATGAAATTCAAATATGGCCTAAATGTTTAGTAGTTTCTCTCAAGTGTGGAACAATAATTCATTTTGTTTTATGTCTATAAATGGAATTCTTTCTTTAGTGACTGTCAACTTTGGGATTCTGCCTTCTAGAGGCCACTTAGTATTAATCATCACTTAAGTTCAGTTCAATTTTGGGATAAGTAAGTGGAGGTTATGGAGGGACATCCTTTAGCAAGTAAATATATGGTCAGAGTTGTGCTACAGTTTATATCAAAGCATGAGTTAAAGGCTTGGTTCCCAGACCAGCACTTACTGTAGTTACCTTCTTGTTGCTGACACAAAGCACCTTGCCAAAACCAGCTGATAGGGGGAAAGTTTCTACTCTGGCTTTCAGTCTTGAGTGGAAGCTTCATGATGGCAGGGGACAGCATAGACGCGCAAAATGTGGACATCATCTCTGTCACAACAGGTGGAAAACAGCAGCAGGAGAGTGAGCCAAGCTCTGGCAAGGGGGAACTAGCTGTAACACCACTAAGGCCGCCCCCAATAATACACCTCCTCCAACAAGGCTCCACCTCCCAACAGCCACCAGCTGGGGACCAAGCATTCAGAACCCATGAGTGTATGGGGGACATTTGATGCAAACCACTCCAGTACAGTTAGCAGGTGGTGGGATCATTAATAGGCAGCCTAGTAGGAGGTTGTTAAGTCATTTATAAGCTCATTCTCAAAGGGGGCTGTGGGACACCCTCCTTGCTCTCTTCTTGACTTTGTGAACAGGAGATGAATAATACTGACATACTACATGATCTTGTCTTGATGTATGACCTCATCACAAGACCCGAAGGAACAGGACCAACCAATCATATACTAGAACCTTCAAAGCTGTGAGGCAAAATAAATAAATCTTTTCTGCTTTTTAGATTGATTTTCCCAGGTATTTGTTATAGTATTGGAAGGCTGACTAGCACAGGCTTCATGCCAAGTTAATGTGCTGGTCAAATAATTTTAATTAAGTCAGAAAAGTAGTCATTTAGGGAATCCTATGACAATTGCTTTTGTAAAACCAAAGTTCCTCTTTAAAATGTATGTGAAAATCATCCTCCACAGATTTTCCTATATACGAATTTCATATGGGTGCACACGGCTTTTCAGACCCCCCTAATGTGTGCATCACTGGATGTGCTCAAGCACTGGAATGCAGCATCTATCACTCCATGGCTAGCCCACTCACTCCAGGGCAGGCTTTCCTGATTCTCTCAGCGTCTATCACTCCAGGGCTAGCCCACTCACTCCAGGGCAGGCTTTCCTGATTCTCTCAGCGTCTATCACTCCAGGGCTAGCCCACTCACTCCAGGGCAGGCTTTCCTGATTCTCTCAGCATCTATCACTCCAGGGCTAGCCCACTCACTCCAGGGCAGGCTTTCCTGATTCTCTCAGCGTCTATCACTCCAGGGCTAGCCCATGCACTCTTCCAGGGTCTTCCCAACTCTCTCGGTACCTATCCTGCTGTAAGATAGGTGAGTTCTTGTATTTGTTAAATAAAAAGATGTGCTGCACAATTTATATTGTTTAATGTAGCAGTCAGTGGATGTATGCCTCTCTTTGGTACCAAGAGGTGACATAAAAATAAACCATGTATCAACCTTGCAAAGGGTTTAACTGTGTTCAAGAATGACAGATCCACTGATGGTATTATGTAAGTGACATGGCCTTGAATTTTGTAGGACAGTTAACATTTTCTCTCATACGTTTTCAGTGCCAGTGTCAGAGAAAGAATGACATATTATGCAGGGCAGAGGAAGGGAAGAGAGGCAGTGCCTGCACATGTGGAATAAAAAGAAATAAATCCAAATGTATGGTGAGTTGATTTTTGACAAGTATGTCTGGATAACTAAATGGTGCTGAAAAATGAGGTTGTACCCTTACATTATAATATATATTAAAAGCTAAGTTAAAATAGATCAAAAACATAACTGTAAAAGCTAAAATTAAGAAAAAAAACTAGAAGAAAGCATAGGGGAAAATCCTCATTACATTGCATTTATAAGCCAATTTTGTGTATAAGCAGAACACCAGGTTTTTGGAGATATATATAATATATGCATAATAATACATAATATATATATATATATATATATATATATATATATATATATATATATATATATATATCTTACTCTGCCTCCCGAGTGCTGGCATTAAAGGCATATACCACCACTCATGGCCCAACATGATTTTTTATAATTATAAAATATATAATATATATATTTATATATTATATACTATATTAACATATATAAGATATAATAATATATACACACACACGTGTATTTGTACATGTACATGAATGCAGGCATATGTGTACTGCAGTATGTGTGGAGGTCAGAGGACAACTTCCAGTGTTGGTCCTTGTCTTCTTTGAGGCAGGGTCTCTTGTTCTCTATTGCATTTGCCAAGCTACCAAACTTGTGAGCTTGAGGGATTCCCTCTCTGCCTGTCTTGCCATAGGAGCATTGGGACTAGACATGTTGTACCATGTCTGAACTCAGGACCTCATGCTTGTGGGATTGTCCCACTAACTCCTCTCCCCAGCTCATACTACTGAGTCTTAGAACGAAAATTTGTATACTTAGCAAAAACATAAATGACCCTGGAGGATATTATGTTGAATGAAACAAGTCAGACCCAGAAATGCAAAGGATTGAGAATCTTACATGTGGAATCTAAATATGTTAAAACAAGTAGAAATATAAAGTAGAAAATTGGTTGCCATAGCTGAAGCCATGAGCAGATGGGGAGATATTGATCAAATGGTACAAACTCTCAGATCAAAGTTATGAGAAGCTAACATATAGCATGGTGAATGCAGTTAATAATAATGTATTGTATTTTTAAATTTTGCTAAGAGTTCTCTTTACTTGTGAGCATGTTCATCTGTGTTTGAATATGGGCGTGTTTGGGCCACTGCACATGTGTGGAGGTCAGAAAACAACTTTTAGGTCAGCCCTTTGCTTTGCATGTCACTGGAGGCAGGCTTTTCTCACTTTGGATTCTGCTTTTCTTGGCTGTGCTTGCCAGACATGGGCTTCTGGGAAATTCTCCTGTCTCCTGTCTCACCACCAGTGCCACTGTGCTGGGACTACAGAAGTCTGCCACAGCTTCCCGCATTTTACACAGGGTATGGAATTGAACTTGTGTACTCCAGTTTGAACAGTGAGAACCTTACCCACTGAACCATCTCTCTAGTGGAAGAGATCGTTAATGCTATCAATACATGCATACCAAGTAACTCTGGATGTTCATGAACATATTAACTTGATTATGGTAATCATTTCCAAATATAGACATTTATCTATTACATTGTACAACTTTAATACCATTTAGTCAATATACATCAATAAAACTGTGATGGGGTCACCAAAATATTTGTCAAAAACATCTGAGAAAGGGGCAGGGGTGATAGGTCAGTTAAAGTACTTGACTCGCAAACACCAAGACCTCATTTTGATCCCTAGAATCCATGTAAAAAAGCATGTTGGGCCACAAGTGGTGGCGCACGCCTTTAATCCCAGCATTCGGAAGGAAGAAGCAGGAGGATTACTGTGAGTTTGAGGCCACCCTGAGTCTCCATAGTGAATTCCAGGTCAGCCTGGGCTAGAGTGAGACCCTACCTTTAAAACACAAAACAACAACAAAAGCATGTTGGCATGTTACCTGTGACCTCAGCTCTGGGGAGGCTGAGGCAGGAGGATTTTGAGCTTTAGGTCTAAGTTAAAGAGTTAGACCCTGTTTCAGACAAGGAAACATAAACCCAGGCCAAGTGTCCACTTTGAGATGAAGCACACCGAAGAGTAGATCGCAGTACACTTACTCATGATCCAAGGAATTTGAGAACACTGAAGTTCTTATTTTTCTTCCTTTGATAGGCTTATGTTTCATTCCAATTTACTCCTTTCGACACAAATCCCTATAGGATTCTGTGAGCAGTCTAGGATCTGGTGACTCAGATCCAACCAGAAATGGTTTCATGTCCTGTGACCTGTCTGCAAGCTGTCCTGCTCACCAAATGCTGTGGCATCTCTGCCAGATGCTGGGGGAGTCACAAATCACTAGGGCCACACATGGTGGTGCAAGCATGTGGCCCAGGCAAGCTCTCTGTCCAAGTGATGACCCTCACCTGACTAAAGGAGGGGACTCCTCAAAGAAACCCTGGGGGAACACCACATACTCATTTTTCTCTCGCTGGATCCAATCCTTGAGCAGAATGATTTGCTCCCACCTATCTGCCAAGTCTGGCTTTGGGGTCATGGGGAACTTATTGTGGAAGCTGCATATGGTTATGTCCCAGTGTCAATCTACACGCTCCCAAGACCTCTTCTTTCCTCTCACGAGACCATTATATAAGAGCTGGAGAGATGATTCAGTGGTTAAGGTGACTGCCTGAAAAGCCGAATGACCCGAGTCTGTTCCTCCAATGCCTACGTAAAGCTGGATGCACAAAGTGGCACATGCATCTGGAGGTTGTTTCCAGTGGCTAGAGGCCCTGGTATGCCCATTCTTCCTCTTGGCAAATGAAATGTCTTTAAAAGAACATTATGTAAGACTGATGGCCATGGGTGGCCTGAACTCCTTCATCAAGTGTGTAAACAGGTCATCCTCTATAGCTTTGTGGAAGCCCACATAATTCCTACTGAAGCATACAGTATTTCTGCTAGCTGCTTTGAAAACCTAACTCAGGCCTGAGGGATCTGTCTTCATCCTAGTCACTGGGATTTGACAAGTTTGCTTGGATCTCTGTGTTTGCAAAGGTTCTTCCTCCAGGTCTTTCCAAGCACATGGCCCAACGTTTTAACAAACAAGCAGGGGCAGACCTGGCCTGTGGATGGAGGTTATCTCAGCTGTTTGTAAGACAGCTCTAAGTATAATTTCTACAGTATCATCTTGGGGTGAGTAGTCTGCCTGCTTTTTCAACTGTAATAACATTGGTGCTAGCTTCCTTCAAATGAGAGAGCATCCTAGCATACTGCTTAATTCCTAAGAAATTAGTAGTCACATTTCCAGAGGAGTTCAAGGAAAGCCCAGACAACTTGGACAAGTCTATAGCCATGAGTCTGTCTCCAACATCTTCCTTCCAGCTAAGTGCCTAAGCTTCGTTGAGGAACAACTGGGATTCACATTCTTCTGCTCTTTTCCTTTCTTTTTTATCTGCCCCATTAACATTTATTCAATGTCAGTTTGGCTGGTGTGCCGGTTTCAATTAGGTGACCCCCATAAGCTCATGTTCTGAATGCTTGATTCCCAGCTGGTGGCAATGTGGGAGGTGGAGGCCTGCTGGAAGAGGTGTGATGTTGGGGGTGCCAGAACTCAACTCTCTCTCCTGCTGCTGTTTTCCTCCTGCTGTGGCAAGGTGGTGAGGTTAAGCCTCTGCTCTGCCATCTTTTCCCCTGCCACTGTGCAGCATCCCCACAAGACTGTAAGCCAAAATTAAAACATTCTTCCCATCAGCTGTTTTTGGTCCAGTGCTTTGTGCCAGCAACAACAGCAAAAACTTTTGCATGAATTGTATTAAAATGATTTATCTGTCACCCTTGGTAGACTGTAAACCTCCACCTGAAGGTCAAGAACTATATTCTTTAAGAGGTTTACATCAACACTTAAAGAGTGACTGGTTAAGTCCAATACCCAGCAGAGAGCTCACTGCTGTTGGCAGCAATGGACGAAGAAACTCACTGGAAAGGGAAGGGGATCACAGAGCCCAGGCCAATAATAGATTAAAGCATTTTATTACATCTGGCAGAAGTCAAATAAAAACAATTCAGTTGCATGATGGACTTTTGCAATGGCCACTGCTTTGGCATATGAAAGTTGATTTCTCCTGATTCCTGGGTTGAACCCATAATTGGAGTGTGATGTTTAGTCTTGTCAACTTAACTGGATCTGGAGTCATCTGGGAGTGACAGCAGGTCTGTGAGGGTAGGTCCAGGCAGGGTCAACTAAAGAGGGTAGTCTCTCCCACACAGTGGGTGGCACTTCCAAGAGGCAGCCTGAGGAAAAGGTAGTGCTGCCTGTCTGTCCTCACCTCTTGCTGGTGATGCACCTATCTTGTTGTGGCTGCTGCCAAACTCCGCTCCGCTCCCCTTAGAACCTACTTGTTTTTGTCTTTCCAACATAGAGTGAAGGTGGCAGCTCTCCAGGAAGATTTCAGGGAGTCAGGGCCAAACTGGGATTGCTGAGACTGGGCAGCTACCAGATTTTGAGCCTCTTCAGCATACAAACAGCCATTCCAGGACCACCCAGCCTAAACTGTGTAAACCAAGCTAATGAGTACCCTTAACACCTCACAGTAGAAGAACTCCATGGAGCTTGAAATAAAATGAAAAAGTTTAAAAACTAGAAGGTTTTTTCATTGAAAAATGGTTTGTAAAGTATTATTAAATTGATGGTATTGATATATCAGATGGTAGAAGAAATAAAATATATAATCATTGTATAAAGTTCCAGAAACACTTTATTTAAAAATGGAGCTGTAAATGCATAACAAAATAACGTAAGTAATAAATGTAACAAAAATAAATAAGGAGAATAATGTATTCATACAAAATAAAAATAACATAGTAAAAGGCCAAATGTTTGTAATTGAACAAAACTGTGTAAACAAATAAGAATGTAAGTAAATTAAACAGTTTCCTAAACCTCTTCCTTTCATGTGGATATAACCAGTACCAAACATTAAAGAAAGGTGGGAAAGTGGTGATTATTTTGCTTTAACATTTAAGTTAAATGGATTGACCCTGTTTTAATGCCTTACTTATTTCTTCAAAGCATTTTTTTCCTTTTACTTTCTTTAAGATCATTTTTTAGTCTTCCTTTATCAGAATTGAGAATTTAGGTTTATAAGAACAGTTCATTTTTCTTTTTTAAAGAAAAATATGAGATCATTATACAACACTATGTTTACATGTCTACAAAAACATTTTGCATTTTTGTCAACTGATCCAACAGTACAGGACTTCTTAAATCCTGTAAAGCTTTGAACTGTATAGTTTTTTCTTAAATAAATGTTGCAAGTTATTGCTAAAATATTAAAATCATTTCATAAAAGTTGCAAAAGTTGCAGTTTACCCTTTATAGACTGACGGTATCATAGGGAAAATCCAGGCCTATGAATAATAATATTTAGCAGAATTGATGATTTACCCAAATTACTGTGTTCTGGAAACACAAAAGTAACTCCCTTTAAGACTTATCCAAATTGTGAACTTAAACTGGAGAAAGAACAAAAACATACAAACAAACAATAAAAACAACTTTATAGAAGATATTTTTCACAGGCTGTTCAATAGCCACAAGCCCAAAGCCTTTGTCGTCATCTTGTGGGGTCGTTACAACTATGTAAAACTGACATAGTATTTACTATTGGGTCCTATGGGGAAACACACAGAAGCAATTCAATGCCTGGGAGTGAAACTATCTACTAATCTTATGACTATTGGTTTTCCAAGTTTCCTAATGAAGAAAATTTTAATCTCATGATCATTTCAAGGGGAATTTTTTTTCCCAACTGTTACATATAAACTTGGTAACACAGGACAAATATACATGTGCTTAGTTTTAAAAATATACTCCACCTAAATTACCTATCTAGTTTAATATTTCTACCTTTCATTTAATCTAAAAGGAGAGACAAAATCTTATTTCCATTAAAAAAATGAAAAAAGTGCCAAATTATCTTTTTGAAAGTGGAGCAAAACACTGTGGGGTTAAAACAAATACAGTATTGTCAATTTCCTATGTACATAAAAAGACGGTTAGTCCTTATTGATATACAGATATGTCCATCTATTACTCCCAGTAAATCTTAGTGCAAACATAATAGTTAATTTTGGTAAACCCCAAGACAAGTTACTTACCAACAAAGTTATATAAATTACATGTATGCTGGAAAAGTTTAGGACAGAATGTTGTGAAAGGTCTGCTTTACTATGGAGAGCAATATCTCATTGTGTCCAGTGGTAATGAATAATAATATAAATCCTATTATTAAGAAGCAAATTGAGTGGCTTAACAAATCTGTACAGCTGAAGAGGAAGTCCATTCAGGGAGCAGCTTGGCACAGGAGACACCAGGGCTCAGAGATTCTGAATATTTAGTTTGCTTGTAGGTCACAGCATGGCTTAAAAAACACAAAATCTATGAAGTGAAAGAAGGCAATGATAGAATTCAATCTAAAAACCACAAAGGCAACATTGCTACAATCCACTTTTTTCTCTGTGTGCATCACGGGGTTAAGTGGACTGTAAAGACTGGTATGACACTACATCATAGGTAAAAAATAAATAAAATTAAGAAGACAAGGATAGCAAGATTGTTGTGGACCAAGCTGTCTTGTTTTGTATGTCAACACTATGTTGCTTCCAATATTTCTTGTCATTTCACAGGTAATTATTTTCTTAACAAACAAGAGAAATCATTCATGTACTGTAATGTCTTCCTCTTCCCCTTCAGGGTTGAACCTATTAAAATGTATACTGAAATCAGCCTCTGATTCGGCATTCTCAAACTCTGCTGAGATAGAGGCTGCTGCAGGGTGTAGAGCCCTGGCTTCTGGCTGGCCAGGTGTCTGTGTCTGACCAGGACTGCCAAGGTTATTCACAGGACTGGACTTCTGGTTTGGTGGAGATGGCAAGATAGCATTGGGAAATCCCATATTGTTAAGTGCCTCCAAAGTTCCATCTGGGTCAATCATGGCATTGATTGCTGAAAGAAATAAAGAAGTAGAGTATAAAAGATGTGATTCTATGGGGCTGGAGAGATGGCTCAGTGGTTAAAGGTGATTGCTTGCAAAGCCTGACCACTCAGGTTCCCTTCCCCAATACCATGTAACGCCAGATGCATAAAGTGGTAAATACGTCTAGAGTTCATTTGCAGTGGCAGGAGGCCCTGGCATTATCATCCAATTTTTCTCTCTTTCTCAAATAATGTTTTTTAAAGATGTGATTCTATTTGTAGTTTAATTTGGAAATACTTCACTATCAGTGTGCATATGGTTTCAAAATGTGTCTAGTTCTGCAATACTGTACTTAACACCTGCCTTAAAAATTCTGTGGCTAATTTATTTATATTACAGATTATACAGACCTAAATACTTCTCCTAAGTCCTTTATGGACATTTCACTGACTGTAAAAAGATCAGTTATTTGGAGGTGCAAAGTTCAGGAAAGAGCTTTCTGAAATCTGCTTTCATTATTACAAGAAGACAGTAAACTGGTCATGATTTTTAATACATAGTCCTGGTGCTATTATCTCTCAGTGAACAGGGGATTAGTTGTTGAAGTGGAGTTCAGAGTCACCTCAATGCAGGTACTGACAACTGTGTGTATCCCCTGAGTCATAAGTGTCCCAGCATAGCTATATACTAATCTAAGGCGGCCCCAGGAGGTCAAACACACCTTGCTACCTCCGTGAAGTGGACAGTGAAAGACCAGCTTTCAATCCAAAAGAAATCTTCAGGCAATAATATTCAACTTGACAAGGGGATGAGTAAGGAGTTGGGAGAAGATACACAGAAGTTGTAAGAATCATTTTGGAGACTTTTCAAGAATATACCTCCATTCTAACAGTTCACCATCACTGTGTCAGCAACTCACTGTCATAGGGGTTTATCATAACCAGTACACTGATGGAACTGGGAACCAACATATTATGGCACTAGGGACGTCTAGGTCAAGACATACTGGCATCAATCAATACATGTTGCAGATCTGACAAAAACCCAAATCATGTTTCTGTTAAAGTTTAGGAGGCAAACAATATCAAGGCTAGCCTCAAATTCACAATCCTGTAACTACCTTCTTCCCAGTGCAGGAATTCTATGCATGCACCACCAAACCCAGCTCTACTTTCTCTTCTAGTCAGTACTATGGGCTGTCTAAGTAACATGTGTTTGTATTAGAATATAAACCTGCTGGTGAGAGTGCAAACGGTTACAACCACTATGGACATCGGTATGGAGATTCCTGAAAAAGATGAAAACAGATCTACCATTTGACCCAGCTATGCCATTCCTGGGCATGTAACCTAAGGAATCCACTGTGCTATAGAGATACTTGCTCAACCATGTTTGTAGCAGCTCTATTAACAATACTGGTAAAGAAAAATTAAATAATGAAATTCACAGGAAAATGGATGGAGTTGGGAAAAAAAACATTCTAAGCAAGGTCACACAGACACAGAAAGACAAAAATGGCACGTATTCTCTCATATGATGTTCCTAACTAGGAGAAATTACAGATGAGGGCAAATGGCAGTTAACACCAGGAATATGGACATAAACTAGAGTGAGACCAGGACAGAAAAGAGATGTGGTGGGAAGAGGAGAGGTTTCCCTGTGGGTTGGGGAAAGAGAAAGAATTTTGGGGGTGGAGTTCCAGAAGGGTAGGGAGTGGGGATGGTATGCATGGAATTCCATAAAAATTAAGACAGTATTAAAAATCAGTTCATGGAAACCCTCATTATGACTAGTGTTTTATAAGATATAACAACCAATAAAAGGGGAAGGGGGTAGTCTGGACAGAAGGTGGAAAAAGCTTAACCTTAAACCATGGACTCTTGCTTGTAAATCCAAGGCCCAGAGTTGAGCTACCCTCACAGTGACATGTTGGCCTGGGAGACCCATAAGGTCCCCCAAACAATGTAGGCCATTGCCAAAACACTTGATTACCTACCAGAACTACTAGACTGTGGTCACATAACATTGGACTACCATGCTGGAATTGAAAAAGAAACTAGCTCCCTCCGGGCTAGCCCTCATAATGCTAGAAAGTGCTATGAGAAATGCTGGAGAACCATGGTCACCAACAGCATGAATAAGTGGGGGACCCTGTAGACTATGACACCAACCAGCTAGAAAAGATGTACACACTTGTGTAATAGTGACACAAAGCCTCTATGGGTACCCAACTGTTCTCTGATTGGACATGAGGCCCACTCAGTGGGAGAGAACTCATACCTTACAGTACTGGAAACCAAATCAGAATCCCATGGTCAGGAAAGAGTGGAGTGGCATACCAAAAATCTCCTATACAACTATGCATACCCCCTTTAGCCTAAACTGCTCTTACTCTTGGCTGTAGAATCTGTTTTATGTTACAAATAGCAGAGAAAATGGAGGAGAGCCAGATAGCTGACTGCCCACCATGAGACTTGCTACCTCTACCACATCTGCTAGGGCCCAGGAGTAGCTGCAGAGAAAGTGACGTCATGAATACTACTCTTAGTGAGACATAAAGATTAATCAAGAGCTATCAAAGAGGCTACAAAGAACTTAACACTGAATCAGACTGCCAACAGGCCTGCCATGGCTGAATGAACTTTGCGGAGGAGGCAGAAAGATTACAAGAGCCTCAGAGTGGGTAGGAATACCCTGAGGCACAGTCCCAGCTACCCCACAGGGGCTGACTGAGGCCTTCATGACCACAGTGATTACCATAACCTCATGGAGGAGGGTCCCCAAGGTAAGGAGAATTGGGGCGAGGAGATAAAAGTGTATAACTTGGGATGGATAGGTAAAGATCTAGATTCAATTCCTTAGTACCCACATAAACCAGAAGTACAAGGTGGCACATGTGTCTGGTAGTTCATTTGCAGTGGCTGGAGGCCCTGGTGCACCCGTTCTCTCTTTATCTGCCTTTCTCTCTCTCTAAAGGAACAAAATTTTTTAAAAATTATATATTTAACATAAAATGTTAAAATGTATAATATATATTCATATATTTTATTTATATTTGTATTAAACTTACATATAAAAGTGTTAAAATGTGTGCCTACACATTTATATTTTTACATATATTTGTATATCATATTGTGTATATTTACATATTCATTTTGTATATTGTTTACATATACGGCATTATAATTAATTTATAAGATCTAGTTTATTGTCAAATATAAATGCTAAAATATGCTTGAGATCTAACTGCACAGCAGCATACGTAATCCCAGCACTTGGGAGGCAGAGGCAGTAGGTTCAAAAGATCCAGATCGGGCTGGAGAGATGGCTTAGCGGTTAAGCGCTTGCCTGTGAAGCCTAAGGACCCTGGTTTGAGGCTCGGTTCCCCAGGTCCCACGTTAGCCAGATGCACAAGGGGGCGCACGCATTTGGAGTTCATTTGCAGAGGCTGGAAGCCCTGGTGCGTCCATTCTCTCTCTCCCTCTATCTGTCTTTCTCTCTGTGTCTGTCAATCTCAAATAAATAAAGAGATCCAGATCATCCTCAGCTCAATACCAAGTTCAAGGCCAGCTTGGGATACATGGAGAGATCCTCTCAAAAACAAAACCAAACAAAACACAGATCTGATTTTATTATACTTTTAAGTTTTTACATTGGGTTGTATCTATTTATTTTACTTATTTCATTTATTTATTCATTTTTGTGGTGCTGGAATCCTATAAAATAAAAAAATTTTATAATATGCTAGGAAAGCATTCTATAACAAAGCTACACCCCATCTTTTTATACAGAATTTTAAAACTTCCTTTAATAAGTAACCTAGATATGTAGACTTCTGTTCTCTTATATGTATCAGTATATTTATCAAATATTATCCTAATAGTAAGAATATACTGAGAAATATCTTTCAAAAAACAATGTATTTTTAAATTTGTTTTTAAATGCAGTGTCTTACTATGCAGCCCAGGCCACTTTCAAATTCATGATTCATTTCTGGCTCCTGGATGCTATACAGCTCAACGGTATCTGTTAGTAGTTGTTTTTTTGTAAGACTTAATTTAGCACTAAATTTACCTTGTAATTGTTTCTCAACTCTTTTCAGCTCCTGTAAAATAGAAGAAATCTCCTGCAGAGAGAGCAATAACAAAAATTAGCTAACTATATCTACACATTTTAAATAATAAGAAATGAATCACATTCTCATTTTGTTTAGAACATTTAATATTATCTAGATTAGTAACATTAGTAGCATCATCATATGAAATGACTGACATTCAGTAAACAAGATTCAAATCAGAACACTTAATGATAATAAAAATGATAATTATTTTCAGTGAAACAATGTTAATAGATCATTACGTTCAAGGTAATTTATTACTGTAAAAGAAAAGATTTTGTAAAACATGTGTTGACTAACTTTAGACCAACTTTTAAACAAAATGCCATCAAGTTTTCTTTGGGAAAATATATAAAGTGAAAAGTTCAACATTCAAATTATACTGAAAGATAAAAATCTGTACAAATTCATTGTTAAGAGACAAATACTACATTAAGTAAATGAAACTGATTCCTATTAACTTAGTATTTAAGTTCTAAATTTAAACTTGCTTATTTGTGACAGACATAAAACTGTCTCCTGTATACCCCCTGTAACATTGAAATAACCAACATTTTAAACTCCTGTGGCTGGTCAGTTGAAAGAAAAATTTTCTGAATTTATACATTCATATCTTCTTTACACAGATAACCAAAAACCAATCAATTTCTTTTCCTTTAAAATAACATCTTGCTTCTTGAATGTTTTAACTTTCAAAAAAATTACCATACCATGCTTGAGGTTTTCACAATAGGGACTTCACTTTCAGTTCTTAACTTGTTTTCTATTTCATCCCAATTCCGATCTTTGTCTTTGAATAATATTCTGTAAGTCAAAACCAGAAGCATTTCACTTTTCCTATTTTAAGAACTTATCATGTTTTTGTCAATGACAATACCAAAAGAATGTATCTTTTCAAAATTATTTAAGGAAAAGTAAAACAATTACTACATGAATTGAGAATTAAACTTCTGAGCTAATACTAATTAAATCACAATGTAAAAAATCTGTACTAAAAACACTAGTAGCTTATTATTAATATATATCTAAAGTTCTTTATTTACTGTTTATCTTATTCTTAACTGAAAACTGAATAGAATCAAATGCAGATGATATAACCCAGAAAACATTGTTATTATTTGTAATTAATGTAACCATTTATGTATGATAAGACTATATACAGTATATGCACGAGTAAAATGAAATTGAGAAGAAAATATGCTGAATTAGGATCAAGAATTGGTTAAATCCTACTTAAAATAGGAATAGGCAAACCTGATGGAACAAAACGGGAGGCTGACTTTCAGGACTGAAAAGTAATGTAGTTTTATGTAATCTAGCAGGAAGTTAAGGTATTATATACTTTTAATAAAATTTGATAATAAAAATTAACTGGTCTGTATTAGAAATTAAATAGAAGAATCTTAACTTAGAAAGTACTCCAAAATTTTGATTTCTCTTCTAATAGCCTCATCTGCTTTCTTCAGTACTTCAGAATCTGAGACTTGAGTCAGCAGGTTTAGAATACTAACCACCTTTGTCTGCTTATTTGCGTGTGTGTTGTGCATGTATGCCACAGCACACGTGTGGAGGTCAGAGGACAGGTCCTGTCTCTTTGAGATAGGGTCTCTCTACCTGGTCCTCATGCTTCTGGACTCTTGTGGCTTAGCTCCCACTGTCATAGGCGCCTTGGGGTCACAGAAGCATGAGCCACTTTGTCTCTAATTTTATGTAGGTGCAGGGGAACAAAACTAGCTAGCAAGTAAGTGCCTTTAGCTGCTGAGCCATCTCCTCAGATCCCTTGGGTTTCTCTAAACTTCTTCAATGAGTCAGTCTGGAAATGTAGTTGAACTGCTTTGTGTTTTTGTATTCTCATAGGCATTATATTCTTATGATTACATATATTATGTCTTATATTGCTTAAATTCTCAGTGGCATTTCTTCAAAGGTCAGTATGCCAGGCTATCTTAAAACAAGAAGTCTATCAACATCAAATAAAGCCTGGAACATCTGTAATTACATATCACCACAGTTAAGGGTTTACAACCTGGTATTAGAATATTCTGAGCCAGGCATGGCGGCACATGCCTTTAATCCTAGAACTTGTGAGGCAGAAGTAGGAGGATTGCCTTGAGTTCAAGGCTACCCTCAGACTACATAGTGAATTTCAGGTCAGCCTAGGCTAGAGTGAGACGCTACCTCAAAAAACAAGCAAGCAAGCCAAAGAATATTCTTCTATTATTAAATTTTCCAATCCGAAAAGACTAAATGCCACCAATAGCCACCTAAGAACTCTATGCTATGAATGACATTAAGGAAAAAGCAAACAATTATGTTTCTTCTCAGAGTCCTTGCAGTGCAGTGTTAAGTATGGTAGAGAGCCCAGCGTGGCAGCACACAGGAGGCTGGGGATTGCCATGACTCACAGCCAGTCTGGGTTAGAGTGAGTTCCAGGTCAGCCTGGGTTGTAAATGAGATGTTGCCTCAAAACCAACAAAACAGATACTGGAAAAATGCTAAAAAGCATGAAAATAATCAGGACTTCCTGAGTCCACTGAGGACTATAATAACTTGTACAATCAAGTACATCTACTTTTGCCAGAGGATGGTGGCTGAATATAATGTACATGGCTTCTAAAACTGTTAAAAGGTTGGTGAAAAGATTATGATAGTGAAAAGATATATTGTAATTTGGGCTGGGGAGATGGCTAAATGGTTAAGAGCCCTTTTGCTTAAGCGTTAGGGTCTCTTAGGTCAGAAACCCTGAGTTTAACTCTCCATAACCCATGTAAAAATTTGTGCATGGCCACGCACACCAGTGACCTCACTCTGCTAGAAGTGGAGACTGGAGAATCCCTGGAGCTTGTTGAAGGACAGCAGCTATGTGCTGAGGCAGAGACCTCGTCTCAAGGAAACACATGGATGAGTGATAACAGAAAGACACCAAGTACAAGCATGGAGAGTGTATATGCACACGTAAGTACATATATCACACCACACACCTTACACATACTCTGCACACACATGCAAAAAAACACTGTAATTCAATATATACAAAACTGTAGGCTGGAAATTGGACAGTTCATATAGTATTTTCATCTTCAAGTGCTTGTTCTTAATTTCCTAAGTCTTGGAATTCACATACTCACTCTCACCATAAAGAAGACAGGTGGAGTCAAGTGTGAAGTCTGACAGCAAAATAAATCTCAAGAGTCTGTTAAAGTACTTACTACTGTTTTGTGAAGAATGAAACTGTTTCTAGTTATAAATAACCATAAAGTATTAATTCTGGATTTAAAATGGGCTCATGACTGAAGATCCTAGCTTAGCTCATGGCTTCTCCTGGCATCTGAAAAGTGAGGAACTGTGGTAGCAGCAGCAGTAAGATTCCCATTCAGTGACTGCACTAGTTCCTCATAGACACGGCAGTGCACTTGAGAAACAGAACGAGTTAACTTAAAGTAAGCAAGTTCAAGTAATAAAACGTACCTGATTTTTCCAGCTGTTTTATCAATAGATTGCCTTATCTTCTTAGAGAACTGAAAGACTGAGGATAGCAGCAAATTATCTCCCATGACCTGAAGGACACACAAAGAGAAAAGGAAGGTGTTAAATTTACTAAGAATACTTGTCACAACTCACTATCTTAACATTATTTACGCTAACCTTAAAAATGATTAATAATGAAGGTAATATAATACAAGTCTAAGTAGAAAAAGTAAAAGAAACAACAAAGGAGTTTTTTTTTGCTAAATAACTGAAGATTCCTTATTATTTTAGTTTTGTCATTAAAAAAATCCATTTTTATCCTATTTTCAATTACTATCATGACCCTCTCTGCTGTTCACACTTAAAATTCAAATGAAGGGACAAACAAGGGACAATATATACTCTTGAATATTAATAATTATCAAATAATAGGAATAAAGAGCATGAAGAGCACAAGGCTTGCTTTTCAAACAGATACTAATCAGAGAGATACTTTCTTTTAACATTTACTGTAAGTTTTCATGATGGGACAGAAATGGACCCAAGGCCCAGAGCTCGTCAAAGTTCTGTGAAGGGGGAATCTTAAGCTGTGGGGGCACAACTCAGCTCTCCTGTGCTGCAGAGAAAAGGAGTCACAGAAGATGTATATCACACACATTAGGAAAGACTGCCTCACAGAACAGGGTATCTGTCTTTTCTACCCCATAAATTGTAGGTCATTACACAAATGTATTAAATAAACTTCTGATTATCAATCTTGAGATAACTATCAATCTAGATATTTCTAAATGTTAAATATATTTCTCTAACCAGGCCACAACTTTGGAGCTGGTTAACATTCTTTTATTTTTGGTAGGTCATTTTCTACTCAGTACTGTTAAAACACAGTACTAGGCATGTTGCTGCACACTTTTAATCCCAGCACTTGGGGAGGTGTAGGCAGGAGGATCAGGAGTTCAAGATCAGTCTTAGCTTCATAGTAAGTTTGAAGCTAGCATGGGCTACATAAGACTCTGTCTCAAAGAACAAGAACAGAGACACAGACACATAAACAAAATGTTCATATTGTTATATATTAACTTTCAGGCCTTGTTCCTTAAACCCAAGGATCTAGAAATATCTGCCTATGTCAATCCCTTTTTGTTAATGTTATTATTGTTCCTTAATTACCCTTGTCATGGAGCTATTTGTAATGACTGTATTTTCTGGTGGAAAAAAATTGTTTTATAACCTTGAATTTTATCCAAAATTCTATTCATCTACTTTTCCATTGACATAAATATTTTTTGATAAATTTCTCTTTTCTTGGTTTTATAGCTGAGGTCTTGCTATGTTGCACAGGCTAATTTGAAACTCCTCCAGTGATCCTCCTGGAAGTCCAGGTGAGTGCACTGCATCTGGAGACACAGTCACTTAAAAAAAAAAAAAAACTTAATTTTTTTAATGAAAACTTAATTTTTATAAACATTGGAATGTAGGTACTCAGAATTAACTGTAGTTCATTATTCATGGTACATATCATTAGTCCAACCTGGACAACTCTTAAGATTTACTTATTTATTTATTAAAGACAGAGATGGGGGAGAGAGAGGGAGAAAATGGGTACACCAGGGCCTCTAGCCACTGCCAATGAACTTCAGATGCACGTGCCACCATGCACATCTGGCTTACATGGGACCTGGAGAATTAAACTTGGGTCCTTAGGCTTTGCAGGCAGTGCCTTAACCGCTAAATATCTTCAGGCAAACTCTTTCTTTTTAATAATGTGATAATGAATTTACACTTACCACTAACTAATATGGCAAAGCAGATGCTATTCTAAACTTTTCCCTCCTCCTCTCCCTTCACTATTCTTTACCACCACTGGAAGATGATTATTCTGCACCATTGGCTTTTGCATTCTCAGCTGTATGACTTCCTTTGGGAGCAAGAGGTTAAAAGGCATGCCATATGTAAAGTCTTGTGGTACGTCTATGAGGTAAGGCTTCTCTTGTGTTTCTGATACTGTCATAATGAGAAAAGCACTTAGCTTTGACCTAACACGTCTCTTTTAGTTGACCAAATGTGCCCAACAGGCAGTACCAGTTAGCCCAAAGGCATTGGGTATGTGCCTCTTGCTCTATACCAGGTATTTGTTGCTGGAGTGCAGGAAAAGATGAGTGATGTATCAATCTCTAGTCAGATGCTTTGCTCTTCCATACTTCCCTTCTCTTAAACAATGTCCCACATTCCATTAATAATTCTTTTGCATTCCTTTTTATAATACTTGCAACATCTACTTGTGTCCTAGGTGCACACTTTCAGTTCTTAAAGTTTATGATAAAGACTTACATATACAATCTCCTGAGTTTTACATTTCTCATTTAATGTTATCCTATGTTCATCTATACTATATTGCGGATTTCTGTACTATTACTCTTTTTAATTGTAAATTCTCCATTTGTAGATGCAACTAGTTTAAGACGCATACTTTTCTGCCTATATAAACATTAAGTTTCCAAGCTTGTGTTGTCACTAATATTACTACACCAGTCCTTTTTATCTGTAGTTTCAGCTACCTGCAGTTAACTTCAACTACTGTATGAAAATGTTACATGAACAAAGTTCTAAGTTTAAAATTCCATGCCTTTGTGAGTAGCATGATAAAATCTCATGACTTTTGCATATCCCTGTGGTGTATCTTACTTGCTTATTTTCAGTAGCCACTGATTATCAAGTAGACTGTGGCATTATCACAAGGCTCTTGTTTAACTAATCTTTTACATAATAGCCTAACACTAGGTCACAATGTTTATACCATATCATGATTATAGGTATTTCATCTGGAACCATCTCAAGGGTAAGAACAATACAATAAGGTATTGAGATAGAGACTGAATTGTATATTGTTGTAATTATTTTATATTGTTTTTAGCTATTGTTGTTAATATTTTGCTGTGCCAAATTTATAAATTAAATTTTCTCATAAGTATGTAAAGGGTGAAAAAAGAGCATTTACAGCAGGGTTTAATACTCTCCAGTTTCAAGCATTCATTGGTGTTTCTGTAAGCTACTATTCCCCCAAGGGTAAAAGGAAACACATTGTGTAAAAATGATTAGGCAAGCTTATTAATGAAAAAAGGGTTTGCCTCATTCACATATGATTCACAGGGGAAAGGCTAGATAATATGATATATTTCTGTATTCAACTACAAGAGTTAATGTCAACTGTTTTCCTGAGTGACTGTACCAATTTAACCTCCACTGGCTGCACAAAAGAAATCCCTATCTCTTTTTAAACACTTCACATTTTCAAGACTTCTTGTTATAAATTGAATGAATATAAAGTAAGTATACATGGTCTTGAAATGCATTTATCTGGACATGCATGAAGTTGTATAAATCAGCCTATTTTGTAGCCTTTGGTGTTTTTAGTGAAAAGTTCATGACTTCAGAGATTTTTCTACCTATTTGTTTTTGTATTTTTTTTTATTGATGAGTAGAATTTCTTTACATATTTTGCATATCTGTAGGTTATGTGTGCTTAAGAAGTTTATGACTTAATTTTTCCCATTTCTTATAATATTTCTTAACACACAAATGTCCCAGATTTTAATAAATTCAAATTTATTAATTGTCTAGTCAAACCCTATTGTGTCACTAAAGAAAGTATCAACTAATACATTAAAAATATTTACTTACATTTTTTTTATTAGAAATTGTACAGTTTTACTAAGAAGTATTATCATTTTGTTATATCAGAGCCTTAATTATTTATAGTCAACTGCTGACTAGGATGGAATACTGGGATGAAATTTCATTTAAGTATAACCACTTTTCTCTCACAGCTGTTACATAGTTCTTCCTCTTCCCATTTGCAGGATAAGCCTCCTGTGCCATTTGTTAGCCTTTAGAGTTAACTTACTTCATCCCTGCTCCAGGTTCTGCGCCTTGTAATTGTTAAGTGATCAGGAAGCTCTGAGGCCTGCGGTCTGGGCTCACTAGACCGACCATTGTTTCCTTCTGGCGTTTTAGAATGGATTAACGGAGGGATCTTTCGGAAGTTGAGACTTTCATCAAAAACACGATCAACCAACTAGCAGGACAAGAGCAAACCTTTATGAGCATAGAATATGCTGGAAAAGTTAGAGATCTGGCACTACAGATTTTATGATTAGACAGAAGTTATTCCATTATCAAGTAGTAACAGAAGCATAACATCTTCAATAAACCAATTACTTTTTTATAAGCATGTCAAAAGTTATTTCTTTAATAAACAGGCATTTGTCTACATAGATCTTATTCTCAGATTCCAATATTTAGCTATAGTTAAATTTAAATTCTTCCACAAACAAAATTTTCTCCAGATGAAAAATAAATGCTAAAGAGAAAAAAAAATCGGAGCCACATACGTGGACAATGAGTTCATTTTACTCACATTGCCTTACCAGTATAAAATAATGTTTCTTTTTCTTTTAGTTTTCTATCTTGTTTTTTTCCTCCCCAAATCCAGGTGCCAAATTTCTTCACAAGATACACAAATTGCAAATTCCAATTAAGTTTACAGAAGAAGAAAAAATTAAAGCCACATAATAAGTATTTTGGTCTTAGTCAAAAAACTTTTAACACTGATACAGAATATATACCTTCTAGTAAAAACAATATGCTGCCATCTGCAGTGCAAATTCCTACACAAAAGACTAAGTAAGTCAGGTTTACTGAAGAGTAACTCTATTATCACACTTTGAAATAAAGTAAAAAGGGAAAATGAAAGTATATTTAATTAAATGTTTCAGTAATTTTTCTGGGTCTGAGTGAATGTATGTTAGGTAAAATTTAGTTAGAAAGCTGAGAAAATAATGTCACTTTAAATGAACCAGAGGAATGTGTATGTCTTGCTACCATGAAGATTCTTTAGTTTTTTTAACTAGTAAGAATTATTTTCTGTAGTTACAAATGATTGATGTGGTAACAAAACTCTACACAGATTAGTGAGACATCATTTCTTAAATTAGACAACATATGGAGGAAAAGTAAACAAAAAGTGACTATTAAAGAACTATATAAGAAAGAATGTGAGAAAAAGCAACAGAAGAAAAAATTATGAGCACATTTTAATCAGAAACATCAAAAAGGCTAGCCATTTTTGGTTACTATTTAAAACATTAAGAAAGTAGAATCTTCAGTATGAGATGTAATGACATTTTTTTGGTAAAAAAATTTTTTGAGGCTTTGAAACCTTGTCTGACCAACTCAGTTTTGAAGTATAACACAGCAACAGCCACAGATAAGAGTTAAGCACATATGGTTACAATGTACTAAAGCTTTATTTACCGATACTGAGATGTATATAAAATATACATATATATAAATATAAATAAATTATAAAATAATTTTCTTGTCATAAATTATTTTAAAAAATTATTTAAAAGCATAAAAACCAATTTTAGTTTTCAGATCATATAAAAGCAAACTCACTACTTTTCTCATATTTTGGTCCAAGACCAAAAGAGCCAACTAAACCACAGACTATATAGAATATACTCCCTCTCTAACCTTGGTAGTTAGTCAAGTGAGTACTGAAAATATTCTTTAAAAAAACCACATATGAACTACAGATGAACAGAAATCTTTTATCATCATTATTCTTTAAGCAATAATGCCTAACAACTACTTTTTTAGCATTCACATTGAATGGCAGAGAATGTGCCGTATACAGGAAAGACGTGCATAGGTTACAGGACACCATGGCACTATTTTCATCTGAGCTGTATGAGTGCTGTCCTATTCTGATGTATGTACTGGAAACAATCCCCCAAAGGTACTGAGGGTTAGGACAGCACTGTCCCACTAATGTTACTTTAAAGGCACTTCCTAGAACAATGGGTATGCAAACATTGTCTCCTGGAGCTATACTCCAGCAGGCTCTAATTTCATATGGGGAACAGTCTACAAATGCAAACTTGTATTTTACAGTTTACAAGTGTACTCAGAGTATGTCTTTTGTGTTTTTGTTCAAAATTTCCTTGCTTGCATATGCATGTCAACAGAATTATAAAGTAATGAAAGCTAGAATTTTTCTCTTTCTTTGCTATTAATAATGACTTTTATTTTTAACTGTATTGATAATTTCAATAAATATAAAAATTCATGATCATAATAACTATTCCTTTTAATTAGAGAATTTTTATGTCAAATTTTATTTAAAATTTACATAGAAACTTATTAAATTTTGGTTTGCTTTCTTGGTAACATTTATATTCACATTTCAAGTAAAGTCACAGATCCAGAATTAGCAGGCAAGTACATACAACCAAATAATTTTCCACCTTCATGTTAATAGTAGACCAAATGTTAGCCTTTTAGCCTCTACTAGTTTTGTTATAAAAAATATAACATAAATTAATGAGAGCAAAGGTGGGAAAATGCAGAGCTCCATGCAAACAGGGAGGGCACAAATAAATAAACTAAGCAAAAAGCTAAAAGCAAAAGAAATAAAGAAAAGAAAGAACCTTATGCATTTCTCCATGAAGATCTCCTACCTCTTCTCTAGTGTCTATGGCAGAGCCAGGGGTGGTGGCAGCAGTGCTTACTGTGGTACTAGGGGCAGTGCCTGAGGAAGTCACTGAATCTATTTCTCCTGCTACATCGTTGATCTCCCGAGCAATGAGAGCAAGATCTTGGCTGATCCTGGTAATAATTTTAGAAGAAAACTTTAATTTCTTTTAAATAACAGCACCAGAAACAATCATCTATGACCGTCACTTATAAAAGTTATATAAGTAATTTGTAACCCAAGATTAATATTCATTGGATATACTTTTAACTATTTTGGTACTAATAATCTTAAAGCTTAACTTTAAATATTAATGTTAATGAAATTAAATCCCCTAAAACCTAATATCTTGAAAAATATAAGTTCTCTGAAATAGAAACACACCTCAAATATAATTGTGGGGCTGGAGAGATGGCTTAGCAATTAAGCACTTGCCTGTGAAGCCTAAGGACCCCTGTTAGAGGCTTGATTCCCCAGGACCCACGTTAGCCAGATGCACAAGGGGGCGCACGCATCTGGAGTTCGTTAGCAGTGACTGGAGGCCCTGTCGCGCCCATTCTCTCTCTCTCTGTGTTTCTTTTTCTCTGTCACACATTTGAGTGACACAAAAAATGAACACAAAAATTAAAAAATATATAATTGTGAAGAAACAACTGTACTGTTTTCACTAAACAAACTGATGCTTGACATTTCTTTCATTTATAAATACAGGCAAGAAACTCCAATAGCATTAACAATACTGGTGTTTTTTGTCACTAAGAGAAACTACATTACATGTATCTCAAAACATCATAGATAGTGATTAGTTCTATAAAATTATGAGTATTAAACCCAAAACAATACAATTTTTTGAATTATGTTAATAAAGGACCATATGCTGCTATGTTACTATAAATAGCTTGATAATTATACTTTGATATTATGGAGTTACTTGTAACTCTAAATATTTTATGTTTATGAAATTGCAAACACTCAGAGCTGGCCAAAGGTGTTAGGGTAAACAGTTAGAACTCTGACATGAACTCTACACTATGTACACCACTTTCAATACACATTAGGTCCCTGAGGATTAAGACATTCTCACAAACAGGACACATTTTCAGAAAAGCTGAGTGACCACATGCTCACAACTACACAACTAGAAGTAAGGCAGACCAGACCTCAGGTTTAGCACGGGTTCAACTCTGTAAAGCTACTGATTTTCAATCTTACAGTATGTTGAAGTAATTTTCTTTTCTTTTTTTTTGTGACAAGCTCTCCTACTTGGCCGGCTTTGAACTTGCTGTGTAGACCAGACTGCCACTGAATTTGCAGTAATCCCCCTGCCACTACCTCAGTAGTGTTGGTATTACATGTGTATACCATTGCATCTGGCTTTCAATGCAGAGTATTTTTTGCTGACTGATGTTATTTATAGTTCTGAGCCTTGTATATGCAAGGCAAACACACTATCACTGAGCCACAAACGTGGCCGAGTAACTATTAGTAGTAATAATCAAAAGGAAAAAAAAAAGACATTTTTATTTTAAGAGAAACAGAAACTTCTATTACTGACTGATTCGTGAGACATGCACTTTTTCACATTGTGTATGTTGGGTATAAAACTCAACTTGGCTTCTTCTACAGGGAAGGTTACAGAATTACAGAATATTCTTAAACATATATGTGAAAGTTTATACCACTTTCAAATTACAAAGTAACATTTTTTAAGCTATGTGAAAATATGAGTCTGCAATGTTCAAGAAACAATGATTGTATAAAAAGAGAACTAGTTCTCTCTCATATGTGGATCCTACCTACAAATTATTGGACTTCTGTGTGAGTAGGAAGAAAACTCAGTAACAGAGGCCAGTAAGCTAGAAAGGAGATATAAAGGGAATAGAAAGTGATGGAGGAGGGACTTAATGGGATGGTGTTGTATATATGTATGTAGAAGAACAGATTAAAGGGGGTAAAAAGGCCTAAGTGAGGTCAGGGGAAGAGACTGAGTAAAGGAAAGGTAGAGGGAGGGCTATTCAAACTCTACGAGGATATAAATAAATCATATGGAAACCATTTTTTGGACAATGGAACACACAGGAGCCATAGTTTGTTACTAGAAATTTTTCAGTGCTAGGGATGGTACCTTCCAGTGAGCTGTTGGCCAGGAAGGTCTCTGAGGTCCCCAAAACATTATAGGCCATTGCCAAGGCTCTTGGTTTACCACCAGGAATAGATGGTAAGACCCTATTGATGAAGAGTCCACATACTTGGGCTGGAAGGTCACTGAGAAATCCTGCTGGAGCTGAGCTGAAAACATCCTCCATTTAGACCAACTGATAGAAAGGTGGAAAAAGCCACGCTGCATACAGTTGAATGGGAGAGAGAAATCACTAGTGAAGATACCCAACAGTGGATACTGCAAGCCTTAAATTTGGCCAGCCAGGCCAAACGAGACAATGGGCACAACAGTGGCACATATGTTATGGGGGAAACCAACCACCCTCTAATTTGATTGGAGGCCTGCTCCATGGGAGGGAATATATCCCTGATACTGAAAACCTAAAACAGGGGTAGTCATGAGCCCTAGGGTAAAACATCTGCTGCTGTCTGGCAAAATGTATATATTATGCTCACTGAACTGCCCAGTAAGCACTTCTCTTAATGTTCATACCCACATTATTAATGCTATTCTCACTTTTGGTTAGAGAACCTTCTCTTTTCAGATGGCAGTGACCTTGAGATGACTCAGAAGGCAGCATGGTGCTGAGAAAAAGTGACAGAGAGTGCTCGGCACTGAAATATCTCAATCACACCTTCCAAGGCTCAGGGTCCATTGTGGAAGAGGTGGTGGAAAGAATGTAGGAGCCCAAGGAAGGGTAGGACCCCTTACAATGTGTTTCTCCAGACACAAAATGCCCTGGATATCCATGACCTCACGGTGCCTGACAATACCTACACAAGACCATAATAATAGGAGGAAAAGATCATGACATCAAAATAAGAGAGATACTGATTGAGAGGGGGAGGGGATAAGATGGAGAGTAGAGTTTCAAAGGGGAAAGTGGAGGGAGAGAATTATCATGGGATATTGTTTACAATTATGGAAGTTGTCCATAATAAAAAGAACATAAAAGGAACAAAAAATAAAAACAAAAAGAGAACTAGCTTTAAAGAGAGGCTCAGCTGAAGCTAAGGGGCTACTATGCTTCTTGAAGCATAAGGAGAATTAATATGTATGTATAAACCTTGTAAGAAATGGCCATGTCTTTTACCAGTGAAAAATGATTAGAAAAAAATAAACATTTACTGATCTCTTCCTATTAGCCAGGCATAACTATCCTAGTGGTGAAATACTTAGACTGAATCTCAGTCTCTGCTCTTATGGAGCTTAAACTAAGCAGTGAGCTTGAGTCCATTAGTAGAATGAAGTATTAGTCCACTCCGAAATCCTCTAAAATCTAAACTTCTGAGCATCAACATGATAGCATAGATGGCAAACTCTATGCCTGATCTTACATAGTGGGTTGTAGTGAACACATTAAAACACTGCATAACATCATCTTCAGGCTTTGTATAAGGTACATGTGAAACAGACTTTGAATTTAGACTTGGGTCTCATCATCAAGATTTCTTATTGTGTATATGCTAAAACCCTAAAAGAATCCAAAATGCCAAACATTTCTAATTCAAACATTTTAAGTTACATACTCAATTTGTGTTAATTCTTTCCTGCAATAAACTACTATAACACAGTTTAATGTGATCTTTCAAAGATGAGCATCAATTTACTAAAAAAATTTTTTCTTAGCCTAAGGACCCTGGTTCGAGGCTCGGTTCCCCAGGTCCCACATTAGCCAGATGCACAAGGGGGTGCACGCGTCTGGAGTTCGTTTGCAGAGGCTGGAAGCCCTGGCGCACCCATTCTCTCTCTCCCTCTATCTGTCTTTCTCTCTGTGTCTGTCGCTCTCAAATAAAAAAAAATAAAAATTAAAAAAAAATATTTATTTGTTTTATTTGAGAAAGACAGAGGGAGGGAGAGAATGGGCATGTCAGGGCCCCTAGCTAATGGAAATGAACTACAGATAGATGTATGCGCCACCTCATGCATCTGGCTTTACATGGGTCCTGAGGACTCTCTTCAAGTTTCTTATATTTGTGAAAAGCAGTATGAATTAGAAAAAAAAATAAGCTATCTTCACATATTATGCAGTGTGGTGGTTTGATTCAGGTGTCCCCAATAAACTTAGCTGTTCTGAATATTAGGCTCCCAGCTGATGGAAGTTTGGGAATTAACACCTGGAGGCAGTGTATTGTTGGGGGCAGGCTTATGGGTGTTATAACCAGATTCCCCTTGTCAGTGTTTGGCACACTCTCCTGTTGCTATTGTCTATCTGATGTTGGGCAGGTGACAATGTCTACCCTCTGCTCATGCTATTGTTTTCTCCTGCCATTATGGAGCTTTCCTTACAGTCTGTAAGCCAAAATAAACCCTTTTTCCCCACAAGCTGCTCCTGGTTGGGTGTTTTCTGCCAGCAATGCAAACCTGACTGCGACAAGTGGTAAAAATCAAATGAAAACAAGCAATTTTTAATGTAGATATAACATACTAATCAGGCAATAAGCAGTCTTGTTCTTTCCATTTGCTATCATGTTCTGCATATGCCAGCTCTGTATCTGCAAGGTAATTCCAACTTGAAGTTGGCTCATTATTAAATACCATTAAGTCAGTTTAAATTTATATTGCTTAACAATTTCACATCTAGATGGGCATGATGCCATATGCTTGTAATCAAAGCACTTGGGAAGTAGAGGCAGAATGATCAGTTCAAGGTCAACCTTAGCTACACAGTGAGCTTCAGCCCATGGTATGCTACATGACAGCCTGCCTCAGATAGATATTCCCTCTACCCAAATAATCTCAGCACATACCAAAACTAATACAAAAATTACAAAGATAAGTAAAAATATTAGAAAAATAAAGATATGTCTTCCAACAGGAATAGCACACATCTTTCAATCTAGACTAGAATATGGATCCAGGCATATGGTTACTCAATGTAAGCTTTCAATGTAATTTTTTTAAGAGCATTATTATATTATATAGAGAGTGTTTAGATTACACCTACTGGAATATCTTAAAGTCATGTGTTTCTTTACATCTCTTCTGCCTGTGACCTCACTTAAAAAACTCTATGCTTATAACCCTATTGTCATTCTCTACCCATTTCCAATGTGCGATAAAAGAAATGCTAAAATAACAAACATTTTATTTGGGGCTGCATAATATGCTTACTTTCCTTGTAAATATCAATAAAATTTAAGCTTGACAATTTAAAAACTTATGACATAATACACATTTAATTCCATTTTATTGCAAAATTTGACAGACAACATTCCCAAAGAACAGAAACATAAATAGTTAAGATCTGTAGTACCAATGCTAGCCTATCTCTTTGAGTGAAAAAAACCATTTATGCAATTTCAAAACTTTTATAGAGTGCATGCCTGTGAAGCCTAAAGACCCCAGTTTGAGGTTCAATTTTCCAGGACCCACGTTAGCCAGATGCACAAGGGAGCGCATGCATCTGGAGGTCGTTTACAGTGGCTGGAAGCCCTGCTGCGCCCATTCTCTCTCTGCCTTTTTTCTCTCTGTGTTGCTCTTAAGTAAATAAATAAGTAAATACAAGTTATTCTTATTTTCCTGTCCATGTGTGTGTCTGTTAAAAGTTACATAAGTTGAAAAATGTGCTTTAAGTCAAGAAATGTGTTATTTTATATAACCTTAGTAATTACTTTTATTTAAATAAATTAAAGGGTACTTTTCACTAGAATCGTATGTTAAATAATATATTATTATTAACTTTGGGTATATTAAAAGTTTAAGGAAATATTGGAAATTAGAATCCTAATAAATGCTAGATAAAACGTGCTGTTTTTACACATATGATTTAATAACATAAACAGACTACCAGATTTTGATTTAAGTAGCTAATATAAACTCAGGCTCTAAATAAAGCCCAAAAATTGTTTTATTTTTCTCAATGGCATATTAAGTTTCTGAAGTTTTTTCATAAAACTAGCATTGCAAAGGCTATACATACAAATCGTCTACTTTCCTTGTATTTGGCTAATGGAAGAATATTAAACTGGACTTGTGAATATCTCTTATTAGATCAGGTATGCTCCACTTGCGGCCAGCCCATGGTCTGCCATGTGTGCCAGGATAGCTATGAAACAGCCCAATAATCTGTAGATGTCATTTCACAATGTGAAGAGGCTGGGCGGCCTGCATTAGATAGGTCAAAACTCTAAGCGTGATGGTACCTAGTAGTGTAGAGGCTCAGGCAGAATTGCTGTGAGCTCAAGCCAGCCTGAGGTATAGACTGAATTCTAGGTCCCCCTGGATTAGAGCAATACCCTCCCTCAAAACAAACAAATCACAAAAACATAGATGCCTAGCAGGAAAACTCTGAAACTCTTAGCAAACAAATGTCATTCCCAACAGGAAAGATAAAGCCTGTAAGTTTAAAGATGATACTTTTCTGACTGGCAAGTACCATCCTTATCCAACAAAATAGTGCCAAGTACCCCACGCCAGTCTATGGTAAAGGGACAGTAGGAGTGGCTATTATTGGAACCCATAGGCTGGCCTTTTATTCCTCTATTCTTGCTGTTTGGATTTGACCTCGTCCAGCAGACTACAAAAGATTCTGAGCTTAAACTTCAGGTATTTTGAACCAATAAATCAGGTCTTAAAACTGATTATCAGATATTCCCTATTCCTTCATTAAACGAAATTTAATCTCCAAAGTACTTCTCCAAAACAAAACAAAATACTTTAAATTGTACCTCAATTAAAGACATGCTTATTAAACAAGTTAAAAAGAGATTATAATACATAGAACAATTTCATTATACAATTTTATAGGTGATGAAGAAAGTCATGTCAATTAATTTTGGACAAAATATTAATTGGCTCCTACCAAAACAAAACATAGAGGCACTGGGCTTTTAGTAACATATGAAAGTAACATTTTTTTAAATCATTAAGATTATAGCACATTCATAACTTAAAAAGTAAATATTTTAGGATTGAAGAATATTAATCACAGTTCTATTGTAAAATGCTTTCAAATCTATTTCTCTGGCATTCTCTTTATTTAAATTTTATTAGTAAAAATATTATGTGTGATAATTACTTTGGAGCCAACCAAGTCAGGGTATTGGCTGGTAGAATTTTATGACACATTTTTTTAAAAATATTGTTTGTTTATTTTTATTTATTTATTTGAGAGCGACAGAGAGAGAAAGAGGCAGAGGGAGAGACTGGGCATGCCAGGGCTTCCAGCAACCGCAAATGAACTCCAGATGCATGCACCATCTTGTGCATCTGGCTTACATGGGTATTGGGGAATTGAGCCTCGAACCAGAGTCCTTAGGCATCACAGGCAAGCGCTGAAACACTAAGCCATCTCTCCAACCCAGATCCATTTATTTTAAATTATTTTAAGATTAAGAAAATGGTTATTTTTTTATTATGAGACCAAAATAAAATAACATTATTGAGCTTGAACTGGAAATGTGAACAAATTATTGATTGGGACTCTTAGGTACAATTTAGTAGAATATTTTATAAACTATAAGAACTTAATGTTGATCAGTTAGTTTTATATAGATTTTTATAAATTATAATTTGTGAGATACAAATTAATATAATCATCTGTGACTATTTTCTCTGCCTATCTTAAGTTAAATAACATTAACTGAAGCTAATTATATGCCAAACACTAAAATTAACACTATTATTTTTCTCACCACAGATGCAATTAGCTAACTTGTTCTGGGTTTACACAGATCTGATGGTAAAGGTGGGTATGAATCTAAATGGTCTGAATCTACAGTTCATTTTTTGGCCATGTGGCTACACTATATTTACAGGTTATCACTTGGAGTTCAGCAGGATTCAGTTTATTCACTGTTTTCTAGTGATAGTATTTATTGCCATGGCTTCAAGTATTTCTCTTGTGAATAACTTCTTCAACTACAATTTCAGCTTTCACCAGCTTCCTATGTCTAAGTTCTAAAATTTAACTACCTGCTAAACTTTTTTTCAAGGTATGTCAGTATGTTTAAATGTTTTATTTATTTATTCATTTGAGACAGAGAAAGACGCAGGGAGAGGGAAACATACACATATATATACACAGAACTCAAGTATATATCAGTATGTTCAAAAGTGATGGTCGAGGTGTATATAAAAATAGGATATTACATCTTGACACATAATACTTTTGAGCTAATTAGTATGAGGACGATGTATGTCATGAGCTGTATCCTTCCTTTTTGAATGTATGCATGTGAATGTGTGTGTTCATGAGAAGTGCATTTTTTTTTTTTTGTTTGTTTTTTTGAGGTATGGTCTCACTCTAGCTCAGGCTGACCTGGAATTTACTCTGTAATCTCAGAGTAGCCTCGAACTCTCGGCGATCCTCCTACCTCTGCCTCCCGAGTGCTGGGATTAAAGGCATGCGCCACCACACCCAGCACAAGAAGTGCATTCTTATGTATGTGTGTATGTGGAGGCTAGAGGATAACCTCAGGTGTCATCCTCAGGAGTGCCATTTGCTTTTTTGAGACAAAGCCTTTTAATGGCTTGGACCTCATCAATTAGGCTAACAAGCCTCTGGGATCCTGCTATCACTGCCTCTCTTGCTCTGGGATTAAAGGGCACATGCCACCAGTACTGACGCTTTTATGCGGTTTTGGGGATTAAAGCTAGATCCTCATGTTTATGAAGCAAGCACTTTACAGACAGCTCTCTCTCAGCCTGGCTTTATCTTTTTAAACCTTTTGTGTAAATACATCTGTAATAAACTGGATGTTGTTTTCTCTTATATGCTATTAGCCAGAATTTTCTGTTAAAATATAATTTAATGATGCAACAATATGCATAACAATGAATCTAAAACACAGAAATAGTGTTAGGTGTTTTGTGGTTCAAATGTGAATTATATAATTTTCTAGTGTAATTTTTGGGTCAAAAGTATTTGCTAATCTGCAAAGGTCAAACTATTGTGCTGTTTAACCTAGTACTCATACAAATTCAATCAATTTCCTACTGGAAGGAATTATTTCTCCCTGTGACAATAAAGGCCATATTCTCTAAAAAGAAAAGCAATTGCACATGAATAGCTATTAAAAACAAAAATCTATCCATTGTGTTAACTAGGGAGCCACAAAAAACCTTGATTCACCGAAGTTAAGAAACACAATTTATATTATGATAAGTTTGTTACTTCTGAAAGCATCTATGTAAATGTACATATACATGTGTGTATATGTATGTGTATGTTGTTTGATAATATTGTCAAGTATAAAACTTGGAAGATTAGAAAATGAATGTAAAGGCAGAAACAATTTTAAATTTAGGGGCAATAATTAGGTAACATATTGCATACTGTAGTAAAATTTAACATCTTACAGACTTTGAACCAAAAACCTTTCATATTTTGTTAACTTTGTGTGTTTTTGGTGCAGGACGCATGCATGCAATTGTGTTCAAGTGTGTGGGTGTGTGTGCGTGTGTAGGTCAAAGGAGAATCTCAAATGTTGATCAGTGCCTTCCACCTCTGTTGCTCTTGATCACTGATTTCAACAACTGGCTGCCTGGCCTGCACTCCCAGGATTCTCCAGTGTCTTTCTCCCTTTTCAGCGTATAAAGGCTGGAATTACAGACACTCACCACTACGTCAGGCTTCACATGGGCTATCTGGGCCTGAATTCAGATTGCCAAGCTTGTACAGCTTTACTCACTGACCCATGTCTGCCGGCCCCAAGTCCTTTTATTTTAAAATACTACTGCATTTGTTTGAGTATAACCTCTCTTCAATGTTCAACAATAGTGTTGCTAATTCATCAAATGTGCAACATGAGTTTTACTTTTTGTAAATAATCTAAAAGCTACAATAAACACTCATTTATTATTCAAAATAATCATTTTTTCTTAGAGGGTTGAAGTGGGTGTGGTGGTGCACATCTGTAACCCCCAGCACCGGGGAGGATCACAAGTTCACAGCTAGCTTATCACAAAACTCTGTCTTAAAATTTTTAAAAGGGAAAAATCTAGCCAGGTGTGGTGGCACACTCCTTTAATCCTAGCACTTGGGAGGCAGAGGTAGGAGGATCACTGTGTGTTTGAGGCCAGCCTGAGACTACATAGTGAATTCCAGGTCAGCCTGGGCTAGGAAAAAAAAAAAAAAAGAAAAGAAAGGGAAAAATCTACCTATTCTAGTTATTCCCCCAGAGAACATCAGCAGCATATCTGCAACAGGCAGAAGACTATTAACTTCTCTGGAAGTTAAAAGGAGAATAACAGTTCTTGATTATGACTGCCTTTCAAAATTTATGTTTAAGTCAATGAGCATGTCTACTAGAAATTTGTAAATGGAGGGGGGAAGGTATACAAGAAATGGTGGACTCTGCCCTATGTTAGTAGCACTGGCATCAAAAATTAGAATTTAAAAGAGAGCAATTCTGCTGGCTTATCATGATCTGTGGATTGTCTTTTGTAGGTTATCTGAACAAGCAAAAGCTGAGCTTTGTTATTAAGCTGCAGTGCTAAGGAAGGAAGGGGCAACCAACCTGGCTATCTCTTCTCGATGTGCAGTCCAGTCTCGGATATAGTCTTCCTGCTCTTTAATCCGGTGCTTGAATGAAGAACTAGCAGGCATTGTTGATCCAGCGCTCTGCAAGCGAGTGGTTTTCAGGGCTGGAGAAGTACGTAGACGAGTATGTTTAGGGGAATTACGGTTTGATCCAAATTCATCTTCTGAGGTGGAAGCATAATCAGTAGGAAAGCGCCTCCATCTTGAATTTACTAAATTAGTTTAATTATTAAAAAAAGAATTATTATGTTGTCATTTAAAGGAGATAATATAAAATTATGATTTCAAGAACACCACAAGAGTGCACACACAGCAGAACTTTCAGTAACTGACACACATACCTCACAAAACTAGAAATCTATTACTCCTCACAGATAGAAACATTGTACTTTGGTGAATTAAAAAAATGGTAATTAAAAACAATTGAAAGACTGTGTTTTCCATAGTGTAGTGAATAAACATTCAGATGAAAAATTTCACTAATGATAAACTAAGCAAGCTCTATCCATAAATGCTTAACGTGGATTTTTCAGTTGTAAATACTTCTCATTTGAGTGGAGATATGGATGTTTTTTAAAATGACAGCAACAACACCAACGACGACAAAAATAAAAAGGGAAAAGATTTCTTCATGCCACATGGACTTTCAACATGGAGATGATAAAAACCCTCTTTTCCCAACATATAAATGTGCATAATTCCTGCTGTGGAAATTATGCCTCTATGGCAGAAAAAAAAAGTTACCTCTGTCATTCAACATCCTGTTACGCTATGGTTGGAAAAAATCTTTTACATAGTAAAAACACACAAAGCATCTTCAGCACAGCTCTCTGCTCTTTAACACTGAAAGCACAGGGTCAAATAAACAGCGGCATAAATCTACAAAGAGCAAATTACAAGCGATTTTCACAGTCACTGACATCAAATGCACAGGAGATAGTGTGGACAATAACATTGAAGAAAGTGGCAATCACTTTCTTAATTAAGGTTAAAGACACTGGAAAAAATGGTATTGTTGACACATTTTAGAAACCAGAAGACAAATTAATACATACATTTTAATAATGTTAATATGATAATCAAACATACAAGCAATTTGTGAAGCATAAACAAATATACAAAACAGGGAGATAATGTCTAATTTGTAGTAAACTTCACAAAGGCAGGGAGCCCTTCTTTAATCACTAATGTATAAATACAACTTAGGTCAAATGTCTGGCTAGCAAATGTTTCTTAAGTATTTTTGAGTAAATGAACAGATTCTTGGATACAAACTACTTGCATGTCTAAAACCTAGAATCATGGGATGCTTTTGGTATTCAACATGACAAAACATTTTAGCACCTTCTATAAGTTCAAACTGCACTAATATTAGAGGAGGTTTTTTCCTCTTCTGTTCTCCATTTGCGTGAATGCCTCTCTTCACCCTTGAAATTTAATGTGAGATGCATAGCAGGATAACTCCAGAATTCCTTCATTCTCCACTAGAATTTAACATTTTTCTTGTCTTTTGCTCCAAACTATTTTACCTGGGGCTAATAATGAACTGGCTTTCAGATAAAACAGATATACAATACCACCATGGCTGGCTTGGAACAGTGAATCCTATACTAGGAAGTATGGCACAAGTTAGAGCTACTCCTCTATACTGATTCCTATTGGTAACTCCTTGGGGTTCAGATCTAGATTCCAGGGCACATGAGAATGAATATATGAAGGAAGTTTAAGGCTCTGTAAAAAAGTACATATAACTTCATCTACAGAATTCTAGGTTAATAAGCAAGTCATTTTTTAAATGTAGGGTGCATGTGGTTAGTCTTCATTGTCAACATGAAAGGATTAAGAGCCCTCAACTCTAAATTATTTGTTTCCAGAAAGGTTTAGGTGAGGGAAGACTCTGAATGTAAACGGCACCATCCCATGGGAAAGAGTCTCAGACTGAATAAAAAAGTAACTCTGCACCGGCATTCATTTCTTCTTCCTGACAGTGGCTACAATGTGTCCTCGTATTCTGGCATCAATGAAATAACCTTCATCATGGCCTGCACCCTCAAACGCTGAGCCTAAGTTACCTCTTCTCTTCAGTTGCTTTTGTCAGGCAATTTGTTACAGAAATGAAAAAAATAATTAATACAGGGGGCATAAAAATAATTCAGTTTTGATATTATAATTTACTATTCTAGTTTTAATATTATAATTTGTTAAAAACAGACAATGCGTAGCCCATGGTAGACTGTACTCATTCCTAGACATGCAAACACTCAGAAATGGAAGTTACTCTGAGATGTGAAAATAATTTTATAGAATGCTTGTAACTAAGAGCACAGAGATGTTAGAAAAAAGCTGAAAATGTGGCCAACAAAATCAGGAATACAGCAAAGAATATACAGTCTTCAATGATGGCATTTCAATAAATGGTAAATATATGTTAATTTTGATATTTTTTAAAATTACTCATACATCAGAAAATGATCATTTGTTATCTCAAATTTCTTGCATTATAAATGGGAATGTACAGACACCATACCTGCAACTAAAATTTGTTTGGAGAGAAAATAAAAGAGTAAGTTTTCATAAATTTCAGAATAAATGAAAACTTAAGTAAGCATGAAGAAACTGTGGTATTCAATTTAAGTTCTGATTATCTTAGTCTCAAGACTAAAAACACCACCACTTGAGGAAAAACAGCGGAAGAAAAAATTCCTTCCTACAAACTTTCTACCAATTTTTATAAGTCTGTGTAGAAGTTGGTAGGAATATAAAAAAAATCTATTATCATCTTTAAAAAACAACCAAAAAAATAAAGACTATTTTAGGAAGTAGGAGATAACATCTTTAGGTCTGTGCTCTCAATACTGAGAGCAATGGCTGAACAGAAAAAATAAAAATATTATTAATCTTCAAGTATTTATGATTTATCTTTATAAAAGGAAAACATGTTACATAAGCTGTGATATGAGAAAAGCTCAAGGCACTCTGTACACTTTCCAGCCTGTGTAACAACAAATATGAGACTGGGTGAAATGGTAACGTGGGAAAAGGCACTAAGAAGGAAGCTTAATGCCAGGACCTCTAATCTGTTATTTCTTAAAAAAAAAAATAAATAAATAAAAATAAAAATAAAAAAATAAAACCCTTCTTGTTATCCTGAACTTTTGATTCTATGAACACTTATGTATTTTATCTGAAAAAAAAAAAACCAATCCTAACCACCTGCTAATAGAGGAAATTTTAAGTCAATATGCTTTAAACTTTCCCTAAAACATACTTATTTCATAGAATTTTAGAACCAAATTAACTTCAGATGGCCCATTTTTTCAATATACAGAGAAAAATATTCCCATAGAGGAAAGTTCAAGACACACCAATGCACTCCAAGAGTTCAAAAACCTACTCCTTGCTATTCAGTTGTTTTATAATTAAAAGGTGGAAAAGGCTGGTTTTTCACCTGTAATAAAGTGAATTTATAAAAATTTAAAAAATGACACACTCATTTTCCAGTGGAATAGACAGGCTTTCTGATTCCACTTAGGTTGAAAATTTTTTCTCTTGAATTTTATGCTGTTTAGGTAACAAATTACAGAAATAAACCAATTTTATTTTTATCAGTCTTATTCAGCAGATCTATCTTACTAAGCATGTAACAATGGGTTACTGAATTAAAAATCTAATCTCAAATTCTTGAGACACTAATTTCTCCTTATCAGATAGTTAAGCATAGAGCACGAAAGTTTTATGATAGCCTTAATTAATTTTGTAGGTCACCTAAACTTTAGTTGTACTATAAAATTAATTGTTTAGTTAAGAAATAGGCACTACTCCCTCTTGTTAAAATGGTAAACTGCTATGTTTACTATGAGAGCATACTATTATCCATGATGTCTAGAATTAAAAAGGTAAGTATCATTCACATTGCTGGCCCTAAAACACACTGCAACTATGGATTTTGCAAATACTGTTCAGAAAACATACAATGCATCTTCATATTCCAGAGCATTTTACTGGGAAATTAAGCCACAAATAAATTTTGCATTATGTTTTTTAAGTATACAGTAATAAGATCATGTGGGGCGAAAAAAAACTCTCTGACAATGCTCTATTTTGGCTTTTCAACTGAAGGAAGAATTAAGTCATACATGCCCATCATTTAATTTCTATAGTTTTAATTTTGAGAGAATAAAAAAGGAAAAGGAAAGAAACATTCTAAGAACAATTCTAAGGATACAGCATAATATTTACTTCCTAAAATGTGTACTTACACTTAATGAAAACCAGCTGCATTATTTGTTGTTATGACTTTGTCTTTTTAAGACAGAATGCTGCGATGGAGCCCAGGCTTAGAACTTACTACATCTGTAGCCCAGGCTTACCTGTAACTCAAGGCAATTCTTGTGCCTCAGCTTCCTACATGGTGGGACTACACATACATACCACCATATCTAGCCAATTGCTTTAATCTGATAACTCAGGATTCATTTTTGAACATTATCTCCATCAAAATGAATCTGGATATTTCTATTGTAAAGACATTAAAAGGAATATGGGGAAGGGCACGTCATTAAGCTCCTAGAAGCAAATTCTACCAGAGAAGCATGAAAGTACTGTTACTCAACGTTGCTACACCAGATATTATCACATTTTCAACGTTGCTACACCAGATATTATCACATTTTCAATCATTGTTTGCCATATAAACACCTGCTAGAGAAACAGTATAGATGGCTGGGAAGGTGGCTCAGCAGTTAAAGGAACTTGCTTGCAAAGCCTTTTACCCTGTGGTTTAATTCCCAGACAATCCACATAAGCCAGATGCAATAAGTGATACAAACATCTGATGTGCATTTGTGGGCATAAGAGGCTCTGACAGGCACATGTGTGTGCACACACACATATATGCAAATAAATAAAAATTACAAGATACTCTAAAAGAGGGACTTCAAATATTACAGATGTTTACATTTGCCAATGTGGACAGTACCACAGGTGCTGTGTTCAGATAATTACAAAGTCCTTTAAAGTTTACATAGAGAATAGCTACACACTGACAAGTACGAGTTCACATTTCTTTTTTTTTTCATGCCATGTGTGCATGTGAGTGATGTCAAATGCCTTTCTCAACTGCTCTCCACTTTTATATTTATTTATTTATTTATTTGAAAGAGATAGACAGAGAAAGAGGCAGAGAGAGACTGAGAGAGAATGGGCACGCCAGGGCCTCTAGCCCTGTTCTGTAAACGAACTCCAGATGCGTGCGCCCCCTTGTGCATCTGGCTAACGTGGGTCCTGGGGAAACGAGCCTCGAACCGGGGTCCTGAGGCTTCACAGGCAAGCGCTTAACCGCTAAGCCATCTTCCCAGCCCTGCTCTCCACTTTTGTGTGTATGTGGATGCACATATGCCACAGTGGATCTGTGAAGGTCAGAGGACAACCTCAGGGTGATGGTCCTTATCTTCTACCTTGTTTTTAGACAGGCATGGTCTTTCCTATTGCTCTGCCATCCATGAACAAACAGACTAGCTGGCCTACCAGCACAGAGATTAGAAACATATGAGCTACTTGTGTCTGACTTTATGTGGGTTCTAGGGATCCAAACTCTAGTTCTCAGACTTGTGCAACAAACTTCTATTAACCAGGAAGTGGTCTCCACATTCCTACCCATCTTCTTTGTTACAGGGTTTCTTGCTGATTCAACTAGCGAGCCAGTAAGCCTTAGGGAATTCCTTGTTATGTTTTTTTTGTTGTTTGTTTTTTAGTTTTGGAAGGTAGGGTCTCACTCTGGCCCATGCTGACCTGCAATTCACTATGTAGTCTCAGGGTGCCCTCGAACTTATGGTGATCCTTCTACCTCTGCCTCCATAGTGCTGGGATTAAAGGCATGCACACCCCCTCCCCCAGCCCTTGTTATGCTTTTTGAGTGCTTGGAATGTGAACTCAGGTCTTCATGATTGTACAGCAAGCACTTTACCCACAGAGCCATAAACTCAGTCCTGAGTCAATGTTACCAAAATATTTTAAAAAGTAACATTTTCATTTCTTTTATCCACTCAAGATAATACAATCATTTTAATAGAAATGTAATAGCCTCAAAGACACCTCCGTCAGTAAAATTAAATAGATTTTTGTTGTTGTTTGTTTCTTACAACTGTTTTATGCAATTATTTCAGTATGTTCCTCACTGATGTGGGCTAGATAAAATAGCAAAATTGCAAAGGCTTTAGTGAATACCACCAAACCTGCTATACTGTTGGGGTGACCTTGAATATAATTTTGGTAATAATATAATAGATCCTACCTATTTCTGGACAGCAGCATACAGTACTACTTATTAAAGCTATAATGAATATGTCAGGAAAACAACACAATGGACATTACGACTTTGGATTCTCATTCTGCCTCTGCCAGAGCTACATGACCAGGGCAAGTTATTTCATCTCCTAGCCTCAGTTCCCTAAAGCAAATATCCCTTTCAGTTCTTCAATTTCATGCCTGACAGCCAAGTGTGGTTATCCTACATTTAAGCCCAATACTCAGGAGGCTGAGGTAGGAGGAAAGCCATGAGTTTGAGGGTAGCGTAGGTGAACAGAGTAAATTCTAGGTTGGCCTGGGTTACAGTGAGACCCTGCCTCAAAAACAAAACAAGAAAACCTTCCAAAACTTCAGGATTGCATTTATTTAATATACTGTTCACAGTATAAAAAATGCCAATGATATTAACCTCAATTTCTTGATTTTCCCTAGGGAATTTTGCAAAGAAATTCAAAGATTTTTTTTAAACAAAGAAAACCTGGTATCAAGTTCTGTATTCAAAGCAGAAAACAAGATTACTCTTAGATACATAGTATCTTATAGTTGTTCCTCAGACTTACTAAACTAATCACATTTAGCTCATCTTAAGTAGGTCCCTCAATGCTAAAGAATGAGTACAACCAGATTACTAGAACTAGTTAGTTAGAGCTTACATTAGAAAGGGAAATGAATATGGCAAAGATATCTATCACTGTACACATCACAGAATGTAACACAAAGTTGGGCAATGTCACTAGAAATGAAGCCTTAGCAAACAGAATAGCATTAACAGACATAAACCAAAAGATAGCAGTTTTCAAATGCTCGTTAACAAGTTCATTAAGAACTAATCAATGACTTAAGCATGGAAACAAGGACTGGAATAAAAAATTCTATTTATATTTTGGGAGCCAGTACTGTATGTTCTCTAGTTCAGGCCTATATACTGCTCTACCACAAGACCATGACTGCCATTCCCAAAGCAAGGACGGGCAAAGATGAAATGACAACAGAGTAAAGAAAAAATAGAAGGAAGAGCAGAAAGTGAAAAAAAAAAAACAACAACAAAGTACCATTGATATTGGTCTTAAGGGTATTTTGTGGTAGATGTACAACAAACAAAAATAAAAAGAGTGTATACCAACTTTCCTCCCACTCTTAAGAATTAGGGCTCACTTAACTGCTTGCAAGTCTTCTAATAGCTGGTCTCCCCAACTGGTCTTTTCAGCCACACCCAGACAGGAGCTGATTATGAAGTAATAGGGCCAAGCTTATAGAACACACAAAAGTATCTACCTCATTACTCTATGTCATGCATTTATTCTTACTGGCTTTAGACTTGAATACAAGGTCTATTAACAAACATGCTGATAGCAGCTCAATGCTGGTGGGTAGTGAACAGTTTTTGTACTTAATACACTCAGTTAACAAATTGCTACACTTAAATGCTCACAGTTATGTAAATTTTTATAGCCCAGTCTGAGCCACATATGCTTAATGAATCCACCTTCTTTCACTGAAATAAAGGAAACATTAGTTTTTACCTGTTCCAACCACAAATTCTACTTGAAATGCATAAATGTAGGGCGCAGGAATAAGTGTAGGAGGCATTTCAAACTTGGTAAACCATACTCCTGAATAGCAATTATTTTATTTATTTTTGAAAGGACTAAGAAAGACATATTACTTCTTATCAGACTCATAAGAGGTTTGAAGTACCTGCTTTTAAAAGCACATTCTTGTTTTCAAAACAAACAATAATCTTTATTGTAATTCTGACATATACAGCTATACTACCAAGTAGAAAACTAAAACTTAATTACCTCAATGAATTTCTTGTTTCAAATTCACTAGTTGGTTCTGTGGTAGTTTGAATATAAAGTGTCCCCTACAGCCTCAAGTGTTTGTGAGTAAGCCTCCTACTTGGTCCCCAGATGGTGGAGCTTTGGGAGGTGGAGACTTGCTAGAGGAGGCACGCCAATGGGGTCAGACCTTGAGGATTTTAGTTCAGCCCTTTGGGTCCAGCACTAACTTAGCTCAGTCTAGACTGCTCCCTTTGTGGCTCATGTATGAAGATGTAAGTGGGTTGCCATATTTTCTCCACCATGATGAAACTTCCCTTTGAAACTATAAGCCTGAAATAAATCCTTTCCTCCCATCTGCTTCTGGTCCCAGCAATGAGAAGGTAACTGTTACAAACCCCAGAACTTTAATTAGACACATATTTAACTTCTGCATTCTCTGTTTTTATAGGGGTAGAAATCCCAGCCCTCTAAGTTGTATACCTTTTACTTGAATATTTTTGGGAAAGTAGTAGAAATTCTTAACAGCAATAACAACAAAAAAGAGCCCCAAAGAGACCATGCTAATGTTATTAAAAATCAGGACCCAATTACCTGAAGGAGAGCCATGAGCTGAGGTCATACTTTTGACCTTAGAGTCTGAAAGTCGAGAGATACTGTTAGCTCTAGTTCTAGGAGACAACTTATCTGACGGCACCAATCTGGCTCCACTTCTAATGATGGCTTCTGCAGTGCGTGAAGAGGCGCTGCTTCTAGATATCGTTGCTTCTGAGTCACTACGAGCTGATAATGAACCTAGCCTTGTTCTCCGAGGCTGGGCCAATAAATCAATCCTAGAGATATTTCGCCTTCCGGTGGGAGGTTTTGAGGTGGAACTTGTAGTAGAGACTTCAGAAGCAACAGATGCTTTGTCAGCATCAGCAAGCTCACTGTCCGAGGCTTCGCCAAGCCGTGCTCTGCGCAGGAGGGAAGTCCTGGTGGGCCGTGGCCTTGGGAGCGTGGTTGATTTGCTGCATGAACCAGAGGCTATTGGAGAAGTCTTAGATTTTGTTCCTTTGCCTCCTTCCAGTTTGGAATGCATGTGCTCATCTGCTGAGGTGAGTGCAGTCCTTCCGTGAGATTTGCAAGAGTATGTTTCCTGGTCAGATGACAGAATATCAGATATAGCAGAATGAGGCACACTAGAGGTTTGGTCGTCGTCTGTTAGGTCCACTGAAGGCTGCCTTATCCTTCCGCTGGATTGTACAAATTTTCGACCATCTGCTCTTGCACTTACATCTGTGGAACGGCTTTTTGTTTTCTTTTCAATTTTCTCCCTAGCACCTGAAGATGAGGATTTTGTAATATCTTTGGAAGGAGAACTTGTGGAACATCTATCTTTATACAGACTAGTGAAACTCTTTCGCTTTTGGGTAGATTTTCTTTCAGTCTCTCCAGTAACTAGACTAATTGTACTAGCTGTGTCCACATCAGACTCTGGTGAGATAGAATTGTCTCTGTTGTAACTGGGAGTATCTGGGCCATCATCGGTTTTATTATCTTCACGCAGTTTAGCTTCTAGAAAAGCCATTACTGCTTCTGTGTCTTTCAGAATCAGGGTTGTGTCCATGCTAGGATCAGTATCCAAAGAGTCGCTCCTTTCTCGCAGTCTACTGACCGATGCTAAGGCTAAGGAAGCGGGAGTAGAGGAATTCTGCTTGTTGATATGGGGAATAAGTTCTATGGGTATGTTTGAACTGGGTTTTTCTATGGTGAAGCTCCCTTGTCGCACTAATGACTTGGAGGATTCCTTTTTGTCTCCTCCCTTTGAAGTCTGACTTTTAGAAATTTCCTCAGCTTTTTTTGTCTTGCTCTCATTTTGGGCTACTCTTTCACTTTTGTTTGCAGAATGCCCTGATATTTTTTCTAGAAGTTGAGACTCTTGCTTAGAAGATTCCTCCCTACTTTTATCTATCTGGCCTGAAGCATTTTTTAAAGAGGTTTTAGTGGGTGCCCACTGGGCCTGCTCCTTTTGCTCTTGCTGCTGCTGGATTTTAGCTAGTGTCTGCTTTACCAAGGAGGTTTCCTTATCAGTTTCATTTTCCTTGCCAGGAGAACTGCCTGTGTGAAGTAGGGCTTTATTATCTCCACCAGTTTTAAGAATCTCACCATTGACTGCCCTGCTCGTTTTACTCGGGGGTCGGTCAGTATCTTGCTTATCTTTTTGGTATGCCTGGGTAGGTGTTTCTTTCTCCTGTAGTTCTGTGTCTTGCTTCTCCCCTATCTCTGACCTTTGTGTTACCACCTTTGCTCTGGAGTTCTCAAGAGCCTTTTCTTCATGTGGAAGCTGGGGAAGAGTTCGTCTCCTTCTTTCTCCTTGACTAGTCAAGGAAGTGGCAGAGCCAGTGCTTCTCAGTGAAATGCCAGCATCACCATTATCTGTTTGTATGAAATAAAAATCACAAAGCCATTTGTTACAGCAAAAAACTTATAATGAAACAGTACCATTCCATTAGATTTTGAAGTGCAAGTTCAAAAGATGACTTCAGTATAAAATGAATGAATCACTGTGGTGATTTGGATGCAGAATGGTCCCAACAGATGCTTGTGTGTGAACACTTAATCTGCAATTGAAAGAGATGTTTGGGAAAGTGGCAGAATCTTCAGAAGATGAAGCTTTACTGGAGAAAATGTGTCACTGAGGGTAGACCTTGAGGAGTTACAGGCTAGACTACTTACTGTGCTTAAACTCACTAATGCCTCTCTATTTGTTTTGGCTTACTTTACTCTGCACTAAATTTAGCTTGTTACTTAAAATATATGAGACAGAAAAAGAAAGGGAAACAAAAAGGAAGAGGTTGAGAAGGAAGAAAGGAAATTACCACTTTCTATAGCTACAGATGCAGATAATTCCAATAGCCTTTCTTCTGGATCATGCCTGGTATGATTAGCAGCCAAACTAGCCCATTGTGAAACCCAACGTTTGCTTCCAGATGAAGATGTTCCTTCCTAAAGGAAGAAAACAAAATGATTAAAGAATGAAGTCTAGGGCTGGAGAGATGGCTTAGCAGTTAGGTGGTTGCCTATGAAGGCTAAGAAACCAGGTTCGATTCCCCAGAACTCATGTAAGTCAGATGCACTTGGTGGCACATGTGTCTGCAGTTTGTTTGCAGTGGCTATAGGCCCTGGCATGCCCAATCATTCTCTCTCTCAAATAAATAATAAAAAAGAATTAAACTGTGATTCTTATGAAAGAAAACTTCATTTAGTCACATTAATATGACCTATAAATATAAAGCCACAGCTGAACACTCTTATAATGTATTAAATTTTCTACTACCCAAGATGAAGACTCTATAGCTATTCCTTTTGATTCTACTTTATTGTCACTATGAACACAGTATCATTTCTATGCTTCTTAAATACTAACTATAGTACCAGGATACACTCTAGGAGCTTTAAATTTACTGGATTGCGAGATAACCATAGGTGAGTTTCATACTTTTGCAGCTAGCCAGTACAGTCAGTTCTACTCCACTGTTCAAAACAGAGATCTAAAGGCCCATCCCCAAGTTATCATCGAGTCCTCTTACTATAAACAGGAAGTCACATTAACTCCAAGATCTTAGGAACTCTGCTAGGTCACGTCGGCTGGGATTTCTTTTTAAAAACCCCAAAGCCCCCAAAGCCTTAGACTTCTCTCTACAATGCTAACAACACTTCCAAATGAGCTGGAGATCACTCAGTATTTGTTTTTCTGTCCCTGTCTTAACTCAGACACAATAAGGTTTAGATCTTTAAGACAAATGCTTTTTGAACACTTATAATGAAGTAGAAAATGGAATTTAATTCATGAGATGGCTCCATGCAGTTATGGACATACTCTGCTATTTCTTAAGACTAGATCAATGTATGTATTTAGAACATTTAAGGGAGGGATAGGAAAAAGTCATTGAAAATGACACCTTTTGAGCCAGGCCTGGTGACACAGACCTCTAACACCAGGTGAAGCCAGTCTGAGCAGCTTAGTGAAGAAATTAAAAAAGGCTGGAGATACAAGCCCAGTAGTAGAGCACACGCAGAGCATGCGTGAGGCTCTGGATTCAATTCCCAGTATAGCAAAGATAAACAAGATGCGTTGCAGTAAAAAAAATAAAAGTCAGGATTTCACACTGAAATGGAAGTGCCAACTAGTCAATGGAAATTATGTCAGGCAGTACCTTTCACATGTTTTCTAGCATGATAGGTCTTCTAATTTCAAACACAACTTCCTAGCAAGTATAAGAAGTGTCTATTTCTTGTTTGATCTCATAATGCTATGTAGAACAAAGGGCACATAATTCATTAATTGTTTAACTGAAATATACTACTTTCCTCACTAGCAAAAGAATATTAACTTAAAAGGATATAATAGGGGCTGGAGAGATGACTTAGCAGTTAAGGCATTTGCCTGCAAAGCCTAAGGACCCAGGTTCAATACTCCTGTACCCACCTAAGCCAGATGCACAAGGTGGAACATGCATCTGGAGTTTGTTTGCAGGGCTCAAGTCCCTGGCATGCCCATTTTCTCTCTTTCTCTCAAATAAATAAAAAAAATTTTTTTTAAAGGATATAATAAAACTAAAAATTAAGTCAGGTTTGAAATTTTTAAAAATTGTTTCAGGTTTTCATTAGAAATAGAAATTAGTGAATATTTAGCTTTTAGAAGAACTTTACAAGAGGACATAAACATTAGTGAAGAAAAATTCCAAATGAGAAAGAACTTACTCTTTATTATTATAAAGAGTTGCATACCTCTGAGTTGTGAAAGCCAGGTGTGTTCAGTGGTTTTCTTTCTTCCATTACAACTGCAGAACTTAGAGCCCAATCCTTTATCAGATCTTTATGTTTTTCTTTGATAACAGGCCTGTTATAATCCTGATTGGCATCTACTCCAAACACCTAGGAGGAAAAATTAATATAATAATGAAAATGAAAGCCTGAGTACAAGATTAATATGTGAATAATACAAATAGCATCACAAGCACATAAAGTCTCAACTAATTTCAAATGGGAATTTCAGTAACAAGGGGAACTTGTCCAGTGACAGAGTAACAGCCAACTGCAGCAGCAGCTGGAGAAGCAGCCAGACCTGCAGTTCCTGTCTATGTAGCAACCTTTAGAGAATTTTAGCAAATATCCTGCTTGATAAAAACTAAGAAATATTCAGGATACTATATTTATTTAATAGTAATGCAAAGTTAGGAAAGAGTACTTCAGTATGATTTTTGCTTCATTTTTCTGTTATTTTCAGAAGTGTGTCAAAAAACTACAAACATATGCCCCTTATCTGATATCCTCTGAATGTTTTATTTTTGTATATGTTAAAAATATATACATAATTTCCTACAGTGCACAGTAAGACATTATTACATGACTCTGCATAGAGAAGAGCATTAGTCTCAAATGGCAATGGTCTAATAATCACTTAAAGACCTTTGTTTACAATGCAGATTCTTTGGCCTACTTACTACATACATCAGCCTTTTCAATAGACCAGTGACTGTCAATGACCAAGACTTGAAAATACTGGATGCAGAGACAAATTTTTATGTGAAATTTTCCCCCTAGTTTCCTGGCCCATAGAAAGACTTAACTATTGTCTAGCTAACAGACTGGAAAAACTTTTAGCCAATTAAATTTAACATCCCATTTTACTATTAGGTCTGTACTTTGTTACCCAAAGTTACTAATTATACTCAAGAAAAATATTACACATTTGACTTAGGATCTTTCGAAATTTCACCTCTGTAAGACAAAAATACCTTAGACTATATTATCAATAATGAATGTTAACAGTTATATAATGCAGCTATCTGGTCAATTGTGAAACTTAACAATGAGTAAAGAATTTCCCAATTCATTAAAATTTGGAAATCTTACCACTAGATGGCCTTGTGGCTTAATATTTAATTCAAAGTCAGCTTTTCAAGAATTATGATTTGCTTGGACTGCTATAGTTACTGAAATTACTTTCAGAACATTCTGTAAATTAGTAACTTTAAATCAAATGTGAACTTTTATACCACATGGAAACAGTGTTCAGAAAGAAAAACAGAAACCACTTTACTTTCCTAATAATGAGAATGAGATGTTTAATAATAGCAGTAAAACAAAACTAGGTAAACCTGTGTCCTTTGTCTTCAAATCCCATTTAAAGAGAAATATATCATATATGCTTAAGTAGTTTGTATAGGTCTTTCATACATGAATCTAACTCAAGTCCTGAAACTTAATGAAGTTTAATTATTTTTATATATGACTAGAAAAGGTGTATCTAAAATTTGGAAATAAAAAGTGAAAAAAACCACCTAACAGTCTGTGTATTTTTCCATATTTTAACATTGCCAATGTAAGCGACTTTTATGATTTGGTGATATTTAATTATACATTAAAAAACTTGATTTCTTCAAACATCTAAACATCAGCAATATCCAATAAAAAAAAACCCAGCAAATTTCTTCAAATTACTTCTGATATAAAAAAGACTTAGAAATTGTCTTGCAAATGACTATTTTGAAGTGGTGACAGCTATACTAGTAGGAGCTGCAACTCAGCACCCAGTACTTCTGGTGGCTTTCTGCAGGTTCCTTTGAAAGTGTGGGAGACAGCCGCTCATGTATGTTAGAGATCAAGAGAACACAAGTGGCAGGGCAAAAGTAGCCCTTCCCACTTTCTGACAGGGCCTCACACTGGAGCCCAGGCTGGCTTCAAATTCTTGACAATCCTGCCTTAGACTTCTGAGTGCTGTCATCTCAAGCACGGGTCATCGTGCCCAGCTTTTAAAGCATTTTGAAAACATTTCAGATAGGAACGGCTACTCAGTTTGGAATAATATTCATTAATTCTGTGTCTAGGCGTGCAAGCATCTACTGTGCCAAATTTCATGGAAAACAATGTACATAAGCAGTTGAAACTGTCTTTCTGCTTTGCAAGCTTTTTACATGTAAAAAAACACATACATTTTCCATATAATAAGAACCCAAGAGCATTTTCAAACCAATTTGTTAAGTTTCCTCACTTTTCATTCTAGATTCTGTCACTAGAAGACTTCATCCACATGCAAGCTCTACTTCATTTTCCAACTATATAGCAACTAGCTTATCTGTCACCCTCCAAGATGGCTCAATGTATTTAAAAATGCAGTTTGTTAGCCCTCACTTCATTATTCTCTTCTCTTCCTCACCCTGACCTGGTGTCAATCAAAATTCCAAACTTGTTCAGTATAAAATTTGGATCTTTCACCCAGCCCAGAAACTTCTTTAGGCCTAGAGTCTAAAGCAGGGAAAAGATTAAGAACAAATACTTTTGACTGTAATACACAGTGTGTACATAAGTAATAAAAAAAGTTAAGTTAAAATTTTAAATAAAGAACAGACACTTATCTAATTTTAATGCTTTCTCTCTACTAGAATCTTGCACAAGTTTGCCAGCCAGTTTCTAGTTTTTCCAAAAGAAAAGGAATGAGGTACTCTGTGGTCTGATCGATTGTTAGATAACTGATTCATCTTGAAAGGGAGGTGTGGCTTTTGCATGTTTCCTTCCCAGTTCTCTTGATGAAGTTTCTACTTGGGGGAACCTGTGCGCATGCGCATGCTTGTAGACTCTAGAGTTGGAGTAGGAGGACAGCACCTTCCTGTCTGCACTACTCCAAGTTTCAAGGAGTATGCTCAGTACTTACTTCTGAACATGTACATGTGACATTTAATTTTGGATTTCCTATCTATAACTCAGTGGCTAAACAACTTTAACCTATTACTACTGAATGGTACTAACTGTAGGCTACTAGACTCGGCACTACAAGAGATCTGAAAATCTGTCTGACTTGTCCTTCATTATTAAGGTCAAACAAATAAGCAAACACCAAAAAAGTCACTCAAAAGAATCATGAAGGGCTGGAGAGATGGCTTAGCAGTTAAGCGCTTGCCTGTGAAGCCTAAGGACCCCGGTTCGAGGCTCGGTTCCCCAGGTCCCACGTTAGCCAGATGCACATGGGGGCGCACGCGTCTGGAGTTCGTTTGCAGAGGCTGGAAGCCCTGGCGCGCCCATTCTCTCTCTCTCTCTCAATCTGTCTTTCTCTCTGTCTGCTGCTCTCAAATAAATTAAAAAAAAAAAAAAAGAACCATGAAGAGGGTACTCTCTAATTAGAGCCAAATTTTCTTAAGAACTGGACTATTATTTTTAGATTTCAGTTTTTAAAAATTTTTTATTTATTTGAGAGGAAAGAGAAAGTATGGGTGTGTCAGGGCCTCTAGCCACTGCAAACAAACTCCAGATGCATGCACCATCTTGTGCATCTGACTTATGTGGGTCCTGGGGAATTGAACCTGGATCTTTAGGCTTTGTGGACAAGTGCCTTAACAGACTATGATATACAATGCAAACCAATCCTAAGAACATTTTAATTTTTTAAACTACATTATTGTTAATGTCATTTTTTAAACTCTCAGATAAGGGACTAAAGAAATGGCTTGGTGGTTAAAGGCAGTTGCTTTCAAAACCTGATGGCACCAGGGTTCAATTCCTCAGTACCCACATACAATCAGATGCATAAAATGCTATATGCATCTGGAGTTCCTTTGCTGTAGCAGGAGGCCCTGACACACCACATACACACACTCTCTGGCTCTTTCTCTCTCTCAGATAAATAAATAAAAATATTTAAAATACATATACAAAGTCCACACTCTCCAATAATAAAATGGGAATGGTGAGGAGGGAGAACAGTGGTAGTCCAAACTAAACATCACAGAATCAAGTTTCATGAGTACAGACTTTCTACCTGCTGAATATTTACAGAAATCAAAATTATATTTAGTAATACCAGATTTATAAGATTTGTTTATTGTAACCTGAAAGATTAGTGTGCAAGAGGCAGGGAAATAGAAAGACTGCCCTGGAAAAAAATACAAAGGTAAGGTAAAATGAGAATTCTATAGTGACAATGCTTAATTTACTAAATTAAAAGTACTCTGAACTGGGTGTAGCTCAGTGGCAGAGTGTCTGCCTAACTAACATGCATGAGACCCAGCACTGGGGGAGAAAAATCCAAATGAGTTGGAACTTAGAATTTACCTTCCCATGGAACTGATAAAATTAGTCGTTAGATACCAAGCTTTTGTAAGCTTACTTTAAACTCCAATTATAAATTTATTTACAAATAAGTAAATTTTAAAAGACAGTAATGAATAGCAAGCACCCATACGTTAACCCAATGCATGTCAAAATAGAACTGTCCTCAACTTTTAACCTCAAAGACCAGAAGAACATCTCTCTTCTAGAAACAAGAACCACGTGGGGAAGAACAACAATTAAATCAATAGTACAGGATCCCATGTCTCGCAAAAATTACTTGGCAAATAATTAGAACTATGCTGAGTTCCTGTCTGCTTCAGGGAATTAAATCAAGATAAAATAAGGATGTTTTTAAAAATAAAATGTGTAACTTGTCATGAAAACCTATTTAAATTCAATGGAATAAGTATATAATAAATGTTTAACACTGATTCTAATGTTGTATTCAACTTTTCAAATTTAAAAGCAAAAAGAAATTGTTGAGAGCTCAGAAAAGGGGCTATGAGTGATGTTTTGCAATCATGATGAACACATACATATATCCATGATCACAGCAACACTGTTTATAAAGAAACTGCAGACTGGAGAGATGGCTCAGCAGTTAAGGCACTTGTTGGCAAAGCCTAAGGTACCAGGTTTGATTCCCCAGGACCCACGTAAGCCAGATATACATGCAGCATCTGGAGTTCATTTGCAGTGGCTAGAGGCCCTGGTGCACCCATTCTCAATCTGTTTCTCTATATGTCTGTCTCTCTCTTGCTCTTAAATAAATAAACAAATAAATATTTTTATAATAAAACTGGAAACAAACCAAATGTCCTTTAGAGGATGAATGGTTGATGTTTTACTCTACACTGATTCATTTAGTAATGAATGAAGTACTAATCCATGCCATACTGTGGATGAAACTTGAAAACATCAATCTAAATGAAAGTAGGCTAGTCCTTCCAGGCCACATATAGAATGAACCTATTAGCAGGAAAGCCTACAGTTAACTAACTAAGCCTGGGTATGTTAGCTAGAAATACAGTGGCTAAATACAGTGGCTAAAGACCTCTCAGATGAAGAAATGTTGACCTTGAGATCTCTTCCTGGAAGCTCACAGCACTTTTACTTCAATATCTTGTACCTCTCAAAGCATTCAGTATACCGCTTTAAATGTATCTGTATTTCTACCCAATATACACATACTTCTTGAAAGGAGAACTCAGTCTTTCCAATTGAGTAATAAGTCTCTCCTCACAAATGCCTGATACACTAACAGAGACACAAAGCATGATCGAAACAATGGAGAAAAAGACCACATAACAGAGTTCAAGAACAACAACAAAAAGCAGTTAAATTCAGGTGAACAACAGCTGTCCCACACATTCAAAGTTTAAAAGGGAGAAGGCAGATGTCAAACCTCGTCCAAGCAATGTACTGCTAATGCCTCAAGCTGGTGATCCCTGGCCTCCGTTTTCTCCATACCCACAGGTCATTTCACCTTCTGCAGACATTTGATTCCCTGCTTCCTGTATTGGTTTCCCCAGAGCTTGACTTTAACTAGTCTTACTTTGGCTTACAGCTTTAGCTATACCTACTAGAATCCCAGGTCTCCTGACAATCACATGATATAGTTACCCTTGTTTCTCTGAAATGTGGCAAGGTTTTACCTTCCAGTTTATACATAGCAGTTTATACTGATGGAGAATGGCTGAATTAATTATCCAGTCATCTAATCCATTACTCCTCCAAATGAATCCTGCTCCAAAATCCTGGGATTCTCTTCTGTCAAATCTGAGACTGAGTATGAAAAAGGATACTTATAAAAATTTTATACAAGTACAAACCAGATTGTGTGATACTCTGTCTAGTAGTTTTCTAAGGAGGCTGGTTTGTGACAATACCCTCTTCCTTGGCTCTCTTCTGTCTTGGCCAGGCTGGTTTCTTATACTTTAAAAAAATATTTTTATATTTATTTATTTATTTAAGAGAAAGAGAGGGAAGGGAGGGAGAGAAATATAGAAAGAGAGAGAATGGATGCATCAGGGCCTTTAGCCACTGAAAACGAACTCCAGACTCATGTACCATCTTGTACACCTGGTGTTACAGGGGTACTGGGGAATCAAACTCAGGTCCCTAGACTTTGTAGGCAATTACCTTAACCATTGAGCATTTCTCTAACCCAGGTCTCTTATATTTTAACTTCCACTTTGGATTCATATCTGATCCTTTAAGTGCTGAAAGACTTGCCAGTACTGGCTAGAGATTCACATGTAGAATCTAATACAACTAATAGTAAACAGTTTATCTTTAAATGGCTCTCCTGATAAGATACACATTATTAAAAGCCTTGAGTTCTTTGAATTTTTATTAAGCCTAAAAATATTTCTTCTGATTCAGAGATAAATGAAACTAAAGAGATTAATCTACATAAAGGCACATATTAGCACATGGACAGTTTATATACTTAATCTCAGATATATCTACCTTCAAGTGGCCTTGGCCATGTTCTTAGTGTGTGTGTGGCCACTTAGTGTAAAATAACCTTTTAATGTAAAAAAAAAAATCTATTATTATAGAATATCTATGGTTTCTTAAATCCTATATTCTCTCTAAATATAATATTATTATCACTTATATAACACTCATTTCCCAGACCTATATGTCTCCAAGTTTGGTGCTCAATAAATATAATCTTTTTCTCAATAAGTACAAATGCTTAAGAGTTATATACCAGTACAGTAATATAACATGTAAAATACTCCAAAATAGAAATAATCAATAAAAAGTGAAGATATATCCCAATACTTTCCCTGAATCCAAAGGTTAGATAACTTGCCCACTCCCTCAGAGACCACTCTGGAAATTCACCATCTAAATCAGTACATCCCAAGTGTTAAGGTGCATATGAATCAGCTGGCCACTTTGTTTAGTACACTGATTCTGACTCACTTTTAGGTAGGAATTGTTAATGATGTCTCTGTTGCTCACTCATCAATACACTTTTGAGTAATAAGAATTTAAATGAGCAATTAATGTTTAACCCAATTTACACTGCTATTTTTGATGAGGTAAATAGCTAATTCTATAGTTAGCTTTCTAACACTGTAAAACTAAGACAAAAGTATTTTAAAACCATACAACAATCATTATACACATTAACCAGTAGCATCAAACAATATCTGAAATGTAGATAATCATTATGACTGGGTATGAACCATGCTAAAATGAGAAAAATTATTTTAAGAAAAAACTAATTTAGTTTTTCCTTCCTTTCTTCTTTCTTTTTTTTCTTTTTTTGAGGTAGGGTCTCACTCTAGCCCAGACTGACCTATTCACTATGTAGTTATAAGAGTGGCCTTGACCTCACAGCAATTCTACTACCTCTGCTTCCCAGGTGCTAGATTAAAGGCGTGTGCCATCACACCCAGCCTAATTTGGTTTTGATAACATCAAAGACAGGAGTGAATAGAAATAAAGACAATGAAATAAGGATAAAGTTAATTATATCATATGTACTTTCATGTTTTCAACATGAAATCAGTAGGCACAGAACCTGTTAACATTTATTTTTATGTTAATGGAATTAATCTATTTCTTTGTTTAGTTTTGGTATAAATACAAAATGAGTAAGTCCAAAGCAGATGATTTTTAAACCTATCTTAAATTTACACAGTTTTAAAAGGCCCAAACAGTTTAAATGTACAGGACCTTACATATGAAACTCAGGCAAATTCAAAATATAAGCAAATTGACAGCAGAAAACATTTTGGTCTTCCGGTTTGTCTTCCGGTTCCCTAACAAACCCTAAAGTTCAAATACCACCAAATGCAAGAGAACATTTCATACTGACTCTCTAATAATGTCCAACAGTCAAATATACAACAACTAACAGCATACTTAAATTTCAATTATTTACCTTGTCAATCATTTTTCTTGCTTCCACTTCCTCACTGTTGGGATTCTCTAACTCAATGGTATAAGTACCCTTGTCACTTTGGTCATCATCATTATCCTTTTCTGAAGTAGCAGAAGTAGCTTGATTTTTTAACATCTTATCCATCTCCTGGCTTGGTCTGTGCCCAAGACTCCCTGAACTTCTTAATAATGCAGTTTGTAGGAAGGGTATTGACACCGATGGCTCCTCTGATTTCTGTTTTAACAATTTCCCATGTGGAACACCATGCCCCCCTCTGTGATGCGCAGAGCTAGTCTGTAAAGACAAAGAAACCACTTTGGCATCTGCTGTTGGAGATTTTGGCTTTTCAAGTTTTGTATGTGGTGTTGCGTAAGTAGTTTCCTGACAAAAGACTCCTGTACTTTGAGTAAAAGAATATGACCTTCTTTGTCTGGAACGGTCTTTATCAAAGAATGGAATCATAAGAGCAGTTTGACTTACAACAGCCTGGTCTTGATGCTTCTCAGCAGCCTGGACCTTCTTTTTCTGTTCTGAGTGATGGCGTCTTAAGTGCTCCTCCAAGGTTGCGCGCTTGCTACAGCGCCGGTGTGCCCCAGCATTCTCAGAATCACTCTGTGTGCCATCATCATGTTTATTTCCTGGACACACAAAAAAGGAAAACATATAAAACAGAAGAGAAAATTCCCATGTACAAAATTAGAAGCCTATACAAAAGTGCTATTTGTTTTGATACCCCCCACTTTCGAATCCAGTCATATGTTCTTTTCAGTAACAGGCTCTGCAAACTTCCCTCAAATGCAATGGCCACATTCAAATTTTATCAACCAACAATGAAGTCTTTTATAAACAACCAAATTAGATGATTTTTTTTCCCCCTCCGAGTCCTAACTTTATATAAAGATTCAATTCCTGACAAGACAATGTTCTATTAGCTGTTACAGTTTGTGTTTATAACATCAATACATTTTAGTTATGCTCTTGAACCTTAAACTTGTTTTGACAGTAAAAAATATGAGTCTAAAATGAGAAGAGAAACAAGAGAAAATGTGTGGTGTCACTGAAATAGTTTGCAGTACTAAGATAGTCTGGAGGATACATTCATTGTATATACTTGTGCATAAATAGAAAGATTTTTTTTGTTTGTTTTTTTGAGGTAGGGTCTTACTCTGGCCCAGACTGACCTGGAATTCACTATGGAATCTCAGGGTGGCCTTGAACTCATGGTGATCCTCCTGCCTCTGTCTCCTGAATGCTGGGATTAAAGTTCTACTACAGACTGGACATGATGCTATAAAAATTACCTTTTTTAAAAACTGTTTTAAATTTTTTCTACCTAGAAAATATAGTATATTAGAATAATCAAACGGTAATTATTAGTGTCAAATTATTAGAAAGTCATGAGGTTTTTTAATGAATGTTTTAAATTGTATCACTAACCAAAGATTAAACTAATTTCGTTGAAAGTTATACATGAATCTAATAAGTTGGAAGAACATTCCACTGCTTCCTGCAGTCATATAAGATTTTTAAACATTCCTAGGCTACGTTCTTTGAGGTGAACACCTGCTGAATAATGTGGTTTCCAACCAGGTAACCACTAGAAATCAAAGACTTGGGGGAGGAGAGTAAAAAACAGTAAGTCTAAAGCAGACTTTTTTTTTTAATGTTCATGGGCTTGTTCCTAATGAATTTGAATGCTACCTACTGGTGGCAATAAACACAGAGAATCACCTATGAAAATGTGGTACATATAGAAGGAATGAGCACAGACTAGGGAATGGCAGAAAGAATGTTGTGTTTTAAAAAGGAATAAGAAAAACACAGGAAATGAATTAAGATCAAAATAATGTGAGGTTTATGGAACATTTCTACCCAAGCAACAAATCTAGTGTGTTAACAGATCAAAACATGTTCAAATTATTATTTATTCAAAATAAAAATACAATCTGAAAACAAATACATAATTAATGGAGTATCTGCCAATGATAATTAATTTAAGAATCAGGGATAGCAGGCTTGGTGTATAAAAGCTAAACAGAACAAAATTAATACTTCCTGTACAATAAGACTAAATTACTAGTAACAAACTTTCATTCAAAACTTTAATAAAAATATCTTTATGGATTTTATCTTCTATTACAACATATACAATCTGCACACTGGCTATCAAGTCCTTTTAAATATCTTTTCTGCACCATATAGTTTATAAGTTCTCTGAGAAATTAACCATTTTTTTTCTTGTAAAATTACTATCCCTTTTAGCATTTCTGTTTATACAAAGTGATTTATCTCAACAGTGTTGCTATCTTCTGTGATTACTCAGCAAAAAGATCAATAGGAAATGACCATGAGGTTTCTTTTGGTGGATGAGCGCTTGCTGTGAAAGCATGTTAACCTGAGTTAAGTCCCTAGCACTCACATAAACAAAGCCAGGCATGGTCACACAGGCCTGTAATGTCAGTGCTGAAGGGGACAGGGACAAGTGGGTCACTGAGGCTCCCTGTCAATCAGTTAGTTTAATTGAAACACAGGGAACTCTAAGTTCAGTGAGAGACTGTCTCAAAGAAATAAGGCAGAAGAGCAATGTAGGAGGACACCAGATGCTTTCCTCTGGCCTCTGCATGAATATCAACATATTCACAAATACATGAACACATCACACATTCCAAAATAAAGTTTTTCTTTTTTCCTTTCTGCCAATGATTGAGCAAGTCTAAGTACAATGAAGTTCATTTGTTAGGTTATTTCTTAGGTTAGACTGCTTAGTTATACTTGGTAACAGAAGCTAAGAGAAGCTGTAACTCTCCTTAAGGGTGAAAGCGTAGGGGCTTTGTGAACATTACTTTCCTCACTGTCCCAAAGTGCACACACTTTACTCTGGTAGGCTTGTGTGTTTTCTTTTTCTTTTCTTTATTCAGGTAAGGTCTTGCTCTAGTCCAGGCTGACCTAGAATCCATTATATAGTCTCATGTTGGCCTCAAACTCATAGCAATCCTCTTCCTACCCTGGCCTCCTGAATGCTGGGATTAAAGGAGTGTGCCACCAAACTCGGGTTTATTGACCTACTTTGAATTGTTTAACTGATTTAAACAGTTACTAAAAGTCCAATTTTTAGAAAAGTATTACTGCTATCTAACTATATCTTCAAAAGAATTTTGAGTGTATCTTTTGTGATATCCTTAACAGTGAGAAACTGTTATCTAATGATAAAAGCTCTCATTTTTGAAGGAAGTCAAATGCCACTTGTAAACAAGCCAGCAGAAATAAGGTAAACCAATGTGGGAAACAAAATGAACTGTAACTGCAAAACCATTTTCTTGGATGATGAGCTAAAGGCAAATCCAAAAGCGAGAGTTCCCAGCAATGGAATATATATGTCTACTTAAAAACCAATTTTTAAAGCAATAGTAATTTATCTAATTTCTAATTAAGCTTTAAATTTTAAAAAGTTTATGCATGTGCATGTGTGGGATGTGTGTATGCCCACACATGCATATGTAGAGGCTAAAGGGAAACCTTGGGTGTTATGCCAGGAATGTCATTCACTTCCTTTGAGACAGGATGTCTCATTGGCCTGGAACTCATGAATGAGGGTACACTGGCTGTCCAGCAAGCCCCAGGGGTCTTCCTATCTCTGTTTCCTCAGCTACAGGATCATAGGTACATACCACTCATTTTAGCTGTGAACTGGGAACTAAACTGAGGTCCTAATGCTTAGAGTCAAACTCTTTTATCAACTGAGCTATCTCCCTAGCTCCAAGTGTTAAAATATCTACAGATTAGTGTAAAGATAGTGTTCATGTGGATAGTATTATTTCTAATTGTAATTAGGCTCGCAAACAGCCTTATTCAAAAGCAGAAAATGTCTTAAAATGATGGTTTAAAGCAACAGCTAATACAGAAAATAATTATGACTGAAAAGCATTATAAAAAGAATTAACAAATATATTTAAATAGTATCCTCTTAAAGGACAATTTAAGTGTACTTTTTGAATATTTACCAAGAATATAAGTTTTAAAAAAACGTTCTAATTTTCAAGGCACAGACTATCTATCATAGCATACAAGAATACAGTATTACTAATCAAACATATATTAATGGTCAGTTTACATATGCAGCTTTTAGTTGTGAGCTTGAATCTATGCATATGTATAGATCTCAATTATGTATCAATATTGTCCAGTACAAGTAAAAAGATCACAACTGCATATCGAAAGTACCTATGCTAGATGAAAGCTTATGACTATAATTAAATCCCATAAAAGTGACAAATTAGGTAATCACAGCACCTCAATATTCTGATATGACTTAGAAGCCAAGTGAAATGAGCATAAATTACTATTACCTTATTACTTCTGAGAATAAGGTATACATTAAGCTACAATCAGTCCTGTCATTATCAATGATTTATCAATCATTGTTTATTCAAATTACTAGTACATATCACATGCCCCTGATGACATGTTAAGAAATACAGTAATTGGGCTGGGGAGATGGATCAAGCCAGCCAATGCTGGACCAATTCCCCAGTAACCATGGAAAACCAAATGCACAAAGTGGCACAAGCATCTGGTGTTCAATTGTAATGGCAAGAGATCATAGCATGCCCATACTTCTTTCTCTCTCTCTCTCTCAAATAAGTAAATTTTTTTAAATAAAAGAAACAGTAATATATGGTCTCTGTCCTCAAGAACTTTTTTTAAAGGAAAATTCATTAATTTCCAACAGGGCCACACAGAATGATCAAATTAACATGTAATTTGTTCAAGACAATCCCCTTATTGATGACATACTGAATATAAGACAGAGTAACACAAATCTCTGTTCAACTAATCCCGAATAAATTTAATTTGCAAAACCAACAGAAAAATGATCAGCCAATGACATCAAGTACAGGTATAAAGGTTTTGATAATTTTGGTCAAGTGTTACAGTAATAAAGCATATATAATAACTACTTCGAAAATGAACATTAAGTTATAATTATGAGACTGTCTTGATATCAAGATTGTAATTTAGATTACAGATACCTAGTAGGAAGTTTAAATTAAAGGTATTTATTTTATGAGTAACTCCTGAGAGTAGTTTATAGCTTGAAGCCCTCCATTAGGAATGTGACAATATTATCCAAGTGGAAATTTTGACCCATACCAATGGCTTAAAGTTTCTTTTAAAATCAAGACACAATATTTTATTAGAAGCATGATACAAAGAAAAGCATTGCATATGTCTTTTTGTTAAATAAAAAAAAATACTGTATAGAATTATTGTCTAGGTAATTCCACTGGTGAACTAATAAATCTTGTGTTTTTAAAGGAGAAAGCTGATGAGGTTTTGGTAAGAAAATTAAAAAAGACTATTTTAAATGAGCAACCTGGATATGGGAAGTGTGGTTTGCTTCAAAGCTTTAAAATTAAACATAAATTTTGAAAAGCAGATGTTTTCTACTATGTAATTATATAATAGTAGTTTGGCAACTGTGACAATCAAATTTTCTTTAGGATATAATAGGAATTTCTGAAACGATCAATTCACTTTACCTTTCAACCTTTTCAAGTACACTGGAACATCGCTTTTAATACTTTTGGAATCCTCTTCTGTTCGTTCCCATACCATCTGAGGTGGGTTGTTTTGGGCTAGCCAGTCAGCTACTTTGTTTTCTGGTGCCATCATTCCTGTTTGAATTCCCAGCAAGTCTTGAGTTCCAGGAGAGGACTTCTTTGACTTGTGGCGCTGATCAGAAGCAAATTTTGTCACATGGTCTCTAATAGTTACTTTTCCTGGAGTACTGTCATCAAATTCAATGGTAAATGAAGCATGCCCTGCACCTGTTGTATGAGAACTTGGTGTGTCTTTAGTTGGGATTTCATGAATAGTGCTCTCTGCTATTTGTGATGGTTGTTGGAATTCTTTTGTAGGGATTTCAAAATAACTTGGTTCCCTACAGAAAGGAAAAAGCACATCTTCATTTGCAGCTGCAGACTGTTCCTCAACTTGCTTGGCATCTATGCTGCACCCTAATGAGAAAAATAAGAGAGAATTCAAAATATTTGGAAGCGTCTAGTATCTGAGGGTCACTGGCAATGACCATTTTCATTACTGTCTGATAATCAGAAGGCAGATCATAGTCTGGATGAAATACAGTCGCATTTATATCATAGAAAAAAATGTTACAGAGATGAAAGAAACTTGACTATGATTCAGTTACAAACACGGGATGCAAGATAAACAGCAGCCATGGCAAAGCCATTAAGAGATGGACACTGAATGGATAGGAACATAAATATGCCAACTTGGCTTTAGAATTCAAGGTATAAAGAAACTGAAATAAAATGTGAAGATGTAGGATACACACACACACACACACACAAATATATGAAGAGATGATAGAAAAAGCATGAATTTCCTAATGAATTCCTCAGCAAGCCATCACGATGAGATATTTGAGATATCTGTGAACAAATGAAGAGCTCTAATAAAGAACTGGTCAGCAAATGAGGATGTATATCTGAGTTAATATGTAGGTGACACTTTGGAAGTAATGATTCTACTTACCATTCTCTATTATTACATTTAGACACCTACTTTTAGGATGACAAAAACATTATATTACTGATTTTATAAAGATAGAAAGAGTATTTAGAGATAAAACATGTGGTATGCTTAAAGCATGGCAATCCAAGAGGCAGTATGAAAGAAATAACATAAAAATGGAAAATAATGTTGTTAGCCAATAGCTCTGTATGAAAATGAGCTTATATTTCTAGAGAGCAGAATGTGCACCAGTGTTGGAAAGGTGAAGTGAGGCATTATATTAAGAAGAACTGGAAAAAGGAATGAACAAATGTACAACACTATACCCATTCTTCTGTTGCTGAAAATTCTAATTTAATGACTTAAAAACAGATGCTTTTATAAAATATACATGAAAGTGTACAAATGAACACGTCAACTGAAGTGTTTCAAATATGTATTATTTGATAGTGCAACTATGTAAGAAAGAAGTTAGACTAAATAAACCATCCTTTGGTTGAGAAAGTAAAAGATGGCATCTATTACCAAGATGATTTAGCCATCAAGAATGAATGAAATGTAAAGTTTCCCTAAGGCTCAAATATCCAATCTGTTTATAAACAGATCTATAGTAAATCACAATTTACAATGAAGAAAAGAAAATGCAGGAAAACAATCACTTTCTAATGTATTTGGATTTCTGAAGTATCTTTTCAAATATTAAATCTTGGCACAATTCATCATTCATAGTAATTTAGGCAACAGTTAAAAACTACAAGCTCAGTTGTAAAAGTTCAAATCATCTAGAATTCATTATGTGAAGGAAGATTCATTTCTCTGAAGACAATAGAAAGAAATGAACTGGGATCTTTTTATTTATTTATTTTTTGGGAGGGTTGAGGTAGGGTCTCAATCTGGTGCAGGCTGACCTGAAATTAACTATGTAGTCTCAGGGTGGCCTTGAACTCATGACGATTCTCTTACCTCTGCCTCCCTAGTGCTGGGGTTAAAGGCATAATTGCAAGTTATAACTATAACTGTAACTTATAAGTTGTAACTACAAATGCACACCAGAAAAATGATTAGGGTTTTACAAAATTATGATATAAAAACTGAACTGCTTTCTATGCTCACAACCCTGACGAAACATACTCTGGGGGTTATAAATTTTACACTGCTTTCTACTTACAATTAAATTAGTCCATACCAAATTACTACATCATATAAAATATCTGTTTATATTAAAATTTTGGGTTGCAAAGATGGATCAGCAGTAAAGGTGCTTGACTGCAAAGCCTAACGGCCCAGGTTTGATTTTCCTGTATCCACACAAAGCCAGATGCACAAAGTGGCACATGTATCTGGAGTTCATTTGTAGCAGCTAAAGGCCCTGGCTTGTTCATTCTCTCTCTTTCTGCTTGAAAATAATATTTAAAAAATTTTGCTAATCTCAAGTAAGAATTTAAAACATTTAATAAATGATTATGACTGAGTTAACTGTAATAATTTCCATTTTCTTTTATGTGAGAGAGCGAGAGAAAGAGAATTGCAATGCTGGGGTCTCCAGCCACTGCAAACTCCAGATGTATGCTCCACCTTGCTTGCATGTGTGAACTTGCATGCTTGTGTCACTTGCGCATTTGGCTTATGGGGAAAAACATAGGACCTTGGGCTTCATAGACAAGTGCCTTAACTGCTCCATTACTCCATCCCCGGCCTAAGATTTTAAGAATCTTTTTTGTGTGTGTGTTTGTGTGACCTTTCAGGGGTAGTTATAATAAACAGTAAATGGTCACTTCATTCTTCCACATAAAATTAAATACTAAAGCAAGTCAAGATGGTCAAGACTACTTATCATAGCTCATTCTGCTTAAGACATCTAGCTAATCTATCCTAGTTAAGGACTTCTAATTACAGACACTGTGAAACTCCTTTTGTTAACAAGGAACTAAAATTTGAAAGTTTAAAAACAATGAGTCCTGAGGCTTTGGAGGCATGTACCTTAACTGCTAAGCCATCTCTCCACCCCTTACATGCTCTTAATTATAAGCTAAATTAATATTAATATGAAGCTAACAATGTAGATGAACATAGCTGTAGTTCAACTGAGGACTATTTTCCTTAATGGGATTCAAATATTCATACAATTTAAGTATTTGCTCCTAAGGTTTTGTTTTTTTTAGGCTATGTGTTAAGCTACCAAGAGATTCTGGGTATATGTGAACACAAATAACTAGGTAGCAAACATCTATTATCTTTCCCTGGATGTACTGAGTTCTTAAATTTAAAGTACTGAGGTTTCAAATTCTAAAATGTGATACTCAAGATGAACATCGTTCTTTTTTACTTTTGTGGAGCTAGGGATCAAATCCAAATCCAAGGTCTTACTCGTTACATAAGGACTACACTATGAAACCACACTTTTAATCTGCAAATCACATTTGTGTTTTACTGAAAGAGTATGCTTACAATATAATTTCTAAAACTAATCATATCACATATCTTAAGTAGTATTTAAAAAAATTTAATTCATGCTGTATGTTATGGTTCATGCGTTTAGTCCCAGGACTCAGGGGCCACCCTGAGACTACACAGTAAATTCCAGGTCAGCTTGGGCTAGAGTGAGACCCTATCACGAAAAGCCAGAACAATTTTTAAAAAACACTTTAATTTCAAAGTGATCAAATTAAATAATATTTGGTACACATTTCAAATCTGATTCTATAATGCTGGCTTCCTCCCTAAATTTATAAATTTATATTTATTTTTTCCTTCTACCTACATTTCAAACAAAGGAAATGACAATATGAGAAAGTAAATTAGCTCGGATGAGGATGGAGGCACATACTTTTAATCTAAGCACTTGAGAGACCAAAGTAGGAGGATTACTGTGAATCTGAGGTCAGCCTGAGACCACACAGTAAATTCCAGGTCAACTTGGGCTACAGTGAGACCCTACCTTGAAAAACCAAAAACGAAAGAAATCAAATTAGTCTCTTAAATTACTATTAAACTAATGAGTCTGACACAGCACTTACAGGTTATTTAATATAAAACATAAATCACAGACTCAAGATTGTGAGTGTTTTTGGTGGTCTGGTAGAAATGACAATGAGAAAGGGCAACACATCGATAATCTTTTAAGAATTTAGTTTCAAAAATGGCTGGCTGGCACAGGCCCATTGTTTCAGCTAGTTAGTAGGCTTAGCAGGTGGGTCATGAGTTCAAGGCAAGCTTGTTCTACACAGTGACATTATGGCCAGCGTGGGGAACAAACAAATAAAAAAAGGCTGGAGATGTAGCTCAATGATGAGAGTGCTTGTTAACATATATATAAGGACAGATTTAATCCCCAGTACTGAAAAAAAAATTAGCTTCATTCACATAGATGAAATTGTTGCTGGGATATCACAATTTGAAACTTAATGTCTCACACTGAGGAAGCGGTCTTCAATGTCATTGTTTTGACAGCATCTAAATCTCTCTAACCTATTAAGCATATTCTTTCATAGAAATTTCATGTGCATATGTGTACTCACAGGAGTAATTATCACTGAAGTTTTAACTGTTGTAGGTAAGAGAATGGGCTTTGGAGTCAGGTCTCCTGAGCTCAAAGCCCTGTTTTATTATGTGCCTTGGTAAGTACATTAGCATCACTGTGGCTCAATTCTTTTATCTATTAAATGAGCAAAAATAGCAGTAACTATTATTTTTACATGTTGCTGAGAACATAACTTGCAGGCATACAAACTACTTGGAAGAACAGTGTTTGGATAAGGAAGGCACCAATTCAAGTGTTAGCTATTACTGTAAATCACAGTTATTTCTCCTGTATCATATGCGTGTACCTGTCACCGTATTTTACAAGTTATGTATGTCAGATTTTCAGTTGTTTTGCATGCAAGGGGTGAAGGCAACATTTTTAATAGCTATACAGCAATCATTACCACATAATAATTTTCAGAATTTGGGAAGAGTTAAATTCATCTGTGTTTCTAACCCATCTAGTTGGCTCATTTTTCCTCCTTTCTGTACCAAATGACTATAGTACATAATGACATGTGGTATTTGAAGGAATTTAGAGTTAGCTGTGAAAAGAAACTTTACACAAAAATAGTGTTATACAGTAGTAGTATTAGCATCATTTAGGATTTTATACCATCCATATCCCTGTGGGATGAGACAGTCATTAATTAGTATAATGTATGTGGGAGAGGATACTGAAACAACTGATATTGGGATGCAACACCCACTGCCACTTAAAAAGTTGAACATCGGGCTGGAGAGATGGTTTAGCAGTTAAGCACTTGCCTGTGAAGCCTACGGACCCTCGATTCCCCAGGACCCACGTAAGCCAGAAGCACAAGGTGGTGCATACAGTGGCTGGAGGCCCTGGTGTGACCATTCTCTCTTTATCTCCCTCTTTCTCTGTCGCTCTTAATAAAAATAAACACAATTTTTTTTTTAATTGAAAATCTGAGCTGGAGAGATGGCTTAGCTGTTAAGTGCTTGCCTGTGAAGCCTAAGGACCCTGGTTCAAGGCTTGATTCCCCAGAACCCATGTTAGCCAGATGCACAAGAAGGCACATGCGTCCAAGTTCGTTTGCAGTGACTGGAGGCCCTGGCACACCCATTCTCTCTCCCTCTCTCTCTCTCTCTGCCTCCTTCTCTCTGTCGCTCTCAAATAAATAAATAAAACAAAATTTAAACAAATTGAAGATCTACTTGACAGAAGGAAATTGCTAGTTTATTTTTTAGATGAAGGAAATTGCTAGTTTATTTTTTAGATGAACTAAAAACAGCATAAATTTGTTATGCAAAGTGAACTTAAACAGAGTTGAACATTAAGACTGAAAGATACATTATGACTCAGCAGGGAAAACAAGGCAACTGAAGTTGACATTACATAAAAAGAAGAAAAAAAAATTCAAATGAAGTTGATTGTTGGGCACCTTTCAACACCCTTTTCCTGTTCTTCTTTCCTAAAAGGACACCAGTCTTCTCTGGTGCTATTCTTCTACGACACTGCTCATGTGCCTGAAGGGAAACTAACTCCACGTTAGAACAAGGGTGTTATAAAGATAATACCATAGGTTTTACCAGAAACTGACTCAGAAAAGCAGGTGATCTGCTCCTGAGTCTGTAAGAGGCTAGTGAGAAGAGAGCTCTGTTGACATCTTTTTGGGAAAGGTTGTCTTTCAAATCCCAAGACATCTTCTGGAAGCAACTTTTGTTCTCTGCTACTGGATGTGTTCAAAGTAGCAAGTTCACAAGAATGCTGCTGGCAGTGGTTTCAAGTGTGAGGGGAAACACCCTCAGGATGTAACCACGGGTGGACAGAGAGCTGGAGAAAGATGGGCTAACAACCCTGAGGACTGAGCGATGAGAGCCCAGTATATTCATTCCCTCTTTACTATTCTTTACAGATGAAGGCCTGCTAGGTAATACTGAAGAACAGTACCTTAAGCTCAGGCATGAAGAATATGTTGGTGAAAGAAACAAGAAAGCTGGGATAGAAATGTATTTGCAAAGGTGAAGCGTGGTAAAATCTATTTGATAAATGGCAGCGTTTTGAGACTTGTACTTAAATGTGACTAGATTATGTCTAAAGAAATCAAGTTCTTAGTCTCTAGTTAAGAAAACTGTTGTTTTTACTTTAGTAAAGAAGGTTAAAGATAGCAAACATCAAGAGTTCTGATGGACTCTGTCCATGGTTTGAAGTCAGAGTAAGTCTTCCATTGAGATCCCTGGTGTCTGTACTTAAGTCCTCCAGTTCTGGATCTTTATCTGCTGTTAGCACAAAAACTGGCAGCTCCATCCTTCAGTTCTGATGTTTTTTCAATAACCTTATGTATGATAACTGGCATCTCCATTTATTCCTGGAAATCTTGATTTTTCAGCACACTTGGTTACCACTTACCACACCAACCAAGGAATATGTTCCTTGATTTCTAGTCTGAGGATCTGACCCAGTGCTATTTCTTCATAATAGTGGTTGAACTTAATAATACTGTTGCTATGACATCCCAGCAAACTAAGCATACTAAGTCTTTAAGATGTTGTAATTTCTTATCATATTTATGAACATAGGAAAAATTATTATTTTTATAATTATATGTTTATGAATCTAGTGAAAACAAAATTCTTATGTACCTACTATTTTGTCAATTCATATCATAATTATTTGAAAATATTTAAAATATCTATATTATTAATTTGTTATATACTTAATGATAAATCATAGCTTAATCATAAACTTGAAATCCTTTAGACAAAAATACTTTATAAAATATTATAGTAAGAATTTTATATAAGAATCACAAAGAAATTTACCTTAAAATAACAAGGTCATTATAACTCTCATCAACTTTCTACAAATCAAGTAATAGGAATACTTTAGTGGGAGCATTTTTCAGAGCAGACTGGTATTTTGCTTGGACTACAAGTGCTTCCCAAAATATGGTTCAATGTCAAAGTGCTGACATATATTTACCTGATGTTCCAGTTTCATGATGTTTTTCTTCAGGCTTGCCATTGGACTTGAAGGCTCTTTGTTCATCCACCTCATCATCTCCCCACCATGATGGCTGTCCATATAATGGAGTACCACGTGGCATAGCAGAAACATCTGGAAAGAGGTGGGAAAAATCTCTCTAAAGCAGATGAGACAACAAAAACAAATATACTTTTGCAGAAGGCTAGAATTTCCTAATTCATTAAAAATACCATATATTGAATAACTTAGTATTTGTGCAAGACTTTGCACAACACTGGACATGACTAATTGAATGGAACTTGTTTCTAGCTGGTATTTAAGTAACGCATCTGCAACATAAAACCCAGTATTTTGTTGTTGTTGTTAAAGTACTAAGAATTCTCTGACGCATAACTAGATTACTCAAACATATAACTTTACACTTAAATATTTAGGTAAGACATGTCTGGAATAGAATTTTTTTTTTTTGAAACTACCCAATAATCAACAAAGAAAGAATAAAGCTAGTCTAATCAAAAATACCACTGAGTCTAGGGCTGGAGAGATGGCTTATCGGTTAAGCGCTTGCCTGTGAAGCCTACGGACCCCGGTTCGAGGCTTGGTTCCCCAGGTCCCACGTTAGCCAGATGCACAAGGGGGCGCACGCATCTGGAGTTTGTTTGCAGTGGCTGGAAGCCCTGGCGCGCCCATTCTCTCTCTCCCTCTATCTGTCTTTCTCTCTGTATCTGTCGCTCTCAAATAAAAATTAAAAAAAAAAACCACTGATTCTAAAAAATGAAATTAAAGTAAATTTTGGCATGAGTAGACATTTTTTAATTGCTTTAGTGCTTAAGGGTATTGTAGAGTAACTAAATTTAACCTATATTGTTTATCAAATTAAGATATTATTTATTTTATGTAAAGCATCTTGTAGTTCTTAGAAAAAGTATTATATATTCTGATGATGTAATTTTAATTTTTCCTTTTTATATTATTTTAACTCAGATAATTGTAAACAAAAAATTACCATTATAAATTATTCCCTTCAAATGTTGTAACTAATTTATTTTCCTTAAATGCTTATACAATTAAGTGCATTCACATACAGTTACCATATACTGTATGTTTTAGAATGCTGTCTAAAGAAAACACTACCTGCATTAAAATACGTAGTTTGGAATCAGTCATTAGTATGCATCATTGTTATATGGACATGGCCAAGTTTTTGAGAACAAGGAATGTAATTTCTTCAACACGGTGCAGAAATACAACATTCTCCAAGGGCTCGCTTACCTGCAGCTTTCTCCTCTGACTTCAGTGCTTCTGCAGCTTTGGGAAGCACATCGGGAGCCGCGTCTGCTACCTTTGAATCGATGTTTTTGGCGCTTGCAGATTTTGGTAATTCCGACTCAGAAGATTTTTGGGACAACTGAAGTTGAATGGTAAACTTCTCATGCTACAAAATAGTTAAAAATGAAAGTGAAGTATCTATGAACAAATTCAACTACAGTAGATTAACAACAGAAGGATTAAAAGTTTACCTTAAGAGCTTCTTCCGGGACTCTCATTTCTCCTCGTACTACAGTGAAGAGATTTGTATGTAAATGGAGCTAAGGAAGAATGTAACTTCAAAATTCTGGTAACTGACATATACTGATGGCTAGTTACAAGAATCTCATAAGTGACTGAGCCCAACAGCAAATCCTGAAGAAATTTGATTATTCACACCATCACAAACTTTGATAAAAATGAAGGTCATTTTTCAAGTGCAAAGGAAATGCTATAATTAGGGTTCATACAGCAATCCTAACCCTTTCCCCCTATGTATTACTTTTGGGGTCATATTACATTATCCAACAGCTCATTCTACACAGATTTGAACTAAGTGCTAGATATAATGGATGCTTTTATTATGCTGACAAAAACAATGCCTCTGTATAAAAAGCCTATTCACTAGAGGTCACATTTCCCACTATTACCCTGTAATGAAAGAACTTTTATGACTATGTACTGAATTCTATACTTCTTTACTAATTCAAAGTACTCATCAATCACATCAAGGACAGAAAACTGTAATTATCATGATTACATGGGGGAAAAAGTTTACAAGCAGAACAGAAGCAGTATACTTGTTAACATAACTTTTAGAATTGTTAGTAACTTTGGAGAATATCCTGCTCAATTCCATTAACCTTGTATTATTCTTCAGATGAAGAACTTGGGGAAATGAAGAGAGAGAAATCAAAACAAGAATGTAGTTACAGAATCCCACCCAAGGCTTTTCTATCACTTTAAATTCTTATACTTTGAAGCAGTAACATTTACTTTTTTTAGAGATGAACATATACTAATACATATTTGCTGGTTCATATGGAAATATATACTTAACTAAACATATTTAATGTGAAATGGTAAATTTGTTTTTGACTTTTAAAAAATTTATTAAAATAGCATCTAAAAAGTCAACAGTGGTTTCTTTGTTATACTGTCGAAAACATGAATGATTTTAACCTGTTGTGAGGGCTATTTAGTTATGAGCACCCAGACCTACTAGTTAAATAACATTTCAGGTCACAAGATAGCTCCATATTTCTCATATTTAAATGCTTTACCACCAAAGTATTCTGTATATGGGAATGAATACCTCAAATGTCCTGTTCTGTACACTCACATGAGAACAATGATATCTGTGAGACAAACAGACATAGCCCTGTTTTTAGCACCATAGCAGTTATTCTCTTAGTTATGCAAACCTACATGTTTTTAACTTGAAAATCAAGAAAAAGGACAGAGGAACAAATACATATAAGTACTCATGCCAATAAATTCCCCAATTATTAATTATTTAAGAAAATTTATAAATATTTTTATAGTTTATTTCCTCGGTTATTTGTAAGACTATGATTGCTAGTGTAAATCATCCCTACGCAATTTATTCAAACAATGTGTATTTAAAAGTTGGGTCAGGGCTGGAGAAATGGCTTAGTGGTTAAGGCACTTGCCTGTGAAGCCTAAGGACCCAGGTTCAATTCCCCAGTACACACGTAAGCCAGATGCACAAGGTGGCATATGCATCTGCAGAACATTTGTAATGACCACAGGCCCTGGCATACCCATTCTCACCCTTTCTTCCTGCCTCTTTCTCTTGCTCTCTCTCAAAGTTTTTTTTTATTTTTAAAGGTGGGTCATTGAAACTCAACTACATACTAGGAATGTATCTCAAATATCACCTTTACCCAATGACAATTTGGAATAAGAGCAAAGCAAAGATTTAAGCAGTTTAAGTTATTACTAGAAATAGGTCCCAAAATCATAAGTGTCAGATATAATTATGAACATATCTTTCAAAAATCATTTTAAGGGCCAGAGAGATGGCTTAGTGGTTAAGGTAAAGCCTAAGGACTCAGGTTGTATTCCCTAGTACCCACATAAGCCAGATGCACAAGGTGGCACATGTATCCAGAGTTAGTCTGCACTGGTTAGAGGCTCTGGTGTGCCCATTCTCTCCCTCTGTCTATCTGCCTCTTGCTCTTTCTTTCAAATAAATAATTAATTTAATTAAATATTAAAAAATCATTTTAGAAGTTAAGTCATTAGATTATTTCATTAGGGAGATTCCAATCACTTGAAGGCATAGTATGCTTGAAGAAACTTTGCAAGAGAGAGAAGTAACATCAGGACAGAAGATACAGTTTAACCACTTCATCCCACCCTCACAGGAAAGCTTGCATTTTTAAGTAGATCAAATAAATGAGACTAAAAGGAAAAAAAAATCGCTGTGCTCTTAACTAACTGGGTGGTGGTGCATGCCTGTAATCCCAGTGCTCCAGGCAGAGGAATCAGTTCAAAGCCTTGGTCAACAGTCTCAGCTACATAATGAGTATGTGTTGCAGGCCAGCCTGGGCTACATGCAATACTGTCCAACAACGACAACGACGACAAAAAGAATCATTCATATATATATATATATATATATATATATATATATATATATATATATTTTTTTTTTTTTTTTTTCCCCTGAGGTAGGGTCTCGCTCTAGCCCAGGCTGACTTGGAGTTCACTATGTAGTCTCAGGCTGACCTCAAACTCAAGGTGATCCTCCTACCTCTGCCTCCCTAGTGCTAGGAGTAAAGGTGTGAGCCAGCACGCCTGGCTCCAAAATGTCCTTCTGAACAACTAAGACGCAAGTTAGAACAATCTTTTCTGACAAATACCAAAAAATGAGATTCTTATGGGTTGAAGACATTATTGTCAGATACATGATAATATGTAAGTAAAATTAACTTATACAGGGATGAAAAAATATTTTTATGAATACGCAACTTAAAAAGTATAAGGAGGTGGGCTGGAGAAGATGGCTTAGTGGTTAAGGTGTTTGCCTCCAAAGCCAAAGGATCCTGGCTTGATTCTCCAGAACCCACGTAAGCCAGATGCACAAGGAGGTGCATGCGCCAAGAGTTTGTTTGCAGTGGCTGGAGGCCCTGGTGTGCCCATTCTCTATCTCTCTCTCTCACTCTGTACCTCTTTCTCTCTCTCTTGAAAATAAACTAATAAATAAAATAAATATAGGAAGGCTATGCTTAACAAAGCACAAACCATGCATCGATTTTAATTAGGTACTTCAATATATGGATATAGTATAAACTGGTTATACTCTCATCATGTTACGGCCTTTGGTCCCCAGTCATCTGACCCCTTTCCACTAAAGGTGTCATGAACCCACCAGTAGGTTTCTGTGTTGACAACACAGTAAATCTTCCCACCAAGTGGCTTGTACATTTTTTTTTTCTTCTGCACAATCTTCCAGAAGGTTATCTTTGTAGAGGACATATTAGATATCTCCTTTGGGTCAAACTTTCAACAGCCTCTTACTTTCTCCTTTAATGAATTCTGAGTTTCCTCAGTGTCTACGAGCATCAATTTACAAATGCTTCTCAGACAAGCAGTGACAGTAGCACTCATTTAATCCACCACTTCCTGTATAAAATTTTCTGGGCCCTAGCAGGTTGATAGGACTTGTCCAGTGTTAGGCACTAGGACTTCTCTTTTTGTTAATTTTATGGGTCTTAAGTCTCCCTGTTATTTATGGAAATCTGTAAAAAGGTCGGTTCTCTAACCAGTGACAGTAACATGGATCAAGAAATAGAAACTCTGGCAGTCATGTTCTTAAGGAAAGAAGGGAGAAGGTTAGACCCTCTTGCTAAAGACACATGTTGCTGACACAGAACATCAAGAGATCTGGCTAGAATTCAGAAGGAAGCCAATTCCCAGATGGTTAATCCATAGAGTGCTGGAAAGTGCTACAGGTCAACAATGTTGTGAGCAAGCAGGTGACACTGCTATACAAAAGCAACCAGCTTGACAAGACATACACACCTTTGCAATGGTGGCACCCAGCATTGCTGGGTAAGAAATGACATTCTGATTGGCTAGGAGATACACTCAGTGGAAAGGAAACCATAGCTGGAAGTGGTAACCAGGTCAGAATCCTAGAGACCAAGATCATGGTCTCCAACAACAAGCTCCCACTAGCTCTTGGCCCAAAAGGGCTACATCCATCAAAATCTCTCTAAATTAGCAATGCTTATCTTCTTTAACCTATGCTGATCTCACTCTCTGTTGGAGAATCTGTTTTTCTTTCTTAGAAGGCAGTGAGAATGAAGGACAACCAAAATTTATCAACAAGACAAGATAGCTGACTCCCTGGCAGGAGATGAACCATCCTTCCTGTATCAGCTAGGGCCCCGGTGAAAGCACAAAGGAACTGTCGAGTTGAGCAAGAGTGCTGCTTATATGGTGAGCATGACAACGTGTGCCAGGGTGATGGGGACAGTGAGGACACTCAACATGTATCATAGCACTCCAGAAGCTCCTGAGAGCTCCACACTGAAGTAGACTCAGAAAATACTCACCACGGCTCAGGGAATTTTGCAGAAGAGGGGCATGAAAGATTTTAAGAGCCACAGGTTGAGAGGGAATATCCAGAGGCATTGCCCACACCCACAATAACTGACTCCTGCTCTCGTAACTCATAACCCACAACCCCATGGGGAATACCAGCAATTTCACTACGAAGGGCCCTCAGTGGAATGGGGACGAGGAGGAGGGAAATGAAAATTCCTAAATTCTTGTTGGCTTCCACTACTGCTCTGGATTCAATTAGTAAATCAAGAAGTTCAAAATCAGCCTTCTGTTTTTAGACAAGATAAAATTAAAAGGAAACAGATTTATTCACCCACCTGAAACAATGAAATAATAAGGAAATAATTGTGTACCAGACAACTGCCATCAGGCTACCAAAGACAATGATCCTTAGAAGAGCAGCAATCAAGCAAGGTCCACTAACTGACCTAAGTTACCACTATGATTATTTTGAATCCGAATGACACTGCCAGGAGAAGTAATCCAGGCAGAGGCCAGGAGACTTTCAGAGCTGTGGAGGAAGTGAAGTCAAAAACAGACTGCACAGTGTGAAAACTATAGACCTACAGAGGGCTTCACTCAAATATTTAGTTGTGTATAAAGTGCATATGAGGAAACTATTCAGGGCTGGGGTAAGTTACCTGAAAGTACTAGAGGCAACAATGCTCAGTGTTCATATGGGATCAGAAGTTGAACCTATTTCCAACAGCCAGACTAAAACCTCATGATTCATGAGCCACTGGAGACTAGAGGTGAGTAAACTTTTTCTGCAAAGTGACAGACAGAAAACATTTCAGGAATTTCAGCCATATGATCTGTGTAGCAACTACTCAACTCTGCTACAGTGTGAGGAAAGTAGTCACAGAAATATGTAAATCAGTGGACACAACTGTGTTCCAAGACTGAGTCCAGATTAGATCAATGCATTTGCTGATCCTTTTCTCAGAAATAGGTCTTCTTGCATTAATAGAGCAATTAGGCTGGACTAATCTTAGATACCTAACAAACCCTTAAAAACATCTTAAGGTGATAAAATTGTTTCCAAATTACTTGAGGCCCAGAGTAAAGCTCAAAGATTTTTAGGAATATAGAACTATGTCTACAACACCCATCCAATGTCAGCTATATAATGTCAACTGAAATCAACTGAGCTAATACAAATATTTAATAAAATCTTTAAGAAAATTGTTATAACTGTGTCATATGTTCAAAAAGTTGAAGCTTGAAAATCAAGTCCAAATTCAACTTCTTTAGATGAAATTACATTGTATGAAATCAAGTCTCAGTGAGGTCTTCACAGTTTATTTCCTGAGGTAGGGTTTTGCTGTAGCTCAGGCTGACCTGGATTTTACTATGCAGTCTCAGGGTAACCTTGAACTCATGGCAATCCTCCTACCTTTGCCTCCCAAGTGCTGGGATTAAAGGCGTGCACCACCACACCCAGCTATGAACATTCTTTTAGTAAGTATAGCTTGTGTGCCACTCACCAAGAGTTCTTTATAGGCCCTTTTTACATTTTTTTCCCTTATGGAACCTATCAGCCTCTAAATCTGCCTGCTTGTGTGTGCTGTCAGCTTCCTTGAACTCCCCTAACGTATAAACTTTAGGACAATGATTGTAGAAATAGGCAAATAGATATATACAAATATGTTTATATTAAATATATGCACACACATACATGTACAATACATAAAGTATATATAGTGAAATACATACATATATTTTGACTGTGTTCAGACTACTGGAACTATACCTAGCAAATAGGAAATTTAATAATATGAAATGGACTTGGGCTTCCTAATATCACATTCTTGGACACTGGAAGAATGAACAAAAGTTATATGGATTTTTTGGTGTTGCTATCATTAAGAAAATTTTGTTATTTCATTGAGTTCATGTCTTTTGAAATTTACCTACACAGAAAAAAAAAAAAAAAAAAACCCCTGGGGCTGGAGAGATGGTTTAGTTGTTAAGATGCTCGCCTGAGAAGCCTCAGGACGCCGGTTCAATTCCCCAGAACCCATGTAAGCTAGATGCACATAGTGGCACATAGGTTTTTGTGGGTGGGAGTTTGTTTGCAGTGGCTAGAGGCCCTGGTGCACCCATTCTCTAATAAATAAATAAATAATTTATTTATTTTTAAAAATGAAAAACACTTATGGTAGACAAATTACATGATGAAGTTGTAGTCTCTACCTATGTTAAAATTTTTCCTTCTAAGGCAGCAGTGTAGAGCTTTCCACTCTACAGCACACAACTTGTGTAGAGGCTATTAAAATTAAGCTGAATACATAAATAAGTAAATAAAATAAATAAAGCATGAATAAAGCATGACAATCTCCTGTGTAGCAAAGCTAATACAGAGACAAATATGTGTGACACAAAGTATTTTTACAACTTTATTCTAAGTAATACAACCTCTACCACAGTAAGAGTCCAGTGTTCATAGGCTCAGAATCGCAGGCAACATGAAAAGTTAAATCAAAATATTAAAACTAAATGTTTCACTTGGGCTTCTTAAAAGCAGTTCTCAGGCAATACTGATTAAACATCTTTCAGGAAGTCTTCTGTAATAATTAATTTGGCCTAGCCTATTTTAGAAAAATGGATTTATCCCTCTTCTTTTTCTTTTGAACACTGTGAAGGTCTATAATGATTATCAATTCAACAGGACCTGGAATCAGGTAGGAAACCATCAGTCTCTGGCTCTGGGCATGTGTGTAAGAGGTTATCCTGTGGGCAACATCATTCTATGGGCTGGGGTCTAAGACTGTATATAAAGAAGACATTTGGCTGAGCAGCAGCATTTCTCTCTGTCTTACTTCCTCACTGTGTTGAATGTGACCAGTTGCTTCATGCTCCTGCTGATCTGCCTTCCCTGCGTTATGGACTGTGACCTCTTACTGCAAGCAGAAGTAAATCTTTCCTCCCTAAAGTTGACTCTTGCCAGGCACTTGGTCATAGCAAAGGGAGAGCAATGAATTTACACACCACTCTTAGGCAACCTTCCTGCGTCAGCTTCCAGGGTAGCAGGGACTACATGTGTACTGCTGGAACCTGCTACCTTGTTCCTTTTTCCCTTAAAGCTAATAAAAGTTTTATTAAAATATAAATTTCTTAGTTTTCTCATTTTGAGATAGATCATGGCAAATGAGTTACAGAGTGCTGAAATGCAAAATTCACTTCCTTTTCTGAAAAAACTTAAGCAGGTTAAAGATGACTTCGTTAAATGGTTTATGTGATACATATTTTAAAGGCTTAGAATATATAATAAGACTATATAATAAAAAAGTATTCATTATTTGACTTTTTATATATTTCTTTGGCTTTTCAAGTGCAAACATTGTAAAATGTGCCATGAAAACTCTTTATAACCTAAGCTTTAAACTTTCAGTTTTCCTAACTTGTAGGTTTTTGTCACAATTTTATTGTGTTAGTACATATACTCTGAGTACTAATATTACTTGAGACTAATTTCTCTGCTAAAGTGATGAGGCCACCAGACTTTCAATAATTACCATATATATATATATTTTTAATCAAAGATCAGGTAAATGTAATAATTTTAAAAATTAAAACTCAAGAAAAAATTTCAGGATATAGGGAATACCTGTATTTTAATTATTTTACTAAACTTCTTACCTTGTACAAACAAAAACATTTAAAATTTCTCTTTATTTATTTTAAGCAGGGTTTTAACTCAAGCCCAGGCTGACTTGGAACTCATGTTGTAGCCTAGTGTGGCATCAGACTCAAGGTGATTCTCCTACCTCAACCTCCTGAAGTGCTGGGATTAAAGGCTTGTGCTCCTTTGGCCAATAAATTAATTATTCTTTAATCACATTTCTTCCTTTCTCTAGGGTTTCTTTATGCTACCCAATATAGTACAATATAATCATATCCCTGCTCAGTTATTAGACTGAGTTATAAATGCAAGAATTCTAGATGTAAAATGTGCTTAATCACATTAACACTGGTCTCAAAGACATGACATTAAAAAGTTTGAATTAAGCAGGTAATAAATATTTGGTATACTAAAGAGAGTAAGGGCAAGGATGGTGCAAAAGTTAGGGTTCCATTCTTATAATCCACCCAGGTGGTTGATCTGTACTATCCTAATATATTTGAAAAGAATTTCTAGACTGGACAATAATTGCACACTCTGCTGGTTCTCTCCCCAGTTAGGCTTTACTACACAAGTCAATGCACAGCAGCCCTGCAGATTAACTGCAGCTGAAACCAAAGAGAAGAAATCAGCTGAGTCCATCCAACTTTGCCAAGATTATTTTTAGGAACAGACACAGTAACTAAACCAGTTCTTTAAAACATGTAGTATTTTAGTATGGGAAGGCATCCAACAGGCAGAGATTTCTAGTACATCTATATTGTGAAATCTTATGTATTAAGAAATTTTTCATTTATACCAGTATAAATATTTTTTAATAAATTTAATAAATGCACATAATTACATAAGGATATCATATCCAAATCTCAGCTTATCTTCAAGTTTCAATGTGATGTAAGTCTGTTCTGGAATCCTTATATCATTCACAAATGTCTATAAGAAAAAAAGGAAAAGCTTAGGTTATGCACAATGTATATTAATCCTCATATTCCAGACAAACAAATTCCAAAACACAACATATAAAAGTATATGGTCATATGTTGGGAATCTTAAGATGTGCCAATCATTCTATGGCCTGATAAATTATTTTATATTAAATCCTCCATCAGAAGTACTGATATCACACAAAGAACATGATGATGCCAAGTTGAATTTCAGCCCTTAAAATTGTTCCTAAAAAGGATGCCAAGATGGCTTAGCAGTTAAGGAGATTGCCTGAAAAGCCTAAGGATGAAGGTTTGATACCTCAGTACACACGTAATCTAGACGCCCAAGGTAGCATATGGGTCTGGAGTTCATTTGCAGGGGCTGGAGGTCCTGGTGTGCCCATTCTCTCTCTATCTACTTCTTCTTTCTCTCTCTCTCTCTCCCCCTCCACTCCCCCTTTTCTCAAATAAATACATAAGTAAAAATTTTAAAGAAAAAAAATGCGAAGAAAAGCTCTTAATTTGAAGCTGGCAAACTGTACAGAGTAAAGTACTTAACTATGATAGCACCAGTGGTTATTGGATCCAAGTGTAGCTTTGATGGAAAACTTTCAAAGTGAGGGCTGATATTCTATCACTTTCTAGAGTCATTCTGAAGAACAAAAAGAAACTTCACTTTTATAAAAAGGACTATCAACTTCTATTTTACAATTGCTATAGGGGTCCTTTCAATTCTTTTATGAATTTAAGACACACTGTGGGATTCTAGAAAATGGATCTTTGCTGCTATATATTGAAATTCTTCTGTTTCCTTATGATGTTTTCTTTTTCTTTTATTTGTAACTGCTGCAAATGACCAAAAAAAAAAAAAAAAAAAAAAAAAAGAAGAGAAAAAAGGCAAAAGAATAGCAGAATTCCTTAGAACATCATTGTCCAACAGAAATATATTGCAAGCAATAAATTAGGCAATATACACTACTAAATTTTTTAGTGGGCATGTAATGAGGCAAATGTGGTTTTGATAATGCATTTTGAATTTAATTCAGCATATCCAAAATTCTACCATTCAAATAATATCTATAAAAAAATCAAAAGAATATTTCTCTACTTCATCCTAAAGTTTTAGAATTTAGACTAGTTACATTTCAAATATTTAATAGCCACCTATGGCTAATGGCTACTGTTGTGCTAGAAATTATCAGTGTACCATCCTTCCATTTTCTTATTGCAATGCTTAAAATACTGCATCAGCTTTCCAAGAAAACATGAAAGACATCTAGACATACTATCTTTTTTTTTTTGTAATTTTAATTAAGCTTTCAGACACAGCACAGTTGAAACTTCTTGGATTTCTGATTAATGTCCACAGCAATAAGAGAAGAAGACAAACAGGAAGATATTTCTCCATTTTAAAATGAATACAGAGACAGACAGCTGCACTCTAGAATATAATAATGATAAAGTGAAAACAGAGGCAACATTATCAGGCCAGGAATCTTCCAGAATCAACGAGAAAAGAAAGCTTCCAAGGAGAAAGAGAAAACAAAGTCAATATTTTTTAAATATAAAATGTAATAGTAATTCCTAGAAAGAACCTAAATAATTTTGTATTTAAGATAATGTTGGAAGTATTCTTTTGAAAACCATCTTTTTTTTGAGGTAGGGCCTCACTCTTGCCCAGGCTGAGCTGGAACTCACTCTGTAGTCCCAGGCTGGCTTTGAACTCACAGAAATTCAGAATTCCAATTTCCTGAGTGCTGAGGTTAAATGCATGTGCCACCATGTTTGGTACTGAAGTTCATAACCCAATGCTTATTCAGTACAATTTATAAGTAGATAAATGCTCAAGGCCAATTATCTTATACACAATGACTAGAAGGAAAAAGATGATGCAGAAATAACAGTATTGTGTTGGCCTTCTACTTGTTTTAAGTTATATTCAAAACTAAATGTTTTGCATGAAGATGGTTATCACAAAATTATATGCCTCAGCTTATAAGTAAATGCTATTTTGACCCTCATTCTAGAGCATAAAGGACCAGAAGTATGGCTAGACTTGACATTCACTTAACAGTTAGCTGCATCCAAAGAACATGACCCATTTCATCAATCCCTTTGAAAATCAGAAGGTATGGAATAAAAGTTTGAGTTCATCAGGTGCAATTCTTACTTGGTTTCAAACTGTTTCTGTATCTTTTCTCGCCATTTCTATCAATTGTTTGTAAAGACTTGGAAAATATATATCAAATAAAAGGGTCAATTAGACACAGATAAATGGTCAAGAGTGATAAGTAGTTTTCCTTGCATTTTTGAAGTTTAGAGGCCAGAATCTTCTAGAATTATGAAACATAGAAAAAATGTCATACTTCATGCAGTAAACATGTTAAGTATTCAACAGATTTCTTTGGTAAATTGGAAACTTTAAAGGTTGCTCTGCTCTCCCCTTTTGAATTCTTATTTTTCCCACTCTACTCTACGTGGATAACCATAAAGTATTTCAGCAGGTTACTACTATAAGTAAGAAGCTTACGTGGGTCCTGAACGATACAAACTACATATATAAAAAGATTCTGTTAGTATGGTCACACTCTCAGATTCCTTTTCTAACTAGTTCTTGTAATATGATATAAAATGAGTTTACAAATTAGAAAACATCAGAATCTTAATTGCTAAAAGTCTAGATCACCGTAGTAGCATGATTTCCAGGCAATCCTAAATCACAAGCTTCCACTACACTGTGCAGGGATGTTACAACATCACAAAAGGACATCCACAGACTTCTGGAACTTATAAACTCCATTTTAATCCTACAATTAAGCATTTCACACTGTTTAAAATTTATGTTTAGGGCTGGAGAGATGGCTTAGCGGTTAAGCACTTGCCTGCGAAACCTAAGGAGCCAGGTTCGAGGCTCAATTCCCCAGGACCCACCTTAGCCAGATGCAAAAGGGGGCACACACATCTGGAGTTTGTTTGCAGTGGCTGAAGGCCCTGGTGCGCCCATTCTTTCTCTCTCTCTCTCTCTCTCTCTCTCTCTCTCTCTCTCTGCCTTTCTTGCTCTTTCTGTTGCTGTCAAATAAATAAATAAAAATAAACAAAAAAATGTTTAAATTAAAAAATTTATGTCTAAGCTAACCAGAATAGAGTATATAAAATAGACTAGCTGAGGAAAATGAAGTAACAGAATATAAGAAGTTCAGCATGAATATAAACAATAAGGAACAGCTGTCTAAGATGAATGCCATAGTTCTGACTCAATTTTATTTAAAACTGTCTCAACCAAAAATAACACATTTAGGGCTGGAAAGATGGCTTAGTGGTTAAGGCATTTGCCTGCAGAGCCATAGAACCCAGTTTCAATTCCCCAGGACCCACGTAAGCCAGATGCACAAGGGGGCACAATGCGTCTGGAGTTCGTTTGCAGTGGCTGGAGGCCATTCTCTCTCTCTCTCTCTCTTCTCTCTCTCTCTGCTTGCAAATAAATAAATAAAAACTGAAAAGATAAAAAAAGAGCCATGAGTGGTGGCACACTTCACAAAAAAAAAAAAAAAAAAAAACACACACATATTTAAGCAGGACATAGTGGCACATGCCTTTAATTCAAGCACTCAGGAGGCAGAGGTAGGAGGACTGTGTGAATTTGAGGCCACCCTGAGACTACAGAGCAAATTCCAGGTCAACCTAGGCAAGAGACCCTACCTGGAAAAACAAAACAAAACATTTGCTGAAAGCTTAAAGATGACCTATATGAATTACCTGCATGTAACATTTTTTGCTTTCTTAAATAATAAGCAACTATCCTGTGTCTAACATGTCTTAGATACTTTTCATCATTATGGAACATATTGAATGACTCTTACAGGAAATAGTTCAGACTCTAATTTTCAGCCATAAAAGTACAAGTAAAAACAATCTGAAAGAAAATAGTTTTGTTAGGAATTACAAAAAAGAAATTTCTAAATTGTAGGAAGCAAAAAAGTCAAAGTAAATCAAATATGAAGGGTGGTTAACAAATAGTTGGTAGAAAGAAAAATCAGCTTCATTTTTATGTCAGTTTTATTTGATCACACATCTACCTTTGTCTGTGGAGATCAATGAGGCAAGCAACAATCAAGATCCCAAACTAAAAAGGGTAATGTTGGAGCGCCAATTCAAGTGCCTCAACTACAAATCCCTTCCACAGCCAGGCTAGGTGCCTGGGCTAAACCAGTTCCTGAAACTCCTCCACTGAAGAGCCTGTGGTGGTTTAAGTCACGTGTCCCCCATAAACTCAGGTGTTCTGAGTGCCACATTCGCAGCTGATGGAGATTTGGAAATTAACATCTCTTGGAGGCAGTGTACTGTTGGGAGCAGACTTATGGGTGTTACAGCCCTTGCTAGTGTTTGGCACACTCTCCTGTAATCCTGTTGTTCACTTTATGTTGGCCAGGGCATGATGTCCATCCTCTGCTCATGCCATCACTTGCCCCTCCAACATGGAGCTTCCCCTCAAGACTGTAAACCAAAATAAACCTATTTTTCCCCCCAAAAGCTTCTCTTGGTTGGGGAATTTCTGCCAGCAACGCAAACCTGACTGCAACAAATGAAAACACAGAAGAATACAAAGCACATAAGTCCCTACCCAAATTGCAAACAACTCAATTGTATAATTGTGGTATACAATCATATACCCAACATATTGCATAGATGCCCGAGAAAACACTACAGTGGCAACAAACACAATCCCTACTTCAACCACAGTGCCTACCTCCCTTCTTCCCTAACCCTTCCTTTCATATCTTCTCGTGAGGAGCACACACATCCTGCCACTCTACACTGGTCTGCTGCTGGCAGGAACTCCAGTGTGAACAAGGGACATAAAGGAGCCGGGTCCCAGACTGCAGGGCCGCAGCAGAGCAGTAAGTCAGACTAGGATGGCAGGGAGAGGTTAAGCGCTCAGTGGAAGGAGAGGGCGGAAGAACTGAAGGCAGTAAGGTCCTCACAGCACCAGAAACTTCAGCAGATTTGCAGGAAGCTGGTTCACTAAAACATTTGCAACACAAACCAGTTTCAGCTTTCTCTGTCTGATTTTAATTTCATTTCTCATGGCAGTAAAATATATTTATGTCCCTTGGGAGACATATGTTGGGATAGGGTGAAAAGGGAATAGGAGTAGAAGTGATATTTTCAAGTTGACTTTAGTTGGTGAGTGTTATTTAAAATGTAACAGTATATTTACTGAAAAGCATATAGGGTAATGGGTACCAAATATGTCTTGGTTGTAATTTTTTGTTTTTAAATCATAATAGCAGTAACAATTATTGGATGCTTACTATACACTGTTCTAAATGATAAAAAAGTTATTAATTTATTTTATAACAAACTACAAGGCATCATATTATTTCTACTTTTAAAAATTGAGAAACAACATGTATGGAGGTTGTGAATAAAACTTCTAAAAACTGTGGAAACAGATTAAGCAATTGCTTCAAGGTTACATCATTAGTAAGAATTACGCAAAATTTTCTTAAAAGTGTAAAGTCAAAGAAGCAAAAATGAACACTGGTGTTGAAAGCAATGCATTCATTGAAGTAAATTGTTGTTTCCTTTTGTTTTTAACCACAGATGACCCCAACTCATCCTTCCAACTTGATTTTCTCAAAGTGAACTCACATTTTCTCTATGCCCAAGAGTACCTTTTTCATTCTTATAGTTATGGCTTATTTTCCCATAAAAATTAGTTACACGGTGAGGCCAAACTTAAGTCTCATATCCTTAAAGAAGTCTTTCCTAGAGATCATATCAATTAATACTTTTCTTAATTCCTGTACCTATTGCTTAGCTTCTTCAACAATATTTAATCATGTGGCTTCAAAATGCTATGCATCTAGTAAGAATTTAAACGTTAAATACAAACTACAGAAAGGAAATATAAAAGAAGTAGGGAATTTAACTTGTCTTAACTAAACAAAAAAATATTCAAATAAAATAAATAAATAAATATAAACTTGTAGACTTACCCCATTTAGGCTGCCCAAATCTTTCACCAAATGTTCATCCGTAGAAGTATCATAATTGATTACAGCATGTTGCTTATCAACACTACGAGACTAGAAGAAGTTTTTTCAAGTCAGTAAGTATAAATATAGTGTCACATGAGATAAAATTTAAATTTGATTCAAATTGTGCTACTTAATATATGACACAAATTTGGCATCACTGTCTAAAGAGTAAAGGAGCCAAGCTTTCAAAGTATTCTTTCCACTAATGACTTAACTCTGAATTAAACTAGTTGCTTTTGTTGAATGCACAAATTATAATCTTTAAAATTTAAGACTGCCACACTGAAATCAAGTGAATTATATTTTATATATCTAATTGTAAAAAGAATTTATCCTGTAAGATTTTCTTTACTACTGAAACTTCCACAAATTGCATAAGAAATCCAAAGACTAAAGAGGAAAGGGACATAATATGTTTCTGAACAAAATTATCTTCACTTAAAATGTGGATTTTAAAAATATTTTATTTATTTATTTGAGAGAGAGAAAGAGGCAGAGAGGGGGGTGGTGCACCAGGGCCTCCTGCCCTGCAGATGAACTCCAGACACGTGCGCCCCCTGTGCATCTGGCTGACGTGGGTCCTGTGGAATCGAACCGGGATCCTTTGGCTTTGTAGGCAAATGCCTTAACTGCTAAGCCATCTCTCCAGCACCAAAATGTGGATTTTAAAATTGGAATTTTAGGCAAGTTCTAACAGGAAAAGAGTCAAAATAGAAATCACAATGACAACCTGTGCTGTTAATTTTTTTTTTTTACACTGAGGATGTGGTTCGATGGTAGACTGCTTACAAGCACAGGCTCAGGTTCCATCTCTAATACTGTCAAATAAAATTACTGTTAAGTATTTTCAAAAGTGTGTATTTTTTCACTTCCCCCTTTCTCTATCTTTTTCTGTTCCTCTCTCTCCCCCTCAACTGCTTAGTCAGTGAGCTGACTGCAGATAAAACAACCTATAAGATAAAATTATAAGCCTGTGGAAATTGTTATTGAAAGAAGTAACAATATAAGTATAACCATAGGAAGGAAGAAATACTGAGAATCACTGAATCTGAACGTCATAATCATTCATTGCAGGATAATTATGTGAACCATGGTAGGTAAGAAAAGGTGTCAAAATTTGGAAGGAAAAATAAATTCATCACTTCACTTACAAATATGTTGAACAAACAAAACCCAATCTCCTTTTAGTTTAATCAGTGTACAAACTGTCACCCTGAGACATAAAAAGATAAGCAAACACAGAACTTCCAGGAATAGAAATCACCACTGGAGCCATCTATGGGTAAGAAGCTTAAAACTTAAGTGATTACTTGTTGGAGTCTTGAGTGTGGACCAGACTGAAATACAAAACTTCTGAAGCCCCATGAGCTTCTCAATGTGAAACAACCCCATGACCCCAACAGGGTGACATGGAAGACGTACACAGAAGATTTTGTTCTACTAATCAAAATACTGTGTTCGACTAACAATCATTTTACCAGATTCTAATAGACTGATAAAGGAGAATGGAAATACTACATACACCCAGTCTTTTCTCCATAACCTTATCTTCTTAATGGAGCAGAAGGAGAAAAATAAAACAAATCCCCAGGAAGTAACTGATTCTTACTAACATTACAACCCCAGTGAAAGTGGGAATAGCAGTCAATTAAACACTACTTTCTGTGATGCTTCCTATCAATTGTCAACTTGACAGGATCTATAATCTCCTAGGAAACAAATCTCTGTGAGGGAGTTTTAGATCAGGTTAACTGAGTTGTGAAAACCTCCCCTGACAATGGCCACACTATTCTATAGGCTAGGATCTCAGTCTGAATAAAAAGATAAAAGCAAGCTGCAGCATCCATCCCTCTCTGCTTCCTGTCTGAAGACTGATGGTGGCCAGCTGCTTCCTGTTCCTGCAACCATGCCTTCCCTGCCAAAATGGATGGTATCCCCTCCAATTGTAAGCCAATGTAAGTCCTTCCTCCCTTCCAAAGATTGTTCACAAAAGCAAGTAATAAATAAATGAGATTATATCAAACTAATGCTTCTTCATAACAAAGAAAATAAACAACAAAATAAAAACAGTAGCCTATATAGATTAAGAAAAACTTCAAACCGTAACTCTGTTAAGGAATTAATATCCTAAACTTATTAAAGATTCAATATTAGAAAAATTAAAGCTTGGCAAGATACACCAAATATATATTTCTGCAAATAAACAAAGATGGTCAGGTAGTATACATGGGTCCTGGAAAACATGCCTCACTCAAGCATCCAATCTAAGGAGCAGATCTCCAAGGAGCACATCCATGGTGGAATTCAAACAAACCTCTGATGATATACAACAGGATCATTTCTAGAAATTACTCCATGAACAGTGGATACTAAATGGAAAAGTAAAACAAAACACCCAAACCACCCCTAAACTTTGGTTTGTCATGGTGTCAGCTCTGCAGCCTGCAATGAAGTTCCTAAATGCCACACTGGACGAACTACTTTCAAAAGAATGCCGGTGTTAGTTTTTACATGACAGTGAAACTGGTTGGGCTTCTATTTATGGAAAGAATGATTTTTTTTTTTAACTTTCATATAAGGAAGTGAAAACATTAACTGCTGTAAATCTTCAAACAAATACTAGATCATACTGATTTATTATTTTGATCAGAAAAAATCAAAATGCTGCATTTTTGCATTCACCCATTTACATGGCAGCCTCAGCTCAAAACTATCTAAGAAATACATGTTGTAAAATATAAGGAAATGAAAGTGGGCAGTAGGATAGAAAGATAATGCCCAACATTAATCATCGAGGACAGGGAAATCAAAACAACTATGAGAAGATGGATGTGGTAGCACTTGAGAGGTTCAAGGCTCTATGGGGCACGTCACGAAATGCACAAAAAAATGAGTAAACTAGATCAGAAACAATCTCCCACCCATTTATTTCTATCATCAGACAAAGCTAATGATAAAGCTAGCAAGGTTATCTAGAAGAAGGCATTTTGTACCCTTTGAGTATACAACCAAAAGAAATGAAATCTACCTCACAAAAACAACAGTAAAGTTATGGGACCAACCAGGTGTTCACTGATAAAGGATTGGATTTAAAAAACCTGTGGTACATATATGCAATGCAATATTATTTGGCCCTAAAAAGGAATGATACTTTGCCATTTTTCACACAAAAATAATGAACCTGTAGGAGATGCTAACTGAAATAAACCAGATGTAGAAGATAAATATTGGGCTGGGGAGATGGGTTCATGGTTGAAGGTCCTTGCTTGCAAAGTCTGCTGGCCCTGGTATGATTCCCCTGCACTCATATAAAGCTGGAAATAAAGTGGCACATGCATCTGAAGTTCATTAGTAGTGGAATGAAAACCTTGGTATGCATGTGCATGCATGCATGCATAAATAAATAAATAAACAAATAAATAAAAATTTAAAACCACTTGTGAAAAAAACTTGCATCTTTATAGAATGGATACAAACTTAAAAAACCAGCAAAATGTGTTTACTGGTATAACAGTGGCAGGTCAGTTATGGGGATAACCAACAGCTCCCTAAATAGACTTCAAAGCTGCTCCATATGTGGCAAAAATCCATCTGGTACAGTTCTTTGGCTGAATGAATATGCTCTATATGGTTATGTTTATACCTATAGATTAGGGCTGTCCTCACTTTTAGCTAGAGAAGCCTCTTTGTAGAGATGGTGGTTAATCCTGCAGATCTAAAACTAAACAAGGACATGAAAAAAAGACAGTCCAATGTCTACCACCAGACACAAGACATCCCTATCACAACGACCAGGCAGGGAACATTGCAGAGATGGTTGTACAAAGAAAGTTAGTGCTGCTTTCGGTAACAGCCAGAGAAGCTTCTCTCTAGATATGGTGGTAGATACTGAGGAGACTAAAAACTCATCCAACTAAAAATAGAAAGACTGCTAAGAGATCAGCACTAACTTTTTCAGGAATCTAAGAGCCACAGGGTGGGAAGGAGTTCTTTGGGACACTGTCTTCAGGATATGAACTGACAGGAAGATTTATGATCTCACAGTGGGTGGCATTACTCCAAGATCTTGCACGATACTGAACCATGAACAATTTGCAGTAGAAGATGGAGGAGGACAAAAAGAATGAGACATCTATAGAGAAGAACTACTTGGAAGGAGGAAGAGCTTAGAGGAGGACAAATAGAGCAATAGGAGGGGATCATGATCAAATTATATTGTGCTCTATATTAAAATCCTCAATAAAAACAAAAAGACAACCAGATGTGGTGGTGTACACCTATAATCCAAACACTCCAGAGGGAAAGGCAGAGCTGCTAAATTTCAGCCTAGGCTACATAGCAAGAACTTGACTCAAAACAGTAGAAAAGGAAACAGAAAACACACAAAAACAGAGAATAGTTGTTAGTATGAGTTAGGTAGAAATGGAGGGGACACACATCAGAAGACCAAACATAGAAGAAAGAAAGCAGAATGAAGAAGTCTAAAGATACAGGTTATAAAATTATATTGGACCAGGTGTGGTGGCACATGCCTTTAATTCCAGCACTTGGGAGGCTGAGGTAGGATAGCAGGATCACAGTGAGTTGGGGGTCAACCTTGGGTTACACAGTGAACTCTAGGAGTTCAACCTGGGCTACAGTGAGACTCTACCTCAAAAATAGTTAAATAAATAAACAAACAAATAAAATTATACTGTGTAGGGATTCATGCCAAATGAGGTATTAGCTGTTCTTATTACAAGAACAGAAAGAGAGGCTATATGAAATGCTAAATGTTAATTTGCTTAATACAGTAACCTTTTTACTATCTCTATGGATTCTTCCTGATCACATTGTATATTGTACTTTTAAAAAATATTTATTTGTGCAGAGTGTGGTGGTACATGCCTTTAATCTCAGCACTTGGAAGGCAGAGGTAGGAGGACCACTGTGAGTATGAGGCCACCCTGAGACTACATAGTGAGTTCCAGGTCAGCCTGGGCTACAGCGTGGCTCTACCTTCAACATCAACTATATATCTATATATCTATATCTATACATATATATATTTTAAAACTGGCGCATGTGCACGTGCACGTGCGCACACGTGCACACACACATACACAGATGGGGGGGGGGAGAGAAATGGACACACCAGGGCCTCTAGCCACTGCAAATGAACTCCAGACACATGTGCCATTCTGTGCATCCAGCTTTACGTGGGTACTAGGGAATCAAACCCAGGTTGTTAGCCTTTGCAGACAAATGCCTTAATAGCTGAGCCACTACTCCAACCTGTATATTCTGTTTTAAAAATACTCAATTTATTTGCAAGAGACACAAAGAGAACATGACAGACAGGTGAACAGAGAGACTTTGGGTGGGCCAAATAACTTTTCACTGCAAACGACCTTCAGGCATACATATCACTTTGTGCATTTAGCTTTATGTGGGTACCAGAGAACTGAACTGGGGCTGGCAGACTTTGCAAGCAAGCACCTTTAAATTCTGAGCCATCTTCCCAGCCTGATATTGTATAATCTAAAATATAAAATATGTACTTGTTTTTTAAATAACCAACAATCTTTAATTATAGTCAAACTATAGTAGATAGTACACTGAATGTCTCTTAAATAAATCAGTGATGCTAAATTCAGTATTACTGAAGTATACAGGAATAAAGCCTGTTTTAATCTATGCTACACTGATATTTTTAAATTAAAAATGAGTCTTATTTTATTTTTTTGCTACTCACCTTTAATATTATCAGTCTAGAAAGTATCAGAAAACAGAACTGGGGAGGTGGCTCAACAGTTAAGCGCCCTTGCTTGCAGGCCTTGGAGGGCCTGAGACTCAGTTTGATTCTCCAGAACCCACATAACCAAAAGATGGGCATGGCCATGGAGATCAGTAACCCAGGTCCATGTAGGGAGTAGGGCGCACAAGAGACCACAAAATCATTTGGACCTGCTGACCTTGCAGCTCTGGGTTGGGGGAGAGACCAAGATCCCATCTCAAGGAATTAAGCTGTATGTGCATAAACACACAAACTACATCACCGACACTACATATACTCTATACATGCATGCACACAAATATCAGGAAACAAAGCCATTATGCAGTAAATAGTAAGAGATTTATCATATTTAGTCACCAATCAGACAACTTAATAGGCTTAATTCTTTTTTATAGTGTAATAGTATAATATTAATAGCTAACATACTGAATATTATATTCCAAATCCTGTGGTAGACATTTACATATATTATTTAAAATAGTGAGAAAAATTACATCCTTGGCTGCCATGGTATAACACTGTTTTTTTTAACCTGATTGGAAGTTTTACTTGTAGTTAACAAACTCTTGGGTTCATTAACTTTTTGGAGTCTATTTTAAAATGTGAAATGTAGAACTTCTAATTCAAGAAAAAACTTCTCACTGGGCGTGGTGGTGTGTGCATGTCTTTATTCCTAGCACTCAGGAGGCAGAGGTAGGAGGATTGCCATAAGTTTGAGGCCACCCTGAGACTACATAGTGAATTCTAGGTCAGCCTGAGCTAGTGTGAAATCCTACCTTGAAAAACAAACAAACAAACAAACAAACAAAAAAGAATAAACTTCTCTGAGTCTTTATTCTTCAAAATGTAATCCTCAAAATAATTTTTATAAATGATACAGGATGAAAAAAAACAGTTAATGTTCAAGTTCAGAGAGCCAAGAGCTTTCAATATAAGTACTGTGGGTCACTAAAGGAGCAGCACATATCTGATGCCTAGTCCACACAAGAGAAGGCTGGCATAGTTACCTGTAGCATGAGCTCGCAGTCATCTCTTCCAACAAAAATCATTTCCCGCGGCAGCCGGTGGCGAGTGCCTCCACTGCTCACCAAAAACCAGGATGTTAAGCTCATTTTCTGCTTCACTTCTAAATCTTTGGCAAAGCTACGTCATCCTGAAGATATGAAGAAAAACACACGTTAGAAACTTTTAGCTTTAACACCTTGATAGAATTGCTATTATCAAAAATAAATGTGTTGGCAAGAACATAAACTAATGGAAACTTTGTTGGATGTAAAATGAGGTTTAAAACACTGTGGTTTTTTTTTTTTCACGAGTATAAATACAAAAATGATGTATGATCCATCATTTCTACTCATAGGTATGTGTTAAAAGAACTGAAAGAACAGAGATATGCATATCAATACACTGATGTCAGAATGCTATTCTCAACAGCCAAAAGTTGGTAACAGCCTAAGCCTATCTTAATAAATGAACAGATCACAAATGGTATGTACATATAATTCAGTATTATTTGAAGGTTAACAAAACTTCATAAAATTATTAAACAGGCTATAACATGGAAGAATATGGTTGTGGTTTGAATGTGAAATGTTCCCCATAGGCTCTTGAATACTTGGGTACTCTGCTGATGGCACTGTTTGTGATGATTGTGGAACTTTATACAGATCTATTTCTTCTGTGCTTAAATGCAGTTTAAGAAAAGTTCATGGGGTTGGAAAGACTGCTCATATATAAAGTGTTTTTACACATGTGTGTGTGCAAAACTGTGGGCTACAAAACCAACATACAAAAATCAGGAGCCTTTCTGTATACCAATAAGAAACTTGTAGAAAAAGAAATTAGGGTATTTTTAAAGATATTTATAATTTCTTTCTTTCCTTTTTCCTTTTTTTTTAATGAGGCTAGTGAGATGGCTCAGTGGCTAAGGTATTTGCCTGCAAAGCCTAATGACCTGGAATTTGATTCCCCAGTACCTATATAAAGGCAGATACACAAAGTGGCACATGCATCTGGAGTTCCTTTGCAGCAGAGACCCTGGTGCACCCACTCTCTCTCCCTCTTTCTCTCTTGGCTGGGCATGGTGGCATACACCTTTCATCCTGGCACTTGGGAGGATGAAGTAGGAGGCATGCTGTGAGATCAAGGACAGGCTGAGACTATATAAGTGAATTCTATCTAGGTCAGCCTGAGCTAGGGCAAGACCCTGCTTAAGAAAAAAGGGAAAACAAAAACAAAACAAAACAAAAAACCAAAGCTCTGTTTTGGATTTTCACTTCTCTTGAACTTCCAGGTCCCTGCTATGGTAAACTCCCCTCATCTCAGCCCAGTTGGATGGAGATGGGAGGGCCCCACTCTCATGTAGGCTCTATGTACCTTCTTTTCTCTTTCCTTCTCTTAACGTCTACCTATATCTTTTTTTTGTTGTTGTTGTTTTGTTTTTGTTTTTCGAGGTAGGGTCTCACTCTGGTCCAGGCTGATCTGGAATTAACTCTGTCATCTCAGGGTGGCCTTGAACTCATGGTAATCCTCCTACCTCTGCCTCTCGAGTGCTGGGATTAAAGGCGTGCACCACCACGCCTGGCAAGAGAAACACTACCTATATCTTAATAAAAAAAAAGATGAAGCAGCAGCAGCACCCTAGGAATCCAAGAAGGAGAAAGACCTCTACAGTAAAAACTTCACAGCACTGAAAAGAGAGAGTGAAGACAGTACACAATGAAAAGACCCTCCATGCTCACAACAAAGTGGTCAAAAGACCCAACACATTCTAAATTCCAGTGACATTCTTCACAGAACTAGAAAAAAAAAATCCTAAATTTCATGTGGAAACACAAAAGAATAAAAATAGCCACAGCAATCCTAAGAAAAAATAACAATGCTAGAAGTTTCATAATATTTGATCTCACATTATTATCAAAGCATAGTAACAACAGCATACTGGCACAAAAAGAGAAATGTATGTACACCAATGGAATAAAATAAGAGATGCCAGAAATAAATCCACATAGCTACAGCCACCTAACTTTTGAAAAGGTGTCAAAATCACATGCTGGAAAAAAAGATAAGCCCTTCAACAAATTATGATGGAAAAAATGAATATTAACATGTAGGAGAAAAATTAAATCCACTATCTCTCACCTTCCACAAAAAGCAATTTAAAAAAGGATCAGAGACTCCACATGCTAAAACTTCCAAGAGTAAGCAAAGAGAAAACACTTCAAGATATAAGCATTAGCAAGAATATTCTGAAAAGATATTTCCAAAGAAAACAACCACAAGAAGTTACAAATGGAATTACATGAAATTAAAAAGATTCTGGGGCCGGGCACGGTGGCGCACACTTTAATCCCAGCACTTGGGAGGCAGTGGTAGGAGGATTGCCGAGAGTTCAAGGGCACCCTGAGACTACATAGTTAATTCCAGGTCAGCCTGGACCAGAGTGAGACCCTATCTCGAAAAATTGAAAAGCCCCCCCCCCCCAAAAAAAAAAACAGCTTCTGTATGGGAAATGAAGCTATTCAAAGAATGAATAGACTACAAAAAGTGTAAGTCTTTGCCAGCTATGCTTGAGATTGTGTTAATACAGAAACATTAATAATTACAAAACTAACAACAAATAGTCAAATCTTCTAATCGATAAACTGGCCAATGGACTGAAAAGACAGCTCCCAAAAGAAGAAACACAAAGATCAATAAATATTGTTAAAAGTGTTCCACATTCTTAGCTATGAGGGAAATATATATTAAAACTACTTTGAGATTCCGTCTCACTCCATCAAGAAAAATGTTTGCAAAAATGTGAGAAAAGAGAGATTAAATGTTCAATGTTGTGGGGAGTGTAAAGTGGTACAGTCACTATGGAAACCACATAGAGGTTTCTCATAAAAATAGAACTACTATATGACCCAGATATGCCATTCCTGTGTATATACTCACAGGACTGTTGTGTCCTACTACAGAAACAGCTGTACACCCATGTTTATTGTTGCACTATTCACAAGAAGTAGGACATGGAAACAGAAACAGTCTAGATAACCAGTAACAGATGAACTGACAAAGAAAATGTGGTACATTACTCACAATTCTACCAAACAATAAGAAAAATGAAACAATAATATTTGCAGGAACATGGATGGAACTGGAAATTATTATACAGAAAGACAGATACCACCTATTTCCTTTCATATGTAGTTCCTACAATTTTAACTTTTAAGTATGTGCATTTGTATGAGTATGGGCCATAAAACTAGAAAGAGCACTGTGAGAAGGTAAAGACTCTCAAGGACAAAGGAGGAAAAGAAAGTAACAGAGCACAATAACATGAAAACAAAATGGCAGCTATGAGAGCAGGTTCACGGGGAGAGGGGAAGGGACCGAAGATGGGGGTTACCTGGACCAAATGGGGGGGAGACCTATGGAGGAAGAGGATCAACAAAACCTTTTTTGTCTGTTTTGTTTCTTGAGGTAGGGTTTCATCTAGCCCAGGCTGACCTGCAACTTCCTCTGTAGTCCCAGGATGGCCTACAGGCCAGCTCATAGTAATCCTCTTACCTCTGGCTCCCAAGCACTGGGATTAAAGGTATGTGTCATAACACCTACTTAACAAAACTTTTTAAATGTTGGTTGTGGTCATATTTATTTCAAACAGAGGAATGATGGCAAGAGAGGTCTAAGTGACTTTAATTACTTTAATAATAGTGAGGTAAGATATGGGCCACAACATTACAATAAAATACAAAATTGTATAGTGCACAACCAGTGGCAAAAATCTCGATGAAGAAAACAACTAGTATACAATTAGTGCATGCAATTACTTGAGCTGAACCACATATTAAGGGCAGTTCATTCCTATGCTCTGATTCATCACCAGATGGCTTACAGGGAATAAATCTCATCCCATCCATAAGTTCCCGCTATTACAGAGAAATAAATAGTTGGCCTTACATTATGACCATCAGAGCATGCAATATTTTTCTGTACTTTTCTGTACCCTTGGCATCTCTTATTTTAATAAAGCATCTACTTATATATCCTTGTGACAACTTTTCTTCTGGTACCAGGTGTGAGAAAGTGACAATGACTTCTTAAGGACTTGGCCCATTGCCCAGCTTTGCTTCCTGAGTGATGTCACTTTCCTAACAAAATAACTGAAACGTTAAACAAAAAAGAATACTTTTGTTTTTTGACAGGATAGTTAAGGATCACATAAGGCCCAATCAGGCTATATATACAAGCATAATTTTCTGTATCCTTTATTTATAACAGAATAGCATTTATTGACCATTACAAAGTTCTAAGACTTCATATACATGAAGTGAACATACATAAATATGTAAGTATTAACTGCCTTTAGGAAGAGAGTGTGAGGATCAAAAGAGTAAATTTCTACTCTCACAGAATCACAGACAGATAAATAAAAGAAAAAGAAAGGATAATGTGATAGCTAGGGAGGCTCTCTTTATGGGGATGGTCAGGGAAAGGATCTCTGAGAAAGTGACACACAAAACATCCCGAAAAGTTCAATGCTATGGTATAATAAACTTGATCTGGGAAAGATAATGAAAACCACTACTGGGAAAAATATTTACTTTAAATCCTCACCCTCATTTGTACAGTTACTCCCAAAAACTAAATCTACAGCTGTGCTTTTTTTGGATTCCTACCAAGACATTTACTCTCTGCTTATGTGAAAAGCTCAGAACTGAGAAAAATTTGCTCTCATACTTTTTAATTATTTTGACATGAATGCTCAAAATTTTACCTTTTATTATCTTCCATTAATACCGATTTCTTAAAAAATTCTTTATTCATTTATTTGAGAGAGAGGTGGGGGAGAACAAACACACCAGGACATTCAGCCACTGCAAACAAACTCCAGATGCATGCACCACCTTATGCATCTGGCTTATATGGGTCCTGGGGAATTGAACCTGGGTCCTTTGGCTTTGCAGGCTAGCACCTTTACTGCCAAGCCATTCCTCCAGCCCCCAATAATACCAATTTTAAAGGATTTGTAACAAATATGAACCATGAGCCATAAATGTAATTTATAGCTTAAACCTGAAGTAGCAGCGAGGTTTAAAGAAATCCACTTCTTATAAAAACAAGCAAAGATGGCATTCCAAGCATCAAGCCATATATGATTTTATATATTTTCAAAAGAATACAGATTTCTGAGAAAACCCAGCAAGTTCAAAATATTCCTTCATATGAATCATTTTAATATAACATCTAAAGAATATATTTAAGAGAAAACTGCTATGCTTTTGTATGATTTAGGCATTAAAAGTTCTAGCCAAGGGGCTGAAGAGATGGCTTAGAGGTTGAGTGCTTGCCTGTGAAGCCTAGAGACCCCGGTATGAGGCGCAATTCCCCAGGACCCACATTAGCCAGATGCACGGGGGGGGGGGGGGGGGGGGGGGCTGGCGTATGTCTGGAGTTCGTTCTGCCTCTTTCTCTGTCACTCTCAAATAATAAGTTCTAGCCAAGATTTCTCTGCAAGCTTATGAAAAATGTAAAGCCTGACTTTTTGTAGAACTGTAAAAGTTTTAATTAAAAACACACAGAACAGGGGGCTTAGTGGTTAAGGTGCTCGCCTGTGAAGCCTATGGACCCAGGTTCAATTCCCCAGTACCCACATAAGCCAGATACACAAGATGGCACATTGTGTCTGGAGTTCATTTGTAGAGGCCTGGCATGTCCTCCTTCCTTCCCTCCCTCCCTTCCTCTCTCTCTCTCTCTCTGCTTCTTTCTCTTTCTCTCCCTGTCTCAAATATATAAACACACATACAAACACACATACACACACACAAACATAGAACAGGCATGGCGACACACGTGCCTAGTACTCTTGGTAGGCTTAGGAAGGAGGATAGGTGGTGATTTCCAGGTTGGTCTGAACTAGAATGAGACTGGTCTCAAAAAATCCAACCAAACAAACAAATTAATAAATAAAAAACAAAAGCATGTAGCTACTTTGGCTATATGAACAGAAATCATTATTGCGTTATGGATGGTTTCAATTAAGTACTTCATGCATGTGGATATAGAGAATAACGTAATAATTTTATGTTGGAAAGAAAAAAATTAACATAAACAAATGGTCATACAGATCCTTATACTTTTATACATAAAGGTAGCATCAGTATGTTTTTTAAATATTAGTAAATTAGATATATAAACCTTTTTGGCCCAAAAGTCTATTCCTTCACATACTGTAATTTCTTTTGGTTATCATGCTTAAGGTGATTAGCCTCACCATTACCAGACTACCATGAGGTATGTAAGAATTAACTGGAGATAGTTCATAGTGTGATTATTTCTGAAAAAGTGAAATATAGATAATTTTGTAAATGAAAAAATCTTCAGCCAGGATCAACCTAAAAATATGGACCTGTTTCATTTAGATAAGAAAACTTGTAATTGTAAGGTCAAAAGCTGCAATAGATTTAAAAATTGTTGGTATTAATAGACAAAATGTGGGGAGCAATCCAAGTATTCATAGACAAGATAAGTGAATAAGCAAAATGTAGTACACACACACACACACACACACACACACACACACACACACACACAATGTACTATTATTCATTATTAAAAAGAAAGGAAATTTTGAACCTACCATACAGTTCGACCTTGAGGAAACTAGCTAAAATAACCAAAAAAAAAAGCAATTACTATATGGTTACACACACACGCACGCACACATGCATGCACACACACACATGGCTTTCAGCAGTAAGACAAACACCGCATGGAAACAGAAAGTAGGATGGTAGTTGCTAAGGGCTGAGGGAAGGGAGCAGTGGAGGAGTTACTATTTAACAGTTCTCAAATTTTACTTTTACAAGATGGAAGGAGTTGTGGATGATGGTTACACAGCATTATTAATATATTCAATATGCTTAAAATAATTAAGAATAAATGTTACATATTTTTCATCATAATTTTTAATTGGGAAGATGTTAAGTTAATTCTTATGTGTTTGAATACTTGCTACCCAAATGATGTCACTGCTTGGTGAGTTATGGAACCTTTGGGGATCTAGATGGCAGACATAGGGTACTAAGGGTGGGTCTTTGAGAGTTATATCCTGGCTCTGCTGTGGTCTAGCTCTCTATGTCCTAATTTGTCACCTAGGGAAAAAGCCATGCCCTAGCTCTTTCTGCGTGGACAAGCATGCCTTCTATGCCATTAAGGACTGTATTCCACAGAACTGAAAACAAACCTCTCCCCTCAGCTGCTTGTTAGGCATTTGGTTACTGCAATGAGAAAAGTAAACTATACACTACCTCTTCCAAAATGCACACTGAACAAAACCCAATGCAATTCTGTATGAAGTATGGCCTTTGGGAGGTAACAGAATGAGTACTCCTGGGGCAAGGAGATGAATCAGAGGATAAAGCATTTGCAAGCAAGGGTACTGAGTTGAGAGATCCCCAACGCACACACAAAGCTGGAAGCTATAGCAGGCACCCGTGATCCCAGCGTAGTTGCTGCAGGCAGGATGGCGAAGATAGGAAAATCCTCCAGAAGCTCATGGACCAGTTGGCCCTGCTGAACAGAACCCCGAACAATGGAAGACTTTGCCTCAAACAAAGTAGAAGGCAAAGAGCAACACCTGAATGTTTCTTTTCTTTCTGCCAAGATAAGTATTTTATAGTTTTGACCCTTTTTACCAAGGAGGTTTCATTTCCCCTTGATGAAGTCAGTTGTCTAGCACATGTCTGGAGTTCAAGACTCCTATTCAACTTCAGAGGCATTAATATGCACAATTTTAAATCTATGTAACATTACTTTTATTGAGTAAAATATTTATGCTGGGCTGGAAAAAAAGCAGACATGCTTACTATTTCGGTCTTAACTCAAATTTAATCACTATTGAGAATTAAGGATGAATTAATAAGAATTAAAACTGAACAAAAGTATTACCTTTTCAATGCTTGCTTTGCTCTTTTCCTACTACTAAACTCCATTCCCAAGAACAATATAAAATGATTGCATCCAGCCAGGCGTAGTGGCACATTGGGAGGCACAGGTAGGAGATTCACTTTGTGTTTGAGGCCAGCCTGAAGCTCCAGTGAGACCCTGCCTCTAAAAAACAACAACAACAACAAAAAAAAAAACCCAAAAAACAAACAAAACAAAACAAAACAAAAAAAACAGGATGAAAGCCATAAGAAATCAACACTATTTCTAGAAAAATCAATGAAAAGTACTTTTGCTATTCAGCCAAAATACTTCCTTAATGGCTGGAGAGATGGCTTAGCAGTTGGAGCACTTGCCTGCAAAGCCAAAAGACCTGGGTTCGGATTCAATTCCCTAGTGCCAGATGAACACAGGGTTGTTTGTTTGCAGTGGCTGAAGGCTTTAGCATGCCATTTTATCTGTCTGCCTCCACCCTCTCTCTCAAATAAATAAATAAATAAATAATTTAAAAATTAAATACATCTTTAAATTCAACAATAATGAGGTGGCATCACATTTAGGACAATAAGGAAAGGAGATCCCTATTTACAACTACACATATCATTTATTTCTTACATATACCTCATTTGGTTACTACAATAAACCTCTGAGAAAGCTGGTCTTATCACTAGCTAAACTTTATAAATGACACTGAGTTTCTGAGACTAAGTTAAACATTCAATGTCACGCAACTAGTATCACTGAGGCAATTCCTAGTAAAGTCTCCTCAATGAACATCAGTGCCTCTCTTGTGGAAACTTAAGTAGCAACTACAACTATTCTACTTAAAAAAAAAAATGAGGCAAGCCCAGTAGACTGGCTTTTTTTTTTTTTTTGTAGGTAGGGTCTCACTCTGGCCCAGGCTGACCTGGAATTAACTATGTAGTCTCAGGGTGGTCTTGAACTTACAGCAATCCTCTTATCTCTGCCTCCCCAATGCGGGAATTAAAGGCATCTGCCACCAAACCCGGCCTTTTTTTTTTTTTTTTTTTTAAATGAGAGAGAACAAGAGCAAAAGTACAAGAAAGAAGACATAGAGAATTAGCATGCCAGGGCTTCCAACAACTGTAATCAAACTCCAGATGCATGTGCCACCTAGTGGGCATGTACAACCTAGCGCATGTATTATCACCTTAAACATCTGGCTCACATGGGATCTGGAGAATTCAACATGGGTCCATAGGCCACACAGGCAGGCATCTTAACCACTAAGCCATCTCTCCAGCCCACCATCTACTTAAAAAAATTATTTATTTCAGCGAGAGGAGGAGGGAGGGGCAGAACAGGCATGCCAGGGCCTCTAGCCACTGCAAACGACTCCAGGCACATGTGCTGCCTTGTGCATCTGGTTTATATGGTGTGGTGGTTTAATTCAGTTGTCACCATAAACTTAGGTGTTCTGAATGCTAGGTTCCTAGCTGATGGAGATTTGGGAATTAATGTCTCCTGGAGGCAGTGGATTGCTGGGGGTGGGCTTATGAGTATTATAGCCAGTTTCCCCTTGCCAGTATTTGGCACATTCTCCTATTGCTGCTGTCCACCTGATGTTGGCCAGGAGGTAATGTCCACTCTCTGCTCATGCCATTGTTTTTCCTGTTATCCATGGAGCTTCCCCTGGAGCCTATAAGCCCCAAACAAACAACAACAACAACAAAAAAAAAAAAAAACCACTGTTTTTCCTATAAGCTGCTCTTGGTTGTTTTCTGCCAGCAATGTGAACCTGACTGCAACACATGGGTCCTGGGGAATCAAACTTGGGTCCATAGGCTTTGCAGGCATTTTAACCACTAAACCCTCTCTCCAGCCTATGATCATCTACTTTTAAAAAGCAGCAGTGTTCTGGGCTTTAGATTAATAGTTTGTAGAGAAGAATATCAACAAACATTACTGGTGATAAACCAGAATGAAGAGGTCTAAGAATATTGTGAGCTCAGAGACCTTGACAAGAGGTATTGAATGATTTCTAGTGAAGTATTCAGGTGAATAAAGGTGAAATGGGCGACTGAGCACGCCTTATCTCTAAAAATCTATTTTTTCCTTGACTTCTGGGACATTGCACTCCTCTAGTTTCTTTATACCTCAGTGGGCACATCTTTCAGTCCTTCCTGATGCTAGCTTTTTACTGCTGGAGCACAGCAGGTCTCAAGGTTTGCACCTCTTCGCAACTATTCAACTTCCTCCAAGTTGGTCTCCTCCCATTTACTGGTGATGCTTAAAATGTACTTATGTTCAAACCTCTTCTCAGGAGATAGGAGAGATGGCTTAGTGGATAAGGTGCTTGCATGCAGATTCTCCAGTACCCACGTAAGGCCAGATGCAAAAAGTGGCACATGCATCTGGAGTTTCTTTACAGTGATGACAGGCCCTGGTGTGCCCATTCTCTTTCTCCAACCCCTACCCCCAGAAAATAAATTACAATTAAAAAAAAGGGCCGGAGAGATGGCTTAGCAGTTAAGGCGCTTGCCTGTGAAGGCTACGGACCCAGGTTCAACTCCCAGAATCCACATAAGACAAGGTGACACACGTGCACAAGGTAGCACACGAGTCTGGGGTTCATTTGCAGTGGCTGAGGCCCTGGCATGCCAATTTGTTCTTTCTCTCATAAACAAAATAAAATAAATAAATAAAACCACTCCTCAGAATTCTTGACTTCTATATACCAATGCATACTTGACCATGTCCACTCAGATGTTTAACAGACATTCCTAACTTGACATGTTCAACTCTTAAAGGGTCAGCTCCCATGCTCACCACTTCCACACTAAACAATGTCAGTCTAGTTTACCACAATTATTTCTTAGCTTACCCTCCTATTCCCACATTTGCTTCAATCCAATCAGATATTTTTTAAATTGTCAGAGTAATTCTTTCAAAACCCTCAGTAAATCCCCATGTCAACCAATAAAAGCTCTATCCAATCTAGATTCCTCCCACTTTTCCCTTTTCTCACTCTAGTCACAGTAGCTTCTTTGTTCTTGATTTCACTCACTCCATTCCTTCTTTAGAACTACCGCATGATGGAATATTCTCCCCCCAGAGATATCTAGGACTTGTCTTCATACACAATGTAAGAATGTTAAATATGAGAGACTTTCCAAACACTCAGAAATAGCAGCACTCAAGATGTGGTGTGTAATGAAGCTATCTTTTGTGTCAAAGAGGGAAGGAAGGTAAAGAACACATACTGTATTTGCATTTGCTTGAGTTGAAAGATACATAATGCATAATAAAAAGTTACTTACTGGAGTGGGGAAAGTCGTAACACAGTAATATACACAGCAGGGATAGAAGGAATTTTCATACTTTAATGTTGACTTTGAACCATTGTATAGACTGATCCCTTGAAAATTAAAAAGAAAGAAAGAAAAATGTATCCTACGAATCACTCTCTCTCTTTAATTGGTTTCCCATGCCTTCCTCATCTCTTATCAACTGGACTTGATCAATTCTACCAATGCTATTCTTTTTTCATTTTGATCTAGTTTTCATATTTAATTCTGCAAATATGCTCTGAATGCAGTATAGTAAAACTACCCCATTCCTCATTTTAAGCCATGCATTTAAAGCTGTGTCACATCTTTTCACAACAGTGCCTCTCAGAGTCTAGATTAAGTTTTCTTCACAGCAGCTTTCTTGCTTACCTTCAATATCATACAATTATATAATTGCCCTAGTTTCACCCAATTCCTGTACTACATAAGGAAATAAGAAAACTAAAACAACTGGGAGTGGTGGCATACACCTTTAATCCTGACACTTGGGAGGTAGAGATAGGAGGACCACCATGAATTCAAGGCCACCCTGAGACTACATAGTGAATTCAGGTCCTGGGCTAGAGTGAGACCCTAACTCAAAATAAAAAATATCCAAATAGTTTTCTTCCTTTATATTAGTGCCCCGCCCCCACACAGCATATTTTATGTAATGCTTATGCTATTTCTAAATCTAAATGGTTTTGTCTTTTGCTATAACAAGTCCTTGGCCAGGATGAAGACATTAGAGACCTGGCTTATTATATTCATAAATGTCAAAGGGCCAGGAAGGGATGTTAATCCCTTGGAATGACAAAGTTGTGATTCAGGAAGATCTCAACAAGTTTTAACTATGACTACATTCAAACATATTAAATTTAATGGCAGGTAAGAGTAAATTATTGTTTCAAAATTCATCTATGGTATAAACTGAGTATGAGAGGTCTAGCTAGATGCAAAGATGTTGGTTTTATATGGACTGCATCAGTAGGTTCCAGAAAAATTTTTCAAAGAACAAAATGAGAATGTACTTAGGGTTTACAGCTTTATCATAGTTAACAAAAATACAACAAAAAATCCACAAAATTTACTAGCTACTAACAATGTCACTTCATAAGAAAGCTATGTTAGTATTAACTACAGCAGATGTACAGAACCTCAAAACAAATCCCCTGAATTATATAAATACAACTTCAAGAGCCATGTGACATTTTGGGTTTTGTTCTTAGCTGTGGCATAACTTCAAAATCCAAGCCCCAGTACATAGCTTGAAATAAAGGACTTTCACTACATTACATATTCAGACCATAACTGCAGAATTAAGCATGGAATCTAGACCAGAATAAAAAGAAGCACATTTATACGACTGATTGAGTCCACGTGGTTAAGAGATGAGAAAGGTAAAGAAAACTGAAATCATGTGATGTTACAAATGGATGAAAACTTAATTTAGACAAGGGATAATCTAGCAGAGATCTACTATATGGAGAAACACATTATATCCTACTCCCACAAGCAGAGCTGCAACCAATGGGGAAAAGTCAGACAGCAAAACAGGAACGAGCTCATTTTAAGTAAGACTTTGTTATAGGGTTCTGAAATAATTCCTTGCCAGTTCCCCCAGTCCCATCCCCAGTGACTCAAGTCATTGTCCCAACTGGTTCCATTTTGTTCTACTATCCAATTCTCAGGAGTCCTTCTCATCTTACTGAATTCTGGGAACACTAAGCCCTCCAGGCCTACCCACTATAAAGGGAACCTAGGCTTACTTCCTAAGCAAGAGCAGTTCTCTCATGAAGGGAACAGAGCTACTCCCTCAAGCAACAATGATGTACTGGTGTCAACAGACTAGACTTGTGCAAACGATCTACCTGCCCAGTTTGGCCATTGTGATAGTTGAGGTTTTGTCAACTTAATCTGTTTAGTAATCCACAGGCTGCTTCTAGGAAGGATCAACTAAAGGAGGTCGTCTTTTCCCCAGGGTGAGCCCTTCCCCCAGAGTGGGCGGCCCCGCTCAGAGGGGGACTTGATATAAGGAAGCTCTGGGTAGAAGAGTTCCCTTTTCCTTCCTTCCGCTTGGCTGCTGGAGCTGCTCCCTACCTTCTAGCGTGGATTGAAGACCAGCGCGGACTAAAGACCAACATCAACTGAAGACCCGCGAGGATCGAAACCCAGCGGCTCCTCAGGCAGCCTCCAGGCTTTCCGGCACCATCTGCAGTGCCAGGTCGGGAGCATCTGGCCACGTGGACTGAGCAGCTACCAGGTTTGGTGATTCTCGGGCCTGCAACTGCTATTGGACTACTGTAAGCTAATCCAATAAATTCCCTTTTTAAAATAATTCATTCTAGCAATTCTGTTCCTCTAGAGAAGCTTGACGAATACAGCCATACTCCGGTTCACACTTTTGTGGTTTCCCTGTACCATAATATAGAGCTGGTGTCAGTATTCAGAAGATGGGGTTAGACTGCTCGCCCCATGTTATTCGCTGGTGTTGTCATAAAGAATATATTCTTTCCTGGCTTTGGCTTTGCCTCTATCCTCTACTCTCCAGACAGCAAATGGTTAAATCTGGTTGGCTGGGGCTTCTTCTGGCCTAGGACCCTGGTAACAATCTTTCCATTAAACTTACTTCTATGTCCAGGAAAGGAGTTCATGCAGAAAAGCTCAGGAATAATAGCAGTACATGGCACTTGCATAGAAGCTTTGCAAACCTCCCTCCAGTCTAACTTTATTAATGACAGTGAGGGGATAGGTGCTGTCATTTTAACTTATGAAAGAAGATGAATAAAAACCACTTTGGCTTTGGTCAAAAAGGTAATAGTTCATTTCAGTTATAGACTCCACCATCCAGAAATGTGCACCACAGAGGTGCTTCAAGTTTCCTGACAAAGAAATCTGTTGCAAAAATTAATCTCTCTGTCTCTCTCTCCCTCCCTCCTTCTGGCATTTGGTAGATGTTCCACCTATTACAGGTACAATTAATGTATTCAATAATACCATTCCCCAAAGAGCAACAGTTTATATATTACTCAATTATTAATATAATTAAATAGTGACTTGTTCTCTTCCATACCTCACTTGTTTTTACAAATCTATGTAATGCATGGTTAGGATTCCTTTCCACTTCCATGCAATCTCCATTTGTATATAAGTAATTTTATGACATTTTCTTTAAACTTCCTTTTATTGGTTTATTTTATACCTTTGACATAAAAATAGGCTTCATACATATTGACTATGTGACTTACTATGGTTAAAATATATACTGTTGCACAATCCTTTCAACTAAACTGAACACCATATCCAGTATAATCAAGCACAGATGCTTTCTAATTCTCATTATGTCACAAAAAGGCTAACTCATTGCTGAACACACCCCTCATAAAATATTTTGAGTAAATAAATCAAACTCTATTTTACCAAGGGTAGTTATTACACAACATATTCATTGGTAACTCAAGATAAATGGAAAAAAGATAGTTTGAGACCCTTCCCCAGTAGAGTACAGCTATTTCTTATATGAAACAGATCAACATTTACTATTCCAATCAGTATCTACTCACCAAACATTGGGATAATATAGCTGATCTTTTGTTATATAGTCGTAACTATTTGCAACTTTACATATATGTGAGTTTACAACTTAGTATGATGCTATCAGATTTTTATTACAATAGCACACTGTTGGCTGGACTTGACTGCGCACACCTTTAATTGCAGCACTCAGGAGGCTGAGGTGTGGAATCACTGTGAATTTGAGGCCACCCTGAGACCACATAGTGAATTCCAGGTCAGCCTGAGCTAAAGTGAGACCCTACCTACAGGGGTTAAAACACACACACACACACACACACACACACACACACACACACACACAAACACTGCTGAAAACCCTGTTGTTTAAGACAGAAGAACAAAATCATTAAAGTATAATAGTAAAAAGTCTTTCAGGAATAGAATTCTGTTGAATAAAATTCCATGTTGGCAAGAAGCTTAAAGATACAGGTTTTATTACTAGAGTGGCACTATATGATTACTGGCAGATCCAAGAATAAAACTAGCCTCCTCAACAGATTAAAGGGAACAAGAAAATGATATGTGAACTAAATAACTCACTAAGCACAGAATTTTTAAAACCACCTTAATATCTGCATTAGCATGCAGAATTGACACTAATGTTTACAGTAGGGATTTCAATATTCTAATACTAACACAGGACAACATGTGGATTACTTATTTTACACATTATTTCTATACCATGAAAGTTACCAGTAAAATATATTTAAAGTGACTTTTTTATGGGTTGGAGATATGGCATCGAAGTTAAGGCACTTGCCTGCAAAGCCACAGGACCCAGGTTCAATTCCCCAGGACCCAAGTAAGCCAGATGCACAAGGTGGCACATGCATCTGGAGATCATTTGTAGAGGCTGAAGACCCTGGCATGCCCATTCTCTCTCACTCTCTATCTGCCTTTCTTTCTCTCTCTCAAATAAATAAATAAATGAAAGTTTTAAATGACTTTTTTATAATTTACACATAGGGTTTAATTACAAGCTTTTTTCAGTTGGTTGAAAAATCTAATAAATGCTAAAGAAAATGCCTATTAAATAAGTAGAGGGCTGGAGAGATAACTGAGTGGTTAAGGCACTTGCCTACAAAGCCTAATGACCCACGTTTGAATCCCCAGTACCCACATAAAGCTCGATGTACAAAGCAGTACATGCATCTGGAGTTCATTTGCAGCAGCTAGAGACCCTGGTGTGCCCATTCTCTCTTCCTCTCTCTCCTTATAAATAAATAATAATGTTTTTAAAAAGAATAGAGTTTGGGGGCTGAAGAGATGGTTCAGCAGTTAAAGGAACTTGCTTGCAAAGCCTGATGGTGTGGATTCAATTCCTCAGTACCCATGTAAAGTCAGATACACAAAGTAGCAGTTTGCAGTGCCAGGAGGCCCTGGCGCATCTATACTTATTGTCTGTCTCTCTATTTCTAAACAAATAAATAAAAATATTTTAAAAGAGTAAAATTATAAGAAAACTAGTTATATGGTTGAAAAAATCATCTTATGGAAAAAACCACAATAAAAATATAAAATTGTAGCTGGGAGTGATGGCGCATACCTTTAATACCAGCACTCGGGAGGCAGAGGTAGGAGGGTCGCTGAGACTTCGAGGCCACCCTGAGACCACATAGTGAATTCCAGGTCAGCCTGAGCCAGAGTGAGACCCTACCTTGAAAAACCAAACACACACACACACACACACATAATTGTGTCTCACAAGGTAAATTCTAGTTTAAGTTGAATAGAATACAATTTACTAATTGAAGAAAAAGGAACATCACAGGTTTTTGTTATGTGTAAACTATATTTGTAGCACAGGTTATAGAGCTGGTCCTACTCTATATGGTCATAAAATATTACTGTTTTTCAAGAAAAAAACTTGATTACTAACAAGAAGGAGAACATTCAACTTTTTTTTTTTTAAAATAAAAAGCACATGCTGGGGTTGGAAAGACACCTTAATGGTTAAAGGTGCTTGCTTGTCTGTCAGCCCCAGGTTTAGTTTCCCAGCTACCCAAAGAAAGGTAGATGAGCATTCATTTGCAGAGGTGTGAGTGTGTGCACACACGCACACACGCGCACACACACACACACACAAATTTCTCAAATATTTTTTAAAGTGTATGTTAGGGCACTTTTCTTAATTTATAAAACTGAAGTTGTACTTGGTAATAATTTTACATCACAAACACAAGGATAAAACTGTGAGAGTGGAGTTGATACAGACAATTCAAGGAGCATGAAGAGCACCTTTCCGTATGTTTGGTCCAGGGCAAAAGGACTAGGCATACAGAAAGACCACACTTAAGTTTTATTTGGCTCTGCCTTCCATTAGTTTGGCTTCAGGCAAACAAGACGGCTAACTTTAGTAGCTTTTTAAAATTTTTTTAAATTTTTCGAGGTAGTCGAGGTATGGTCTCACTCTAGCCCAGGCTGACCTGGAACTCACTATGCAGTCTCAGGGTGGCCTTGAACTCATGGCAATCCTCCTACCTCGGCCTCCCGAGTGAGTGCTGGGATTAAAGGCCTGTGCCACCAAGCCCGGCTAACTTTAGTAGTTTTAAAGTGTCTTCTGAGTTTCTGTCACGTGTTCTTAAGACTCCTGTCTTAAACCACAAAAAAATTCTACTGTACTTACAAAAGCAGCAGCTCTGGTTTGATTTTTTTTTAAATTATGGCAGGAATATTCAGAATGTTTTTTAACTTCCTATTTATTGGTGCAATCATTCCAGGGCAGAATTTCTAAATCTCTGAAGCCTAACTAAGAAGGCCACAGCCATGAAGATCTAGTCTGTCTCCTTTCACCAACAGCTCCCATCATACTTCACTTTACCTTCTGCTTCTTTTAAGCAGAAAGACTAGCAAAGCCCTAGTACGTACTGGAAACTTAAGTTTCAAATCATTTTAAAAAGGTATATTTTCAATGAAATATAGTCTGCTTTACCAGATTCCTCTCAAATAGCTGAATTTTCCTTAGCAGAATAAAAACAAGCAATTTCAGAAACCAAAACTTAGCAGGCTTATTTCTTGTTTTGTTTGGATGCATTCTAATGCATTCCCTAAGGAACATGAATGCATTATCCACCCAGCGGGGGGAAAAAAATAATTCTGCTTGTTCATTTCCCTGCTACACAACAACAGCTTCGTTGTCAGGCCCTTCCTAGCTCAGTCTTCACTGTCACCTAGTAATTTTATATTGATCACCTTGGCCGACTTGGACGCCAGCAGGTCTGTGTTCTTTACATTCCGGGGTGGGGTGGGGTGGGGGGGGGTAGTAAAACTACTAAACGCTACAAGATAGAATATGTGACATAAATCCCTGACATCCTGTAGCTAGCAATTTATGCGTTTATCTATTTTTTTCCCCTCCTTACAAAAAAATAAACATAAAAGAGAAAGGGAACCAAACGCAAATCCTACATTTCAATCTTTGGACAATGAAGCCCACAGGAAGCCACTCTCTCCTCCCCCGGGGTTTACTACGGAGCCAGAGCCTCGGCGGGGTGCAGTCGCCTGGCAAGGGTGCGTGACAACACGTCTTGCATCCACGCCCTCCCGAGAAGGCTGGTCGTCCGGCATGCCACCCCCCCCCCCGCTACCACCACCCACCGCCGCCGCACACCCCTAAAACCGAGCATTACAAAAGGGATGGGCGCTCGCTCGGGCCGCTGCAGGGAGCCGGGGAGGGAAATGCCTTCCCGGGAGGCAAGCGCAGACATTCCCTCCACGCTCCGCCCGCAAACTGCCACGGCGCAGGCTGCACAAAGCCGGGAGGGGAAGCAGGCAGGGACCGTGGCAGGGCGCCCGCCCGGGAAGGACCGGGGGCCGCGGCTCGGGCGGGGGAGGGGAGGGAGCACGGCCCGGGCCGCTGGGTGGGTGGCGAGCCGCGCGGAGCATCCGGCAAGCAGCCTTCCGTGGCCGGGCCCGCAACCTGCGTCCGGCCGCTGGGACCGCGCCCCGCCCGACCCCCGCCGCCGCCAATGTGGGGACGATGTGCAAAATGCAGCGGCGCCGAGCCCCAGCGCATCACTTACCCCTCACCGTGCAGAGGGACCGGACGGGGAGGCGGGGCGCGTCGCGTCCCGTGAGTCTCTGGCACGCCGTCCCCCTCTCCCCACCCCGTCGTCGCCGCTGTCGTCGTCGTTGCCGCCGCGGTCACGCTCCCGGGCCTCTCGGTACCGCTGAGCAATAATAACGTTATTCCACACACGCCCCACACATAGCGGTAACGGCAGAGAGAGAGAGAGAGAGAGCGGCCGCGCAGTGCGCAGGCGCCTCGGAAAGGGCGAGGAGCCAGGCCCTTTCCCTCCTCCTGCTCAGGCCCCGGCGAGGTGTCACTGCGCAGGCGTCAGGCCCAGACAATGAAAGGGGGCTCTGCCGAGGGTCTCCCCCACACACGGCCCAGCCGTGCACTGCGCACGCGTGCCCCGAGGCCGTCTGGAACAATGAAGCCAGGCCGCAGACAGCGTGGACTACGATTCCCAGCGGGCAACGCGCCAACGGCACGCAGAGATCCGAGCGTCGGCGCACGCCACGGGTTGTAGCGTCGGCCGCTTCTTAGTTTGGCTCTTGGGAAGATTCAGACTCGAGTACATTTCCTTGAGACACCGTTGTTGACAGAAAGTCCTAACTCAAAAGGGGCTCGGGGCTTATGACTCGCGTCCTTGTGCGGTTTTAGGGGGTCAGATGCATTACGTGCACGATGAAGCATCCAGGCCTTCGGCAGGTTCTTTCTAAAGTCAGCCGGATGGTCGCGAAGGCTCAAGGATACGAGGAAGGCTGGAAGGGCGGGAAAGGGCGAGGCCTCCAAACCCGTATCTTGGCAACAGGCACCGGCGGCTAAACCGCCCAGTGGAGGCCTGAGCGCGGAGCCTTCTGGGATTTGTAGTGCAGCTGGAAGGCTCATAGGATTCTCAGGGCTGCAGGCCGTGAGCCTGCGAACTACAACTCCCGAAGCGCACCAAGAGGGCCAGTGTGTAGAACGAGTCCCACGAGCTCGGTCCGGGGTTCCTGGCTCCCTAGTGACAAACCTGGGCTGGAAGCAAGCTGGCATCACTCAGCGCTAGAATTGTCCTCGGAGGGGAGTGCACTGGACACTTTCCCGCATAATCCCCATCTGTGAACCCATGGCGGAATCCCCAGGGCACTCTACCCTGGAGGAGAGTCTGGGGCAATACCAACCGAGTCTCCAGGGTGAGTTGCTCCTGACCTCAGTGCCTAGCTCCTAGGTACCCAAGGGCCGTAGCGGGCGGGAGCAAAACAGGTGCTTTTTTCCTAGACACCTACTTTGGACTCCATCCAGACTTTGGAGGAAGATGATGGATGTTGCTGTGATCTTTGAGGAAAACTTTGATGTTTTTAGGGTTAAGCATTTCCTGATTCCAATGGGTACCTGACCCAACAAGGCACCCTCATCTTGATGTTGGTGTCTTTCTCAATCAGTGTCAGCATAAACTGTGACAGCATTTTGCCACTTTTGCCCCGTTCACGCACTTTAATCCAGCATGTTTCTCACAGTTTTTTTTTTTTTTGTACATTCCAATTCTGGTGTAGTGGATTGAATGTGACATAAGGCCAGAAGCAAAACACTAATAATCATTTGAACCACAGCAGCCTCTATATACTGAGCTAAGCTACCTCCATAGAGTAAAGCAAAATTTAATCTTATTAATATCTTTATTTTACACATCATGAAATAAAATCAGAGAGGTTGTAAGGCAAGGCTCATAAAGCTGGTTAGTGGCAGAGCCAGGTACTGAATTCAGGTCTGTCTGCCTTCAAAATCTATGCGATTCTCTATTAACCAAGTCAAAATGCTATAATTGAAATCTCAGTTAACTCAGATTTTCTTAGTAAAGTACCCTAAAAGTGATTATCTGGAGAAGTGGTGTCCATATTTGTAGCTAGTTCTGTCAGCTAGGACAAGGTATATTATTACCTCTGGAAATTTCAGTTCTTGTTATATGGGAAATTATAGTATTAGCTACATGGTGGCTTTTAGGACAAATGAATAATGCCCACATAGTGAGTGGTCTTCATTATAACAGACTTTAAAAATTGTTACCAATAACATGAAATACATTTTAGGGGCTGGTGATGTGGCTCAGTAGTAAATAGAGTATTTGCCTGGAATGTATGAAGTGGGCTTAATACCCAGCATTTGAAAAACAAAGAAAAGAAAGGAGGGGGAAGCACTTTATATGGGACAAATAAGGTTTCACTAAAGATTTCTTTCTACTAAATGACATATATTTTATTTTCTATCCTCTTTCCTTTTCATAAGCCCTTAGGTATGACCAACACTTAAAAATTTTGAATCATTTAGAACCTAGATTACTCAGCAAATATTAATGCCTGATATGTGTTAGGAATACTAGATACTGAGTTTGCAATAAGGAGCAAGATAAATTCCCTGGCATTGTGGAATCACTGGGTTACAGAGAGAGAGAGAGAGAGGGAGGGAGAAAGAGAATATGAAGAATTGCAGATTACTATGGTGTAAAATAAGGGTAATAAGTTTCTTTGCTTGACACAAATACTCATTAAATGTTAGCTGCTATCTATACTTGATACAGTCAATTTCAGATTTTTAAAAGAGACTAAAGTATAACTCCTTGTGATTCTAGAATCCGAGCAGCTATTATTTATTGTCCTAATCTGCCAGTGAGGTTACAAATGATCAACATTGTCAGTATTAACCACCGAGAAGAAGGAATTAATCTTGATAAATATGTTCATCAGCCTATTGACATTTCAAACATGGTTGAGTACAAAAGTAACTACTTCTAACATTATTTGTAAGAAAAAAAATGCTATGCCCAATGATATCAATAATGTTATTTTTTTTGAGATTAGTAAACTTCTATTTTTTAATTTTTATTATGTTTCTTATAATGCTTCTCTTCCTTTAAACTCATATTAACCTTCATATAACCATTAAGGGATTATCTAATATTTAGCATTTTTATACAGTAGAAGGGTTAATTTCAAATGAATTTTATAGAGCTGTTTGTTTATCTTTGTGGTAGAGTACTTACTTACCATGTATAAGGCCCTGAACACAATTCCCAGTACCACAAAAACTAAATTTTTAATACTATATATAATACCACTGATACTACATTCAGTAACAATAGCAGGAAAAGTTTTCATTCAAAGATAATTTATTTAAAATTTAAACAGTGTGAAAATCATATAGGGAGAGAAAACATTATCAATAGCAAACATAAGGGAAAGATCAAAAATTTTAAAGTTAAACTTAAAATTTAGCCATTATTTATTTATTTGCAAGAAGAGAGAAAAAGGAGAAAGAGAGAGACAGAAAGAGAATGGGCCCATCAGGGCCTCTTGCCACTGCAAATAACTCTAGATGCCTGTACCACTTTGTGCATCTGGCTTTATGTGGGTACTGGGGAATCAAACCCAGGGAGTCAGACTTTACAAACAAGCACATTTAACCTCTAAGCTATCTCTGTAGCCTTTAGGCATTATTTTAACAGAAAATCAAGAAGTATAACCTCAATTTCTTTTTGGATTCTGGAATATATTCTTTATTGAGTAACATTTCTATTTTTACATGTTTATACAACAATTTCTAGAAGAAAACAAACAGTATTAACCCTGAATTTAGCATCATCAGAAATTGTTCACAAATGTAAACTACTATTTCGAAAGAGGATACTTTCCTTTAAAATAAAACTTTGAGTGAGCATGGTGGCACATGCCTTTAGTCCCAGCACTTGGGAAGCTAAGGTAGGCAGATCACCATGAGTTTAAGTTCAGCCTGGGCTACAGAGTGAGTTCCAGGTCAACTTGTGCTACAATAAGATCCTGCCTCAAAAGGCCAAAAGGTAAAAATTGTTTCTGAATAATCAAAGTATCATGACTTTGATATACTAAACTTCATTATTTTGAGTGTGCTCATTAGTTGAGAACTGTGTTACAAAAGTGTCTTGTCTAGGGCTGGAGAGGTGGCTTAGTGGTTAAGGCCTGTGAAGCCTAAGGACCCATGTTGACTCTACAGATCCCACATAAGCCAGACACACAAAGGTGAGGCAAGCTCAAGGTCGCACACTAGGTGTGTCTGAAGTTCAATTTCTGTGGCTGAAGCCCTGGCATGCCAACTCTTTCATGCTTTCTTGCATGCACACTCTTTCTTTAAAAAAAAAAAAAGCCAGGCATGGTGGCACACACCTTTAATCCTAGCACTTGGGAGGCAGAGGTAGGAGGATCGCTGTGAGTTTGAGGCCACCCTGAGACTCCATAGTGAATTCCAGGTTAGCCTGAGCTTGAGTGAGACCCTACCTCAAGAAACCAAAAAAAAAAAAAAAAAAAAGTCTGACCTATCTAATGCTTAATGGAAGGTTAAGAAATTGCTGTTTTTTCCTTCCTGCTTATTCTGGAGATTTTACAACAACTGTACATTTAACAATTACTAATAGCTAATATCCCTTCATCTTTATTCAACCATGAAGTAGCCATCTAAACATGTATGTTTCCTTTGTAGTTAAAAGTGGCCATGTAGCTGATGTCATGGGAGTCACAAAGTTCAGTCTAGTACTAGAAGTGTTTTGGAAGGTCGTATGGCAGTCTTCTAGGTGTTCATTGACTCTTCAGGTAGTGTCATTCAGCACACAAGAATGGCTGAGAAATGTATGTGTAATTGTGTAAATCTACATTTTGGTCGCACACAGGTTCATGTATTAGAGCAATTGGTCCCCAACTGGTAGCTCTGTTTTGAGAGGTTGTGGCACCTTTGGGACTACAGACCTGGCAAAATTCCATTCCAAAAGGCAGATTAAGTGTTTTCACATACTTCTTTGGCTTGCTCATGCCCTCTGCAAGCAACTGAGCAGTGTGGTGGTGCTCACTTGCAATCCCATTAATTAGGCTGTTGAGGCAGGAAGTCCAGGCACTTTGTGTCTTGGTTGGTCACAATGTGAGCAGGCTGTAAATATCCTGCTACCACAGACAAAACTGAAACCCCATGCCATCCCTCCCATGATGCCTGCGCCCCTGAACTGTGAGCCAAAATAAATCCCCCTGTAATTTACTTCAGTCAGGTATGTGGTGCTTGTGTCAAGAAAATAAAGAAATAACATCCTGGAATTTAAATTTGGTATATTGGGCTGGGATACGGCAGCTGTAGAATACTTACAAGGAAGAACGAGGCTCTGAGTTTAGTCCCCAGCATTGCTATAAATAAATAAATGAATATAAACAAATGAATAAATAAGTAAATTCAGAGCATCATTGAAGAAGGCCATGAGGCATGAAATGAATGGTTTATAGATAAGAAAGGATAAGAAAAGCCAGAATAACAGGTAGCCTAGGACTGGTTTTAAGTTCTGTACACTTGAACACAGGGTATAATATTAAAAGAAAAATCACTAGGTATTGCAGTGTCCTCCCCTTAACAGACTCATGTCTCTTTTGTTGCAGTGTTGGGTATGGATTCAGTTTTATCAACATCAGTGGTAATATAATCTACCTCATTCTTTAATTCCTAGTTACCTTTGGTTTAATGGCATATTGTAAAAGAAACAAGCTTATAGTATGACAGAAACCCATTACGTCTATTAAGTATTCCCCCCTTGTCTTTCAACACTGGAACTTAAGCCTTCTAGATGGAATTAGTGAAGTATCAAGATAAGATCAAGTCAGGAGAAAATGTGCAACTAGGAATATAGTCACTGAACTTCCTGTTTTGCTGATAACTGTGTGACCTTGGGCAAGTTAAGGAACTGGTTTTAGATTTCTATTTCTTCATCTGTTTGGGCCAGATGTGAGAATCACTGCCTTTTGGAACCAAGCAGATGACAAAGCATGTTACAATATTAGATACTGGGAAGGAAAAATGAGGTTTATAGCCAAACGGGACATTTGATGTTTTTCCTAAAAAAAATTTCAACATTTTCCTTCCTTCCCTTTTTTTTCCTTCTTTTTCTTTCCACCCTCTCCCAAGATGAGACTTAGCAGAACACATCCAAGGGCCCTGTTCTCCTTCAGTCACCCTGAGTCAGACCATGTGAACAATGAAGGCTGTGACAATGAAAGTAAGGAACTGAGTTATGTACAGTCAACGTGAGACAGTAGCTGGGTTTGGTGGCTCATGCCCATAATTTCAACTGTTGAGGGAAAGAAGGAAGGAAGGGAGAGAAGGAAGGAGGGAGGGAAGAAAGAAAGAAGAGAGGAAGGAAGGAGGGAAAGAGGGAGACTGGGAAGGTGGGGAGGGGAGGAGAAGAAAGGAACAAAAGAGGGAACAGAACAAAAATTGAGAAGGGGACTATGAAAAGAAAATGAGATGAAAACAATCTCGAGGAGCTCCTTTTCTTTGTAGTAGCTATACATGGAGACAACTGGAGGTAATGTTGATGTTCTGTCATTTACTTGCATGTGATTGTATGTCTTTCCAGATCCTGCCAATTGTTTTTCTCCTGCTAGAGATGCAGCTCACATCTGTAGTAGGGCTTTGTCAGTCCTAAACAAGAGTTTGTGAATGAGCAAGCAGTGAGGTCATCTGGACCTTTAGCCAACTTAAGAAAATATGTTTATCTTAAGTGAACATTCCTCTTTTTCTCAAATTTTTTCAAAACCTTCTGTTTTTTTTTTTTTTTTCACATGTTTTCCAGATATCTTTCCAGATTCTTTGTCATATACTCTATATGAAAGCAGGTATATGTGCACATACAAACACCCATGTAAACGTTATTTTTACTGTAAAATTTAAATTATGTATGTTCTTGTTCTTCATATATTTATGTTGCTTTTCTTAATAGTTCTCCTTTTATTTTGTTTGGAGACAGCGTCTCATGTATCTGAGACTCGCTGTAACCATAAATGACCTTAAACTGCTGATCTTTCTGGTTTCATTTCCCTAGTGTTAGTATTACAGATATTTTTATCCCTGTTCCCAGCTTATATGGTACTGGGGATCAAACTCAGGGCTTTGTGCAGCTAGACAAGAACTCTGCCAACTGAACTACATCTCTAGCCCCTGTATTTAACTTTTTTTTTTTTTTCAAGACAGGGTCTCACTCTAGCCCACGCTGATCTGGAACTCACTCTGTAGCCCAATCTGGCCTCGAAGTTATGGTTATCCTACTACCTCAGCCTTCAGAGTGCTGGGATGATAGGCATGAGTTACCACACTCAGCTAACAATTTAACTTTTATGATATTTTCTTTGGCTAGAATAAAAATGAAACAAAATAGAATCCTGATTTTCATCCCATTGGCTTTTCCTCATTTTAAGTATACCTAGCTCAACTCCTTGCTTTCATTTTCATAAAATGCATGCAGAACCTTTATAATTTACATGGCCTGACCAGTGCTGATGGAAGGTAGTGACTGGAGGGAAAGAGGCTCTTGGATGTGTTTTTCTTGCTGGCTCTCTACTTGGACAAAGGGAGAAAGGATAAAAGGAAAAAAAAAAGATCATTAATGATTTTCCTACACTGCTTTATTCAGATGCTTACATTCTTGTTTACATTATCTTTCACTCTTGGTGCCAACTACTGCTAATAGAGTCTTAGTATAGTATTTTAGTTGAAACTTTTAAATATCTATATACTACTTCCTATCTTTCATTACTGGAATTGCTGTTTACAAAGTTGGCTTTGTCAGACTTTGAGTTTTAATCTTGGTTATGCTACCTGTTGGTCCCCTAGTAGCCCATGACAACACTCTTCTTAACTAGGCAGTGGCCCAGGGAAGTCTGGACAGTCACATTTCTCTATTCTAGCTGTGGTCATAGTCTAAACTTGTGTCAGGAACTGCGGTGCATCTCAGCCTCAGGAATGATTTGTCACATGTTTTCTCAGAGGCATATGGGTGCTTTGCCGTGTGATTCCCCCTCCAGAACACTAGGACAATTCTCTTTCACATCTCCTGGGCAGATGGAGAGTGTAGAAATTAATAATTCACAGTATGTATGTAGTTGGTGATCCTTTCTAGAATGAGAGATAATGTACTTCTATTCAAAAACGTGTTGGTGAATAGAAGTTCAGTGGTGAGTGAGAAGATAGAAGGGGTCTGTGAATGAGGAAATGAGCCAGACAGACAGTTGGCAGTCACTGGGCTCAGGAACCTTTCAAGTGCTCATTATGTTGATTGATGCTCAGATAATGGACTAGTAGAAATACTGTTTGCTTGCACTTATGTTCATGCGATCGGTGGGACTCAGAGGTCCTGTTTGTATTTGTATTCATAATTAAGTTTATATACTGCCTGCGGTTGGTGCTGGAGGCAAACCAGGATGCATCTTGAAATATGCTACTGTCGTCAAAGTAGATGAAGCAGTGCCTCATGAACAGTGGGATGGGAAGTGATAACTGGAGCCCCCTGTCTAATCTGGTTTCCGTGTGAGCAGCTGAGAATTACATCTGGGGTGTGGGGTTCTGAGTAGGGATTAAGGGCGTTTCAGTTGCCATGGCTCCAGCCCCTGTCATAGATCATCTGCCTGTGTGTATTCCCCAGAATTAGCTATGTTTGCCACCGTATATTGGGGTACTGTTCTCTGTTTGAATAACACAGTATAGCTTGACATGTAGTAAAATGACTTTGAAATATCATTTACCCCTATGATGTTAGTTTTAGAACATACTTCCTACAAAAAAACAAAAACCCCAAAACACTAGATACAAAAAACTCTTCAGATGGGGTAGAGGAGTCTTTTCCTTCCCATAACATATAGTGATTTCAAAAACAAAACAAACAAGCAAAACTTCCCCAAACCAAAGCCTTATGTATCACTTTTCTTTGGAGTCCTTGTTGAATTCAATATGTCATTATCATTTTTAACATTTTCTTAATGCAATTTAGCAAGTGATTTTGTTAGGAGTTTCAAAGATTTAAACCAGAGTATTAGAAATAGCATTAAATTAGCCAGGCGTGATGTTGCATGCTTTTAATCCCAGCGCTCTGGAGGCAGAGGTAGGAGGATTGCCATGAGTTCAAGGCCACCCCTGAGACTAAATAGTGAATTCCAGGTCAGCCTGAGCTAGAGTGAAACCCTACCTTGAAAAAAAAAAAAAAAAAGAATTAAAGGGCTCTTATAACTTGACCATCAATCAGGGCATAGTTCAGTGATAGAGCACTTGCCCAGCATGGATTAATTTCTAACACCATGCACACACACACACACACACACACACACACACACACACACACACACGCCTACTGAGTAAGTAAACAAAGCAAAAACCCTACCATCATAGTTAAAGCTCTTCCACTGTGATCTGAGGAAAGAGCTTTACCTACAGGGGTTTTCACCTATGTACTTTTCTTAAATTCAGTTTCTTTTTTTCATAATAAAGTTTACTAGCTTTTAGTTAGAGTAGGTATAAATAAATAATTACCTTTGTCTTAAAGGTGAAGTCATTTGATAGCTCCATGGAACATACTTCTAATGTGAGTCGGACTCTGTTGTTGCCTTTCTAATGGATGCAAGAAGGTTAAGAGCTTAGTTTATAAGATTTAAGGACATAAATCCCAAGCTCTGTGGGTTCTATTGCTTATCATATAACACTTTGATTGTCCTTTTCCACTGATAAGTCTCTTTAGAAAATATTAAGTTTTTAGGCAACTATCGCTACTCCTTTTATTGCTACAACCAGGAATGCATGTAATCTGGACTTCCTTAAACCCAGAATGGGTAAGAGGAGACCAGGCTTGGTTCATAATCAACACCAAGCTTGTGTCAGAGCAAGATCTGTGTGGAAATAGTATTGTTATAGACAAAAGTGAAGTGATAAATTCACTGTTAACAAGTAATAGGATTTCATTGTTTAATCCAGACGTGAAGACATAATCTCTTTAGTTTAACCAAGGTAGGAAATGACTTGCTATAAGTAAAGAAACTATACTACACATATTGTAGCACATTGCATTTTTTCAGTATATATGCTTATTGTATTTATTATTATAAATTTGAAACTAATGACATTAGAAAATGCAGTCTGTTTTCCAAGGATATATGCTTGTAAAAGTTTTTTTTTTCATATGTAGTTGGTAATAAATTAGGCCTTTTGTTAAGCCATAGCAGTTAAATAATCTCTTCTGGAGAGTACACTGAGCCCTTGGAGTGGGAGATGGATAGAGAGGTAGGGCTTTTCTCTTTCTCTGAGTAGCTCCACCTCTTCTCCCTGTAACCTCTTCACAGGCTGTTGCAATACAGTGGCCAGCTCCAAAAAGCAAGCAGACCAAGGAAGAGAGAGGACAGGCTGCCAACTCTTTAAAGATGGGGCATAATAGTCAACCTGTCTGTGAGTGCAGTTCAGAGGCCCATTCCTTCTCACGCTAGGAAGTGAGACTTTAGCCCTGAAGCTATTTTTTACAGATGAACTATTTAATCTTAGACAGTTTATTTTAAACGTGGCCTGGTTAATTTCAACTTCTATTCTAGGGGTAGTCAGTTGCACTGAGCAAGTACCTGTGCCAGAGATGTAACCAGGCAGCAGTATCTAAAGACTGTACATTAGGGTCTGCCGTCAGCTGTCCAGCTCTTCATTTCTCTTGTGACCAAGGGTATGAAGTCCTCAAGGACAACAAGGCTTTGTGAGGCCAGAACTTGAGAAGACTGAGTCCTCTGGGTGATTCTGTCCACCCACCTTATGTCACATCTTCAGGTGGGATAGGCAAGTCTTAAGTTCTGAGGGGAAGGAAAGTTTTAGGGTAGATGGTGCTCTGCCTTTCAGTCCTTGCTGACTGCTACATGTGTCAAATATCAACAATAGCAGTGATAAGAACCTTAGAGGTCATCAAATCTAACCTATTACCTATAACTTAATCTTTTTTTGAGGAAATTTTTTTATTGACAACTTCCATACTTATGGACAATAACCCATGGTAATTCCCTCCCTCCCCCCACTGCCCCCTTTGCAACGCCACCCTCCATCATACATTCCCCTCTCAACTCTTTTATTTTGATGTCTTTTCCTCCTATTATGATGGTCTTGTGTAGGTAGTGTCAGGCACTGCAAGATCATGGTTATCCATGCCATTTTGTGTCTGGAATAACATGTAAGGCATCCTACCCTTCCTTTGGCTCCTACATTCTTTTCACCTTAAGCGTTAGAAGGTGTAATAGAGATGTTTCAGTGCTGAGCACTCCTCTGTCACTTCTCACCATGGTGTCTTCTTTGTCATCCCAAGGTCACCACCATCTGAAAAGAGAAACTTCTCTAACTGAAAGTGAGAATAGCATTAATATATGGGTATGGACATTAAGAGAAGAGCTTACCAGGCAGTTTGGTGAGCATAGTATATACTTTCAGATGCCAGCAGACATAAAACCCCTAGGTCTCATGACTACCCCTGTTGTAGCTTTTCAGTATTAGGTATGTATTCCCTCCTATGAAGTAGGCCGCCAGTCCAATTAGAGAGCGGTTTGTTTCCCCCATAACAGACATGCCACTATTGCACCCGCTGGCTCATTTGGCCTGGTTGACCATATTTAAGGCTTGCAGTATTCCCTGTTAAGTTTTTCCACTGGTGACTTCTATCTCTCCCATGGAACTGCATGGAGTGTAGCCTTTTTCCAGCATTCTGCTAGCTAGTCTACATGGAAGAGGTTATCAGCTCAGTTCCAACAGGATTTCTCAGTGACCTTGCAGCCCCTGTATGTGGAGTCTTCAGCAGTAGGGTCTTACCATCTATTCCTGGTGGGAAACCAAGAGCTTTGGCAATAGCCTGTAATGTTTTTGGGGCATCAGGGACCTCCCTGGCCAGTAACTCACTGGAAGGTATCCCATCCCTGGCACTGAAAATTTTTTAATAGCAATCTGTGGCTTCTGGATGTTCCATAGGTGTAGCAGTCTGGTTCACATTGCTGGTAGAAATCACCCAACCAAGAGCAGATTCTGGGAAAAAGAGATTTATTTTGGCTTACAGGCTTGAGGGGAAGCTCCACAATGGCAGGGGAAAACGATGGCATGAGCAGAGGGTGGACATCACGCCCTGGCCAACATAAGGTGGACCATAGCAACAGGAGGGTGTGCCAAACACTGGCCAGGGGAAACTGGCTATAACACCCATAAGCCCGCCCCCAACAATACACTCCCTCCAGGAAGTGTTAATTCCGAAATCTCCATAAGCTGGGAACCTAGCATTCAGAACACCTAAGTTTATGGGGGACTGCCTTCCTTTTTTTTTTTTTTTTTTTTTTTTTTTGAGGCAGTGTCTCACTCTAACCCAGGCTGACCTGTAATTCGCTCTGTAACGCTAGGTTGGCCTTGAACCCACTGGCCAGTCTTCCTTCCTTAACCTTCTGAGTGCTGGAATTAAAGGTGTGCACCACACCACCAGGCCTGACTTGAAGCTGCCTTCTTTACTAAGTGTCCACATGATTACCCACATTTTATTGGCTCTGATTTTCATCAGATTTTTATTGTAGAACTTGCCAGTAGAAGCATTCGCCAACCAAAATATATGCTGAAAGGTGATGTCACCATGGCCGAAGATGCCCCGGATTGTGCCAGCACCCACGTAGAAAATGAGGACAGCGAGATTCCTTGGCAGCCTGACCAAACCAGTAAGTCAGTTCTAGTGCGAATGCAAGTGGGGATTCTCCATTCACCACTGCTGCTAAGATGCTATTCCTGGAACCAGATAACATAATTCCTTTGCTAATGTGTTTTGTTCTTTTGGTTCCCAAAACCTATAGCTTAAGTCCAAAGACCTTAAGATGAAATAGTAATACTTTTCTAAGGAAGATGCCACCTTCCTCTGCAGTCCAGTTCTTTTTCTGTCCTCTCCATTTGACCATCCATCTCACAAGCTTCTCATCTGAACCATCTTAGCATCCATCTTTACCAGCCTGCCATCGTGCTTCTTTGCTTTTATACAAACGACTTTCTCATTAAACTTTTCATGCCCTTTTCTGCATGGTGAACTCCTGTTCATCTTTCCAGTGTTTGCCTGTACGTGGAAGCAAGCACAATGATGTGCTTACCCTCCTTGTATTATTATGCACACCAAGTATGCATGCAAACTTCTATCTACTAGTGCTTTCTTTTGCTCATGAACTCTTAGCTTGGAAGCAAAATTTTATTTTTGTCTTTATAACTCTAGTCAATAGCATAGTTCTTCTTGTCTAATGGAAGTTGAAGCAATATTTGTTGGAAAGATGGTTGATAATAAACTGTCACCTTTTCCTTACTATAACAAGAATCTGAGATAAACATAAAAGGAGAAAAGTGGTTTTTTTTGTTTTGAGACAGGGTTTAATATGGGACCCTGGCTAGCCTGGAACTCATTCATAGATTAAGTTGGCCTCGAATACATGTCCATCCTCTTTCTTATGCCCCCCACCACTGCAGTGCTGGGATTACAGGCATATCACCACCAGGCTCAGCCCTAAAGGTTTATTTTGGCTTGTAGTTTTAGTCCATGATCCCTGTTGCTTTGGATATGTGTCAAGGCAATACATCCTAGAAGGAACCAGTGTCCTATGTCAGGAAGGGAAAGAAGAGGGGCAAGGGTCCCACTATCCCCTTCAAGGATAGACCCTTAATAACTAAAGACTTTCTACTAGGTTCTGCCTCTTATCATTTCTTTTTCCTCCCACTAGCCCCCAGCTAGAGACTGACCTTTTGATATATGGCCTTTGGGGGAATCTTTATGATCCTTACTATACCTAAGCCATGAATCTCAAGTAAAGTCAATAAACTCTTTGCTTTTGATCTGCAGATAATGAGCTCAGTGTTCTGTCTCACCACCAAATAAGTAGGGAAAATGAGAAATCTCCACCACAAAGAAGAAAACTGTCCCCTTTAGTAAGTATCAACTTCTATAGCTGACAAAAGTATTAGGTTTTCTAATGTTTCATTTTCCAGTGTTGCTTTAGTTGTACATGTTGTATAGGGTGCAGAAGAAGTTCTTTTCTCTCTGTTTTGGTTAAAGAGGACAGACTCTGTGGCAAATAGAATATTGATGTTTAATTATTTCAAAAGTGTAAACAAGGGGTTGGAGAGATGGCTTGGCAGTTAAGGCACTTGTCTGCAAAACCTGAAGACCCATGTTCAATTCCCCAGAACCCATATAAGCCAGATGCACATGGTAGCAATACATCTAGAGTACAGTTAGAGTTGCCAGATGCCCTGGTATCCCCATTCCATTTTCTTTCACTAATAAATAAATAAATAAAAATAAAATATTTTTTTCAAATGTGTAAACAAGAGAATAGTTTGGAAATTTTATTTTGCCACTGTTAGATAATGTATAAAAAGCACAATAAATGACAAAAAATAATGTTTTAGTAATGTCTTTTTATAAAAGATCATGTCTATACTTGAGTATTTTTAGGAGTTATTTAATTGTGATTTAGCTCACTTTTATAGTATTTTATTTTGAATGTCAAAGGTGAAATATATGTTATGTGTTAAAATAAGTGGTTATAATATAGTGAGAAATTTTATTTCTTTAAAGTTGTTTTTAAAATATTTTTATTTATCTATTTGTGAGAGAGAAAGGGGAGGCATAGAGAGAATAAGGATGTGCCAAGGCTTCTTGTCATTGTAAACAAACTTAAGATGCATGTGCCATCTTATGCATCTAGCTTTAAGTGAGTACTGGGAAACTGAACTCAGGCTGGTAGGCTTTCCAAGCATGTGCCTTTAACTGCTAAGCCATCTCCATGAAGTTTATTTTTATTGCTTTGTAGCAGTGTAATATTCCTTACTGAAGCATTTTGTAAACAAAAAGTTGAGAAAGTGTGAGAGAAAGAACTCCAGACTAGGCAGAAATCAAAGTCTAGGCCTTGAGTCTATGTGGGGCCTGTCACAACCTCACTAGAAGGATATTGTGGCAATCTTATGATATTTTTGTGATAATAAGGTAAGATTATATACTTAGAATTGTTTAGAAACCAATGAAATATGAAGTATGACACAAAGAGGCAACATCTGTTATACAGGTATACACAAATATATAGCATGTCATAGCAGCAACAGCCACTGTGCATTTTCCTTGAATATAAAGCCTGTGTGCTCGAATTTGGAGACCTTTGAATTCCCTTTACTCACAGCTGAAGTGTCATAATGCTGCCCTATGTTAGCACTGCATTCCAACCGGACACATTTATGCTTAATTTTACTGGAGAGAAGTATTCTCCATTAACATATTCAATATTTATAGATATGGATTATGGCTTGAATAGAACATTCATCACTCAGTGACTATTACTGTTGACATCTTGTTTCTAGAATGCTTTTAAGCACACAATGGATGGAGTGCTTTTCAGTCAATTAGGTGAAGTTCCTGTATCTGTTGAAAGTTAAGATATGCTTATTGGGTTTTAATGATAAATCTGAGCAGTGACATTACAGAGCCTATTTAAATGAGAATGTACAGGAAGCTCTTCATCAGGAGAATCTGTGCATTACATGTACACTGTCTACTTTATAAATATACAGGTCTATTTACATGAACACTTAGGTAAAAGAATGGTGACCTGCACCATAGATTTAACACCTACTGTGAGTCATGCTAATAGTAAGTTTTTAAAGTTGTCCCTTTATATGCATACTCAGAGCCAGTATGTCACAAGTATGTGGATGTATTGAGAGTGAAACTTAGGCATTGTTGAGATGGGAACTATATCTGGGGATTTTTCATCATTATTTTAAAATATAGATGTCCAAACTATAATAAACCCTTCAAAGTTTGTACAGATTGTGAACATTTTTCTTCATAGCACAAGCTTTAGTACTTTCTTTTTTCCTAGTGCTCTTTCCATTATATGCACAGTAATATATATAATCATCCTTCAGTATCCATGGGATTAATTGGTTCCTTTCAGATACCAAAACCCATGGCTATTAAAGTTCTTTGTGTAAACAGGCATAATATTTGCAAATAGCCTATGCATAGTTTCTCATATATTTAAAATTACATCTAGATTATTTATGATACCTAATAAAATGTAAATGCATGTAAATAGCTTTATATTACACTACTTATACAATAATGACAAGAAAAACTGTCTGTACATCTTCAGTATAGACGCAAGTCATTTTTAAAATATTTTTAGTCTGCTTTGGTTGAATCCAAGGATATGGAAACTATAGATACAGAAAACTGAATATATTTCATTCGTAGTTTCTTATATTCTGGACCCATCTACTAATGTAAGGTGAATATAATGGCTTTCTACTCAGTACACTTCATTTAATTACAATTACGAAGAGGTAGGGATATAGCTCAATGGTATGACTCTTGACTGAAATGCATGAGATCCTGGAGTTTCCCAGCACTGTGAGAGGAAAAAAAACAACTTTAAAAAAAAGTTACTTTGACTTCCGGTTAAGATGGCGGCGTAGGTACCACGCCAAAGCAGCCTAGGGGGGAAAAAGACCAAAAAAACTCAGCAAAATACACACTTTTACTAAAAAGTGAGGTGTATAGGAAATTGAGGCGGCAGCGGAGAAGTAGAAGAGTTCCAGAGCATCCAGAGCTGCACATGCGGGAACAGCGGCTCCGGGGCGGCTCGGCCACCCGCCGCAGCCGCGGAGCGGCAGAAAGCCGCCGGACTCTCGGCTCGAGCCGCAGGACAAGCCAGGTGCGGGATTTTCCCCTCACACCGCGCTCTCCACAACTCGGGAAACGTGAGGGGAGAGCGGCAGCGAGCAACAGAGGGAAGAGCAGACCGCGAGGTAGAAGCACACGTGGAACAGCGATACAACCAGAGCAGCCGCGGCTCCCTCCCCTCCCCCACCACCTGAACCCAGCTCCAGCGAACACAGCAGCGGCCTGGGACCCGGCCACGCCAATTTGGGCTGACAGCAGGACCCAAGCAGGAGCAGAGTTCGGCAGCAACTTCAGCGGCTCCAGCACCGGTACCAGTGGCCCCAGCAGCAGCGGACCCAGGAGCGGCAGTGGCGGCAGATCCCGCAGCAGCGGCTTCGGGGTGAGCAGCGGTGGTGGACACGGCAGCGGCAGCTTCAGCAGCAGTGGTGGCTCCGGTGGTGGCAGCTACAACAGCAGGAGAGGCTGCAGCAGCGGCTCAGTTTGCCCCGTAGGAAAAGCAAGTGCCCAGCTCCAGAAATCAGAACAGCAGCCCGACGACCCAGGCAGCAACTTGACTGAGACCACAATCACCCAAGGTAACTGGGATTGCACCAGGGAAGGGTCTCACTTGGTCACAAGCTGACTTGGATACCTCAACAGACCAGAAATCTAAACCTCTTTGTTGATAGAGGATCTGGTCATTATAATAACTACTCTTGCATACATACTCGGGGCTGTTTTTGATTGAATGTGTACAGTGTTTAGTTAAATTTTAGAATCTACCTGTATTTTATTCCACTCAGCCTGCTTGAATACTCCTATAGCAGGGAAACTCAACCCCTAAGAACATCTTTGTAGATACTCTGAGAGTCTTAAGAGCCACACCTAATACCTTAAGGTCCTACCCTGAAAATATATTACATCAAATCAATTGATACAGCTAAGAATACACAGCTAGCTAGAAAATCCAAGCATTAACTTAATCCAAGATGCAAAAATATATTCATTATAACACAAGAAACACTAAAAAGCAAGACGATATAAATCCACCTAAAAGTATTAATGCATCAGAAATGTCCTCCAGTGAGAAAGAGTTAGAGGAAATGCCTGAGAAAGAGTTCAAAAGAATAATTATAAATATGTTCAAAGAGGTCAAAGAACACATGAAAACAATCAAAGAAGAAATCAAAGAGGAAATCAAAGAGGAAATCAAAGGAATCAAAGAAGAGGCAGGACACCAATTTAATGAAATAAAGAAGGCAATACAGGACATAAATAGGGAAATAGAAATAATAAAGAAAAACCAGTCAGAATTACTAGCAATGAAGAACACAGTTAATGAAATAAAAAACTCTGTAGAAAATCTCACCAGTAGGATGGATGAGGGAGAGGACAGAATATCTAAGCTAGAAGATCAGGTGGCAGACCTAATGCAGTCCAACAAAGAGAAAGATAAACTTATAGAAAAGTATGAGTGGGAATTTCAAGATATTCGGGACACTATGAAAAGATCCAATATAAGAATTCAGGGCATAGTAGAAGGAGAAGAACTCCACTCCAGAGGCATAGTAGGCATCTTCAACAAAATCATAGAGGAAAATTTTCCCCAAATTGGGAAAGAGGTGCCAATACAGATACAGGAAGCCTTTAGAACCCCAGCCAGACAAAACCCAGAAAGAAACTCTCCTCGCCACATTATAATCAAACTTCCAAACACACAAACCAAAGAAAAAATATTGAAAGCAGTTAGAGAGAAAAATCAAGTTACCTACAAAAGCAAGCCCATCAGGATTACAGCAGATTATTCAACACAAACTTTTAAAGCCAGAAGGGCTTGGAGTGATATATTCCAAGTTCTGAAAGATAACAACTGTCAACCAAGGTTACTTTATCCTGCAAAGTTATCCATCCAAATAGATGGAGAAATAAAGACATTCCATGACAAAAGCAGGTTAAAGGAGTATCTGAAGACAAAACCAGCTCTACAGAAAATACTTGATAGAATCCTCCATGCTGAACAAAAGGAAAAGCACACATATAAGGAACCTAGAAAAAACCAGCTATACTCAAATACCAGTTAACAGAAGAGAGCACAGGTAGAACAAGTAACACACACACACACACACACAAATGGCAAACATAAATACACACCTTTCAATAATATCTCTTAATATCAACGGTCTCAATGCCCCAACGAAAAGACATAGATTTGCAGACTGGGTTAAAAAGCAGGATCCTACAATTTGTTGTCTCCAAGAAACTCACCTTTCTACAAAGGATAGACATTATCTTAGGGTGAAAGGTTGGAAGACGGTGTTTCAAGCAAATGGGCCTAGAAAACAAGCAGGGGTTGCTATCCTATTATCAGACAGGGTAGACTTTAGTCCGACGTTAGTCAAAAAAGATAAGGAAGGTCACTTTATATTGATTAAGGGCACACTCCAACAGGAGGACATTACAATCCTAAACATATATGCACCTAACATGGGGGCTCCCAAATTCATCAAACAAACACTATTAGAACTAAGGTCACAGATAACACCAAACACAGTGGTGGTGGGTGACTTTAACACCCCACTCTCATCAATTGACAGGTCATCCAGGGAAAGAATAAACAGAGAGGCATCTGGACTAAATGAGGTCATAGAAGGAATGGACCTAACAGATATATACAGGACATTTCATCCAAAGGCTGCAGAATATACATTCTTTTCAGCAGCACATGGAACATTCTCTAAAATAGACCATATATTAGGACACAAAGTAAATCTTAACAAATTCAGGAAAATTGAAATAATTCCTTGCATTCTATCTGACCACAATGGAATTAAACTACAAATCAGTAGCAAGAAAGGCTATAGAGCATACACAAAATCATGGAAACTAAACAATACACTACTAAATGATGAGTGGGTCAATGAAGAAATCAAAAAGGAAATCAAAAAATTTATAGAGTCAAATGATAATGAGAACACAACATACCAAAATCTCTGGGACACAATGAAGGCAGTTCTAAGAGGTAAATTTATAGCCTTAAGTGCCTATATTAAGAAATTAGAAAGGTCGCAAGTAAACGACCTAATGCTTCGCCTTAAAGCCTTGGAAAAAGAAGAACAAGGCAAACCAAAAAGTAGTAGACATGAAGAAATAATAAAGATTAGGGCAGAAATTAATGAAATAGAAACAAAAAGAACAATCCAAAGAATTAATGAAACAAAGAGTTGGTTCTTTGAAAGGATAAACAAGATTGATAAACCCTTAGCAAATCTGACCAAAAGAAAGAGAGAAGAGACACAAATTAATAAAATCAGAGATGAACAAGGTAACATCACAACAGATTCCAGAGAAATTCAAAAAATCATAGGGACATGCTATAAAAGCATATACTCCACAAAGTATGAAAATCTGAAAGAAATGGATGATTTCCTTGATCTATATGACCTACCTAAATTAAATCAAAATGAGATTAATCACTTAAATAGACCTATAACAAACATGGAGATCCGAGCAGTTATCAATAATCTCCCAACTAAAAAAAGCCCAGGCCCGGATGGATTCACTGCTGAATTTTACCAGACTTTTAAGGAAGAGCTAACACCATTGCTTCTTAAGCTTTTCCAGGAAATAGAAAAAGAAGGAATTCTACCAAACTCCTTCTATGAGGCCAGCATCACCCTGATACCAAAACCAGGCAAAGATAGAACAAAAAAAGAAAATTACAGACCAATCTCCCTCATGAACATAGATGCAAAAATTCTCAACAAAATATTGGCAAACAGAATACAAGAGTATATCAAAAAGATCATTCACCCTGACCAAGTAGACTTTATCCCAGAGATGCAGGGATGGTTCAACATACGCAAATCTATAAATGTAATACATTACATAAATGGGTTGAAGGACAAAAATCACATGATCATCTCATTAGATGCAGAGAAAGCATTTGACAAAATCCAACATCCCTTCATGATAAAAGTCCTACAGAGACTGGGAATAGAAGGAACATATCTCAATATAATAAAGGCTATTTAGGACAAGCCTACAGCCAACATTTTACTAAATGGGGAAAAACTGGAAGCTTTTCCACTAAAATCAGGAACAAGACAAGGGTGTCCACTGTCTCCACTTCTATTTAATATAGTTTTGGAAGTCTTAGCCATAGCAATAAGGCAAGAGACACACATAAAAGGGATACAAATTGGAAAGGAAGAAATCAAGTTATCATTATTTGCAGATGACATGATTCTATACATAAAGGACCCTAAAGACTCTACTAGCAAGCTGTTAGAGCTGATCAAAACCTACAGCAATGTAGCAGGATACAAAATAAATACACAGAAATCAGTAGCCTTCGTATATGCTAACAACAAACACACAGAGGATGAAATCAGAGAATCACTCCCATTCACAATTGCATCAAAAAAAATAAAATACCTTGGAATAAACCTAACCAAGGAAGTAAAGAATCTATACAATGAGAACTTTAAAACACTCAAGCGAGAAATTGCAGAAGACACTAGAAAGTGGAGAAACATCCCTTGTTCCTGGCTTGGAAGAATCAATATCGTGAAAATGGCAATCTTACCTAAAGCAATCTACACATTTAATGCAATCCCTATCAAAATTCCAAAGGCTTTCTTCATGGAAATAGAAAAAACAATCCAAAAATTCATTTGGAATCACAAAAAACCTCGAATATCTAAAATAATACTGAGCAACAAAAAAGAGGCTGGTGGTATCACCATACCTGATTTTAACCTATACTACAGAGCCATAGTAACAAAAACAGCATGGTACTGGCACAAAAACAGACATGTAGATCAGTGGAACAGAATAGAGGACCCAGATGTAAGCCCAAGTAGCTATAGCCACCTGATATTCGATAAAAATGCCAAAAATACTCATTGGAGAAGAGACAGCCTCTTCAGCAAATGGTGTTTTGAAAACTGGATAAATATCTTCAGAAGGATGAAAATAGATTCTTCTCTCTCGCCATGCACAAGAATTAAGTCCAAATGGATTAAAGACCTTAACATCAGACGGGAAACTTTGAAACTGCTAGAGGAAAAAGTAGGGGAAACCCTTCAACATATTGGTCTTGGCAAAGACTTTCTGAATACAACCCCAATTGCTCAGGCAATAAAACCACAGATTAACCACTGGGACCTAATGAAATTACAAAGATTTTGCACTGCAAAGGACACAGTGAAAAAAGCAAAGAGGCAACCTACAGAATGGGAAAAAATCTTCGCCAGCTATATATCTGATAGAGGATTAATATCTAGGATATACAAAGAACTCAAAAAGTTAACCAATAAGGAATCAAACAAGCCAATCGAAAAATGGGCTAAGTAGCTAAATAGAGAGTTCTCAAAGGAAGAAATACGAATGGCATATAAGCACCTAAAAAAATGTTCTACGTCACTAGTCATCAGGGAAATGCAGATTAAAACTACATTGAGATTCCATCTCACTCCTGTCAGATTGGCCACCATCATGAAAACAAATGATCATAAATGTTGGCGGGGATGTGGAAAAAAAGGAACCCTTCTGCACTGCTGGTGGGAATGCAATCTGGTCCAGCCATTGTGGAAAACAGTGTGGAGGTTCCTAAAGCAGCTAGAGATTGATCTACCATATGACCCAGCTATAGCACTCCTAGGCATATATCCAAAGGACTCATCTCATTTCCTTAGAAGTACATGCTCAACCATGTTTATTGCTGCTCAATTTATAATAGCTGGGAAATGGAACCAGCCTAGATGTCCCTCAACAGATGAGTGGATAATGAAGATGTGGTACATTTATACAATGGAGTTCTACTCAGCGGTAAAGAAAAATGAAGTTATGAAATTTGCAGAAAAATGGATGGACCTGGAAAGTATTATACTAAGTGAGGTAACCCAGGCCCAGAAAGCCAAGCGCCACATGTTCTCTCTCATATGTGGATCCTAGCTACAGATGACTGGGCTTCTGTGTGAGAATGAAAATACTTAGTAGCAGAGGCCAGTAAGTTGAAAAGGAGACATAAAGGGTGGAGAAAGGAAGGGAGGAGGATACTTAATAGGTTGATATTGTATATATGTAATTACAATGATTGTAATGGGGAGGTAATATGATTGAGAATGGAATTTCAAACGGGAAAGTGTGGGGGTGGGGAGGGAGGGAATTACCATGGGATATATTTTATAATCATGGAAAATGTTAATAAAAATTTAAAAAAAAAAAGTTACTTTGATTTTTAATATCTTAAATAAACCAGAAGAGAAAGCTTTACAATCATTTTGCCATGATAACAGGTACATACAATTTCTGCTGGACTAAGAAACAAAGGGATTGAGAAACAGAAACTGCATCTCTTGTCAAGTCTTCCCCTTCATTTCACTGTTGACTTTCATTTCCCTTTTTCTGATTTCCTCTTCTTTAAAAAAAATCATGGTGTGACCTATGATGTTGCAAACTATTTTATGCATATACTGTGGTAGAGTAAGGCATGCATTCAAAGTTAGCTTCAGGAATGCTGAAGAGCTGGAGAGCGGTAGAAGTCGTTGTAATCTCTTCATGGGGATCCCCAGGGCAGTTGATTACTCAGCTTGTACGCCTCTTCAGATTACACTGTCTCAAATTACCCAAATACCCCTGTCAAGCAACAAAATTAGGGGGGAAAAGTCTCTAATATGTTTCACCTCATTAACGTGCACTTGACTTCCATGTCGTTGTCTAAAGAATGCCTTTTCTCCTGTGAGCTGATCAGTAGTCTCAGCTAGCCGTACTTGTCCCTGGTGTCTCAGCAGTGCTGAATGGGATGTCACATTGCTAGATAGTTCAAGTAGGCAGCCATTCCAGCCCAGTTACTTTACCCTGGCATTTTTCCATTTGCCACATGCTTTTTATAACTGTTTTCATGTGCCTGAGGAATTTATAGAGTAGAGAAATACTATTAGTTACACCATGATCTTTGCTATGTTTATATCATATCAGCACTACATTGAGTATGGAGAGGGTAACCAGCTGGTCCTCTGCTAAATCCAACATGCTTAATTTGTCTTTTCTATCTTAGAGTTCATCAGAATGTGAGAAAACTAATATGCCTACTGTGCACAACCTCGTTCCTATCATTAATGACCAGTCCCAGTATATTCATCACTTAGAAGCAGAAGTCAAGTTCTGCAAGGTAAGTTCTCATTAGGAATTTAAATTTTAAAAAAATCAAATGTATATCAATTATACCTTATATAAATGTTCTGATTATTGGTTTTCATGTTTATAGCAATTCATTGAAAATAGCCATTCTTATATCATTAAAAGACTGATGTCTTAAAAGAAGAGCTTGTGAGACTTGGAAATTATGTCCATGAACATGCCATTTCTCATTGCTGAATTTCCCAGTAAATGTATTTATTATTTATCATTTAGTAATGATTTCATAATAAGTTCCAAGTTTTGGAATTTTTCCTTTCTACTCCATTAACTTAGTCTAGCAACTGGCAAATGTTTGTGAATGCTGATCATATCCCCATACTTTCCAACTTGTTGATACAGTAGGGCAGCAATCAGGGCTTCTATGTTGACAGACTAGATCTGCTCCATTAGCAGTAGTAAGGCTCTTACCTTGACTTTGAATACTTGCAGAATTCTTGTAAAAAATGTTCAAGAAACTAAACTTGCTGGGCATGGTGGTGCACACCTTTAATCCCAGCACTTGGGAGGCAGAGATAGGAGTATCTCTGTGAGTTTGAGGCCATAGTGAGACTATATAATGAATTCAAGGTTAGCCTGGGCTAGAGCAAGACCCTACCTCAAACCGCACCCTCCCCCCCAAAAAAGAAAAAGAAACTAAATTCCTCACCTGTAGCATGTGACACTAGCAAGTTATATTGCTTGACCATACACAGAAGAGAAATGTCATTAAAACCTTCCCATTTTCCCGAAGTATGTTAGTATGCTAGCCCTCCCCCTCCCCCACCAGCCTCAGCCTCTTCCTGGTTGTAGGTTTTCTTGTTTTGTTTTGTTATTGGTACATAGGGTAGTATGATTATATAAAGTTCTTTTCTACTTTGCTTTTGTACCATGGATTGAATTGTGTGATATTTCTATGAGGATTAGCTATGTCTTTTGTATCACATACATAGTTTTTAACACCGTAGTTTTATGTTTGTTCTTGGAGGACAATCCATGTTAAGATCAGGAACTCCCTTGTAAAATCAAGATAATAAAATACCTAAAGGCTCATTAGGTTACATACTAGCTAGCCTTGCACCTTAGGAGACTGCCCAATTATATCAATTAATTTTCACATGTGGAACAAACTTTGTATGCCTAGAAGAAATCTACATGATTCTAGAGTACAGTTCTTATCTGCATTACTGGATTCTATCTGGTTGATAATGTTTGATAAGGATTTTTATTTCTTTGTTAATGACAGATACTGGACTCATGTTTTACCTGTGTTAAGAGTTAGGTTAATGCTGGCCTCATTGAATGGATATTGTCTCTGACATTTTGTGATGGAATAATGGTAGAGGATGGGTATCATAACATTCATAAATTTTGTTAGCGTTCACTGGTGAACCTTTCTGGGCCTGGCTCTTTCTGTTTCATGAGGTTTCTAATTATTGAGTCAATTTATCCAATCGATGTAGAGGCCTTATAAAGTGATATGTTCTTCCTCCTGTGAATTCTGATAGATAGTATCTTTTAAGAAATTGGTTATTTTGGGCTGGAGATAGTTTGGGTGGCTAAAGGCTCTTACTTGCAAAGTTATTTGCAGTGGCAGGAGACCCCGGTGGGCCCTTTCTCTGTCTCTCTTTCTTTTTCACTCCTCTCTTTCGCTGCTTGAAAATAAATAAATCCATGGGATTTTTTTTATAATCATGGAAAATGCTAAGAAAAGTTTAAAAAAGTTAAAAAAGTTAAAAAAGAAAATAAATAAATAAAAATACTTACAGAAAAGAAATTGGTTGTTTTTATCTAGGTTAATAAATTTATGAGCATAAAGTTGGTCCCAGTTTTTTTTTCTTTATCTGTCCTTTCAGTATTCCTGGGTCAGTAATGATGAATGCTATTCATTCTGATTGTAAATATCTACTGTAGTCTTGTTTGTTTGTGTCTTCCCTCCTATTCTTTTTTTCCTTGGTAAAGTTGGCTAGAGGTATTTTGTTTTATTGAACTTTTTAAAGTCCCAGCTTTGGGTTTCACTTTTATCTATGGATTTCTTCTCTATTTGAAAAAAAAATGTATTCATTTTTATTTATTTATTTGAGAGTGACAGAGAGAGAAAGAGAGAGAGAGAATATGGGTACGCCAGGGCCTCCAGCCACTGCAAACAAACTGCAGACGCATGCGCCCCCTTGTGCATCTGGCTAACATGGGTCCTGGAGAATCGAGCCTTGAACCAGGGTCCTTAGGCTTCACAGGCAAGCGCTTAACCGCTAAGCCATCTCTCCAGCCCGATTTCTTCTCTATTTGAATTATAGCTTTCTATTCTGCTTACTCTGAAATTAACTTTTTCTTTTTCTAGTTTCTGAGGTAGAAACTTAGACTACTGGTTGGAAATCTTTCTTCATTTAAATATTTTCGCACTGCTTTTTGATGCATTCTACAGATTTTGATAAATTGTAGTTTTATTTTTATTTAAACAAAGCATTTTTAAGTTTCTCATAAAACTTGTTTTTGGGGGCCAGAAATATGGCTCAGCAGTTATAGACGCTTGTTTCAAAGCCCAGTGGATTCGATTTCCCAGTACCATGTAAAGCCAGATGCACAAAGTGGTGCATGCATCTGGAATTCATAGTAGCAGGAGTCTCTGGTGTACCTATACTCTCTGTGTTCATATCTCTCTCAAATAAAGAAATATTTTACAATTTTTTTAAAAAAATTATTCATTTTCCTTCTTTTCTTTCTTAAAAGATTTTATTTATTTGCCAGAGAAGAGAGAGAATGGGTGCACCAGGGCCTCCAGCCACTGCAAAGGAACTCCAGACACATGTGCCCCCTTGTGCATGTGGCTAACATGGGTCCTGGGGAATCAAACCTGGGTCCTTTGGCTTTGTAGGCAAACACCTTAACCATAAGCCATCCCTCCAACCCTATTTTAAAAATTTTAAGGTCTTTTTCTTTGACCCATGTGTTACTTATAGAAATGTCATTTAATGTCGTAAGGATTTGGGAAAAATTCCAAATACCTTTCTCTTAGTTTTTTTCCATTGTCTGAAAGTGTACTTTGTATGGTTTTTGTTATTTAAACTGTGCTAAAGTAGCAACCTAGTGTGGTGGCTCATAGTTTCAATCCCAGTGCTAGGAAGGCTGAGGCAGGAAGAGTGTCATGATTCTCAAGCTATCCTGGGCTACAGGATGAGTTCCAGGCCTGCCTGGGGCTAGAGTGAGACTCTACCTTGGAAACATTGTGTTAAGGTGAATAGAATATGGTCTATCTCAGTGAATGTTCTGTGTGAGCTGAGAATGTCTAGTCTGCTGTTAGAAAGCATAGTATATCTAGTTGACTTTTGATGCTGTTAAGTTCTATGACATTCTGTCTGATTTCCTGCCTGCTGTGTGCTTTTTTTTTTTTTTTTTTTTTTTTTTTTTGGCACAAAGTGTTGAAGGCTTCAGCTATGGACACAGTTCCTAAGAACAGTTCTTCAACTCCCCTAATTATTCTTGGACATGTTCATGTTCATCTGTTGATGAACCAATCAGAAGAATCTTTCTGTTCTGTGTTTCTGATTTCTTTCTAACTCTTTTTTTGAGTTTCATCTCTTTGCTTATATTATGCATCTGTTCTTGCATATAGTCCAGTTTTCCCATTGAGTGTCTTAGTATAGTAACCACAGTTGTTTTAAATTCCTGGCCTGGTTATTCCAGCATCTCTACTGCAACAGAGACAATTTCATATGCTTACTCAGTCATTTCTGTATAAATCCTTTGTATGCATTGTAATTTTTTGTTGTTGAAAGCTGAAAACCATGTTCTAGCTAATAGTAATTAAGTAGGTATCTAGATGTAAGATGTTATGTTTAAATGACTAGAAACTATTTTGGTTGTTTTTACCATAAATGTCAGAGACTAAAATTGGTTTCAGTATCCTAGACTTGTCTCCTCTCTTGTCTTTGTGTTTCTCTAGAAAATTCTTAAATGCTGTTATTTCAGCCCCATTTCTCCATTAATATATAATAGCCCTATTGGTATGCAGTAAGATGTGGGTGTAGAGAAGGTTTTCTGTCATCCTGTGATTAGGTTTTAGTCTTTTAGCAGCCCATGCCCTGTGTGTTGCCTTTACAAATGGATCTCATTTTACATTAGACAGGGGGCTAGGAGAAGACTGAGATCATATATTTACCATCCCCCACACCAGTTAGATTTTAGTAAAACCACTTGCTCCAGGCTATTGTAAAATACTTTCCCTTGAGGCGGGCTTTGTTACAGAGAACACAAGGTCCTTCAAAATGTGTGTTTTCCTTTGCCTGGCATTTGAGGATTTTTCTGTAGCCTTTAATGTGAGCACCTAGTAATCTTAGACATAAAACTCACAGGAGTGGGAGATCTCTTAAACAGGATCTCCTTGGAATTTTTAACTCCCTCGAGGCTGTTTACACTGAGTTTTGAGCAATTAACTCACCAATTATAATTTAGATTTTCCTCCCTACACACTGGCTTCTGTAGAGATTTCTCCTGTGCTGTTTCTGTTATAATACTTTATTATTCTAAGTATTCTAAGTCTGTCTCCACTTTGGGGGGAGTGGCTTCTCCAGGGACTTGAGCTGTCAGAGGACTTGCTCTTTAGATTGTTTGCCATGTTTCTTATGATGAAAACTGGATCCATACCTTCCCAGACTTAAAATTCTAAGCCTCAAACTTTTTCTCCCATTACAACTGTGCACCCCCCGCAAACAAAGTAGTTAAATTTGCACACTATACAATAGTTTTTTAAATAATAGTAGTATAATATAATTAGTATTTTTATTATATTAGAATAGTGTTAGGTTAAGTATTGATGTTTTTGACATTTTTCTTTAGAGAGTGAGGTGCCACTAAGAAGCTACTCTTTTTTAAAAAATATGTTATTTACTTATTTATTTGTGTGTAAGGAAAGAGAAAGAAAGAAAGAAAGAATGCCAGTGCCTCTTGCTGCTGCAAAGGAATGCTAGATGCATGTGCTAGTTTGCATATCTAGCTTTACATGGGTACTGGGAAATCAAACCTGGGCTGTCAGGCTTTACAAACAAGTGCCTTTAACTGCTGAACCATCTCTATGCAAACCTATGTAAACTGGAATGGGCTTTGGATCCAAAAGAATGTGAGAAGGGGTTAAAAAAAAAAGTACGCTTCCAAAGAGATTAAAAAGCAAGAACAGTAATAATAAGATGTCCGTTGGGAGAGAGATAATCTCATGGTGCAAAGATCCGGGCATGGAGTTGTGTGCACCTCAAGGGCCAGGAAGGAGAAGCCTTCTGCATGAGTCCAAATAAGATATAGTTTAGCGTCTGAGCTCAGGAAGATATAAGTAGGCCTTCACCAGGTATCCCAGCCAATGTGCCTGGGCTCAGAGGAGGATCCCACACACACTTAGGCAGGGTGCACATTTGAGAGGGATCTGAGTGGGTAAGTTGAGTCCTGTAACTAAAGCAGAGGGTGAGCTGAATTATGGAGGGCCTGTGAGATAATAGGTGTGCCAAGAGTGTGACATAAGATCCCTCTCTCTAGGGCTGTCTTGGTGTGGCTAACCTGGTCTCTCATATAACCAAAGAATACTCAGAACTTTCCACCAAATACTTTTACTCACAGTTCTCCAGTTTATAAATACTTACTGTGTCTTTATCTCAGAGTATCTGTCCACTAATCACAAATTGTTAACATTTGATCATTAAATATAACTTACCTTATTTTTCTTTTTTAAAGAAATAGTTTTTAATTTATTTTAATTTTTATCTATTTGAGAGTAACAGACACATAGAGAAAGAGGCAGATAGAGAGAGAGAGAGAGAGAGGGAGAGAATGGGCACGCCAGGGCCTCCAGCCACTGCAAATGAACTCCAGATGTGTGCGACCCCTTGTGCACCTGGCTAACGTGGGTCCTGGGTAATTGAGCCTCAAACTGGGGTCCTTAGGCTTCACAGGCAAGCGCTTAACCACTAAGCCATCTCTCCAGCCGGACTTATCTTATTTTTGAACAATCATTTTAATGAAATACTATAGATAACTAGGTTAATTAAGGCTTTTCTATGAACCTTGATCTCTTGAAGAAACAAATTGTCAGAGACTATATATTTTTGTAATGTGGCCATGAGCAGGGCTTTGCTACCCACACCCAGTCTTTGTTTCCTAATGTTTGGGTTGCCTTTCTATCTAGATATAAGTATATTATTTCCAGAAGTTAATAAAGAGCATAAGTCTTTCATAATTTATGTCATGCTAGATTCTGTAGTAATCCATAGGTAAAGGTATTTTTGGAACCACTTAACGTATTGATTTTGCTTTCCTATAGGAGGAACTATCTGGAATGAAACATAGGGTACAAGTCGTCGTACTTGAAAATGAAAGACTCCAGCAAGAGCTGAAATCTCAAAAACAGGAGGAGACCCTGAGGGAGCAAACACTTCTAGATGTGTCTGTGAGCACTGTTTACATCCATAAAGCCTGTGCATTGTGAATGTTTCTTCCTACCCTTTCCCCCAGTCTTCTTTCTGTATCCACTGGAGTCTCTCCTTGAAGTCTGACCAAAGTGCTGTGATTGTGTTTGCATGGCACCTGAGATCGCCTCTGGTGGAGTGAATCCACAAGTGACATGATGAGTGACGGCTGGTAGTTACTCCAGTTTCCTCTGTGAGCATGCCATTTTTGCCTTTTCCATATGGAGAGAGGGACTCTGTAAGCAAGAAATGTACTCTATAGCAAGACTGTGCTAAATCTAGAAACTAAATTCAGAAACTTAAGCTGCTGTTGAATTTCTCAAATTTTTCTTGAGCTCTAGGACCCTAAGTCTGAGGAACAGCATGGCATAGCAGAAAGAAATTTGGTCTAAAAGTCCAAGAATTAACATTTCAGTTGGGAAATTGTCCCTGAGAAGCCAGTGGTTAACACATTGTTAAGTATATTTTATTTAATAGAGAGAGAAAGAGGTGGGGAGAAAGAGAGAGAATGGGCATGCCACAGCCTCTAGCCACTGCATATCACCTTGTGCAGCTGGCTTTATGTAGGTGCTGGGGAACTGAACCCTGGTCCTTGGGCTTTTCAGGCAAGTGCCTTACCTGCTATGCTGTCTTTCCAGCCCGAACATGTATTTTATTAGAGCTTTGCATGGGTTAGCCTCATAAGTAATTCCTTTATTGGTAAATAAAGCAGGGTTCTGTCTCCCAAGTGTCTGATTCAGCTGGTCTTGTTGGGTCCTAGGAATATAAACCTCAACTTGCCTGAGTGATTCTACTATCAGTGGACCACAGTTTGAAGAATACTGGATCAGATTGTCTCTAATTCTGTGACACAAAATTCTTGTGACTATATTTACATCACGTTTAAATTTAATATCCTCTTATGACAAACCAGAAAGCTCTTGGGGTAGATGTGTTTTCCGTTCTTTCACCACAGGACACAGTTGACTCAGCTTCTTCGCCCTGACACTCACTAGCCGGTCTTAAGTGGGCAGTTTGATGCTGGGTGCAGCTTTTGCGCATGGACATTAGTGGTTTTTGATTTGTCATTAGTAAGGAAAATACATGAGGTTTTGGATTTTTTTTTTTCTCTTTCTGAGGTAGGGTCTCACTCTGGCTCAGGCTGACCTGGAATTCACTATGTAGTCTCAGGGTGGCCTCGAACTCTAGGCGATCCTCCTACCTCTGCCTTCCAAGTGCTGGGATTAAGGGCGTGTGCCACCACGCCCGGCTGAGGTTTTGGATATTTAACCTAAGTATCCTCTGATTTTGTTTTTTTAAATATTTCCCCCAAATATTTCATTTCTAATCTTTTAGTTGTATGCATAACAATGTGCTGTTTAGAAGCATCTGATTATATTAACTCTGAAAAATACAGACAGCTGATTACTATTTCTATTTATTTCTCTGTATTTTCAATTATATTTGTGATCAGTTATTTATCTCTCAAAATATAATAGTTTTTGAGATTTATATAATTTTTAATATTAGTGATTAAAAGTTTTATCTTACTAGTTTATTTTTTTAATTTTATTGTCAATTTGAAAATGAGAGGTAGCTCCTTTGAAAAAAAATTACTCTTGCACTTTCTTTGTAAATATGTAGCCACTTAGCAGTGACACAATTACTCATAGTCTTCAATATTTATACAAAGGCAAAGAAGTGGGAGGAAGGGAAGTGAAGTGAGAGAGGAAACCAGGCAGACAAGTGAGTCAGAAGGCCAGGGGAGGGAGTGAAGCAAAAGGGAAAGGAAGTGATGGCAGCAGCACATATGCCTGAGCAGAGGGAGTGTGCAGAGATCACAGCACTGATAGCATAGGATGGGAACCGAGAGGGCTTGTTACTGACTTTCCAGTTACCTGAGATAAAATGTAATGCAGATGGTGAAGTGGTTGTTGCAGGTATGTGAGCTGGCCATGTTCATCTCTGTGTTATTTGTTGTGACAGGATTATCAACTCCACATTTTGTTTGGGTCCATAAGGTAGAGCAATGCATCAGTGTTTACTTGGTGCTATATTGGAATCAGTATGAACACAACTTAGAATATCTTAGATGTAGGAAGATAGCATCTCAATTAAAATGTGCTTGCTAGGTTTTACCAATGGTATTGGCTAAGTTGAACTAGATTTTCTAGCCTTTCAAAATGTCGTTTTTGAAAAATAATTAAATAGTAGCAACTACCATTTACCATGATTACATGGTTATAATGTGTCAGGCACTATATCAAACCCATTATTTACATTGCACTATTTAAGTTCACAATAGACACACAAGGCAGGTGTCATTGTTTGTATTTTTCAAAGTAGAAAATTACAGTACACAGTGGTTAAGTAACCTAGGAGACTGGTCTAAAATGGCAAAAAGCAAGAACAAAAAACTAGGATTCCTTGACTCCTTTAATTCATTTGCCTATCCTTAAATTATGCTGCCTTTTTGCATAAATTATGAATAGTTGCTGATATTGAACCAACCATTCTTGCAGAGACAAGACCTTTGTCACCAGCAAAGAGATGCTGCTTTTCTGTGTCCTTCATGGTTGTCTCTGGACTTACTGACTAGCAAACAGGACTCTTAACTTTTAGTTTGGCTAATACCCTGGATATCAATGGTATTTCTTTAAATATTTATTTATTTATTTATTTGAGGTGGGGGAGGGATGGGCACACAAGGGTCTCCAGCCACTGCAATGAGCTCCAGGGCTTACGTGGGTACTGGGGAATCAAACCTGGGTCCTTAGGTTTTGCCAGCAAATGCCTTAACTGCTAAGCCTTCTGTCCAACCCTCGATGGTATTCTTAAAACTAAGACTATTCAAAGTATTTTCCATTTTTGTCTTTGTTTTTTTCATTTTTATTATTATTTTTTATTTTTTTAAGTGAGAAAGAAAATGGGTATGCCAGGGCCTCCCACTGCAATTGAATTCCAGATGCTTGTGCCACCTACTGGGCACATTTGACCATGTGCTTGCCTTACCTTTGTGCCTGTGGCTTACATTAGATCTGGAGAGTGGAGCATAGGTCCTTAGGCTTTGCAGGCAAGCACCTTAACCGCTAAGCCAACTAGTCCAACTGAATCTTTGAGCTCCATGTTCTCTGAGAGATCTTGTCTCAAACAATGAGGCAGAATGATTGAGAAAGATACCCAATGTTGACCTCTTGTCTCCACATATACAGGCATGTACATGGCTCCTGTGGACACATGCAAACATGTACACATATGTACTATCTACATACATACCAACATTTTTCTCTTCAGTTAAATTTGTTATAATATTGGGTAGGAGAGAGAGAGTTTAATGGATAAAGCAATTACTATGAGTTACTGGAATTTGAATAGCCAGTACTCAGGTAAAAGCTGGATGCGGTAGGCCTAGTGATGTAATAACAAGGTGGCTGTAGGATTAAGGGAGGTAAAGATGGGAGAATCTCTCAGGCCATCTAGCATGTAGCCTGGCAAATGAAATGCTGAGCAATGAGGGACCTTTCCTCAAATAGGGTGAAAGCAAGGACTAGCGCGTCTGCTTGTCCTCTGACCTCCACATGCATGCTGTGGCACACATGTACCCATACTCACACTCATGAACATGCGCGCGCGCACACACACACACACACACATCATACATAGTGAAAGAATTATACGGCATGAGTATACACATATTGGTATGAGTTTGGGCACACACGTGTATGCAGGTGCATGTGCGTTAGTTTTTGTGTACATACTTCAGGTTTGCCATCCACCTTGTTTTGAGATAGGGTCTTTGGTGGCCTGGAGCTTATCGGTTAGGCTTGAGTAGTTGGCCAGCAAATTTCAGGGATCCTCCTGTACTCACCTTCCTGGTGCTGTGGTTCCAGGCATGTGCCTCCATGCCCAGCGTGTACATGGTTTCAGACTCTGGTCTTCATCCTTGCTAGCCAAACAGTTCGTTGACTGTAGTATCTCCCTAAGTTTCTGTGCCATTCATGTCTATATTTGCCCTCATACCCTCTATTACCAGCACTCCCACAATTAAGAAATGAAATGTTTTCGATGAGATTTAGGAATTTAATATATATGGGCTATTTTAAATCTTGGTTGAATATCATTCAAGGATTGGAAAAGCTATCTGTGAGAGAAAATGTCTCCATTAGACCAACTTAAATGATACAAATCAACGATCTGAGGTCTATAGGCCTCCTTCAATTTCTCCATGGGCAATTAGTGCTTCCCTCCTTCATTGATTTCAAAAGCAAATTTGAATGCAGTCAAATTTGAATGAGATTTAGCTCTACTTGCAGAATCAAGGGCAAGCTCACTGACACAGCATGCTATGTTACTTTCAAGACCCTCACCTGAGTCTCTGGCTTTATTTTCAAACATGCACCACTTTGCACCTTGACCACTAATAATGGTGGATTTCCTAGGAACAACTTTGCAGGCACCATGCTTATTCATACTTGGTGGTTTAGGGGGAGGGGGTTCAGGGAGGTTGCCTCTTTCTAAGGAATGACTTTTCCTTCTAAATGTTGCAGGAAGACCAAAATGTTTCCTGAAAACCTTTGCATTTCTGATGGCTTCTAGGATCCCTCTCTGTCCTTATTGGAGTTACCTTTTCATTGCTGGGAGACAACGCCTGACCTAGAGCAGCTTACAGGAGGAAAGGGTTTATTTTGGCTTACAGACAGGGAAAACGATGGCATGAGCAGAGGGTGGACATCACCTCCTGTCCAACAATCAGGTAGACAGCAGCAACAGGAGAGTTTGCTGAATACTGGCAAGGGGAAGCTGGCCATAAGCCCACCTCCACCAATAATCTGCCTCCTGGATGCTCCAGTTCTCAAATTGCCATCAGCTGGGCACCTAGTATTCATAAGACATAAGTTTACGGGGACACTGAATCAAACTACCATAGTCCTGGTATGGTTCTCCATGCTTTCCTCTGGCCTAGAACTTCCCTTCTTACAAGAAAGTGATCAACTTTGGTGTATGTCTATCAATCGATTATAAACCCTCTGGAGCTAAGATTGGTCTTGCTCATTTTTATTCTCCAAATTCTTGGTAGAGTGTCTGAACATACTAAGTGCTATATACATGTTTGCACTACACAGAGCTTCCAGGAGAATGTGGACTAGTATCTCAGAGTGTTATACTGGGAGAATGAATTTACAACTGTTCAGCATGCTGCATAACTTACCATTTGGGGCACTCTCACAAGTATCATGTAATTATCTGTTCACTTAATATAAATATTAGTCCTTATTGTACACATACACATCCCAGCTCTTTAGGTTGTTGATATCAATGGATGTTGAGAACAGAAGTTACAATCTCATGATATGTAGACCAAAGTTGATAAATATTGAGCCTCTATTTATGTTTCCAATGATAAACTATAATCTATCTTATCTTGAAAAAAGTGAGCAAAGGGTTGGAGAGATGGCTTAGTGGTTAAGGCACATGCCTGCAAAACCTAAGGACCCAGGTTCAATTCTCCAGGTCCCATGGAAGCCAGATGCATATGGCATATACAGGCATCTGGAGTTTGTTTGGAGTAGCTGGAGGCCATGGAGTGCCCATTCTCTCTCTCTCCCTCTCTTGCTAATGGGCAATGGCTGCTTCTGTTCATGGGACACACTTCGTCAGTCTCCCCTCTTCCTCACCACCCTGCACGCAGCCTGTGGGTCACTTCTGTTTATTGTCATATGTGTACTATGGTTTTTTTTCTGATGCTGGGATAGAATCCTGGACCTTGTATATGTTAGGCAAGTGCTCAACCATAGAGCTACATCTCCATTCTGCACCATCTTTCTTATTGAGGAAAAATATGTTTGTTTGTTTAGAAAGGCAGTTCCTATAGCCCCTTCCTTGTGCTTCACAATTTGTTATGACAGCTCAGAAAGCTTAATGAAACACTTCATTTACTATTACAGATTTATTTAAATGGCACAATAACAGATCCAAATGGACAACCAGATGCAAAGCTATGCAGTATGAGATCCAGGATGGTCCCAAGTGTAAGAGACTCTGTCACCATAGAGTTGAGGTGTTCCACCCTCTTGGCACAAGGATTTGTTCATCAATCCAGAAATTTCTGAACTCTCTTATAAAGGATTATATGGAGGATTTCTTACATATTAATAGTGGATTAAACCACTCACCCACAGCCAAAGCATTCCATTGATTTGGTGGTTCAATAGAACTCCAGTTCATTTATTTTCAAAGAGCAGGAGTGGGTTAGAAACTTCAGTACTGTGATAATATGATAAAGTCTTTGGCTTTCCTCATAACCTTTTTTTTTTTTTTTTTTTTTCGAGGTAGGGTCTCACTCTAGCTTAGACTGACCTGGAATTCACTATGTAGTCTCAGGGTGGCTTCGAACTCATGGTGATCCTCCTACTTCTGCCTCCCGAGTGCTGGGACTAAAGGCATGTGCCACCACACCTGGCTACCATTCCATCTTGAAGCTAGACAGAAACCCAAGTCGTCTTATCATCCAGGATTCCAAAGGACTTAGAAGCACTTATGTCAGGAATCAGAAATGCATGCCAAGTATTATAGCAAAAGATGGTTTTATCGCCCTTGTCACTCAGAAAAATACTAGACTTTTGGGAACTAGCCTGCTACTCATGATCATTAGTAAATTATATAGAGCAAACCAGTTTTTGGCACACAGTCCACAGTGGTGGTTATTAGCCATGCCTTGTGGATGTAAGAAGCAAAGACTGCTGAGTTTGGGCTGGTTCCAGTGTGTAAGTCTTTAGAGCAGTCTATTGACTAATTGGCCATCCAGCTCTCTTCTCCCATTTCCTTTAGGGATTCGAATCCAGAACACCTGTCATATGGTATGGCCAAAATAGCTTGACAGTATAAGGTGATTCTTGAGTTCTACTTATGTATACCTCCTTCCATGTGTGTAAGAGTCAGTATTCCATATATTAAATCTACACTATATTTAACATTGAGTGTCAGTTGAAATTAATCATGCATCTTATTCTAGGGAAACATGCAACATTCTTGGGTAAAGACAGGCGAAGATTCCAGGGTGGATGAAGCTGCCAGGAGACCATTTTCTCATGGCGATGCAGATACTGGCAAAGCCACGTCTACTGGTGAAGCTGAAAAATGGAAGCTAGAACTGGTGAGTATTGGGAGGTTTTTCTTTTATGTATCTCTTCATTATTCCCTTTGCATTTGTTTTCAAGTCTGATAAAATACACATAACATAAATTTGCCATTTAACCATTTTAAAGGTGCAGTTTATGAAGAACATCCACAGTACTGTGTAATCACCCAAACCACCCATTTTTCAAATGTTTCATATTTCATTATATGTATATCCTATACTTTTTCATTTGTTTAAAGACATTTGAGTCATTTCTGCCTTTTGACTATTATGAATATTTCTGCTATGAACATTGGTATATGTCTTTTGTGTCCCTATTTTTAATTATGTTAAGTATTAACCTAGAAATGTACTTGTTGGAAATACAAATAATTCTTCACTCTGTTTTCCTCTGTTCCTTGAATTTGTCATTTCAGTTGTCGTTCAAGTTTGCCACTTCTGTCTTCTATTTGCTTGTGTCTCCTCTTGAACCCCTCTGATGAACTTTTCATGTCAGTTAGTGTTTGTGTTTTTACTTTGCAGTTCCTGTGTGATTTAATAACCTTTTAGAGTTTTTTTTTCTTCTAGTTTTCCAATTTTTCAAGGGGTTCCATTTTAGCCCATGCTGACCTGAAATTTACTATGCAGTCTTAGGATGGCCTGCCTATAAATCACAGAGATCCTCCTACCCCTGCCTCCAGAGTGCTGGGATTAAAGGTATGCCCCACACCTGGCTCCTAGTTTGGTTTTGTTTCTTTGTTTTTTGTTGTTGTTTAGGTGGTCTGCACCAAACCCAGGGTTGTGTGTATGCTAGACAAGCACTGTATCTTTGAGCTAGACATCCAACCTTTGGTTTTGAAACAGAATCTTGTTTAATAAAGGCCAGACTGCTTGGAATTTACCTTGCCCAGGTCTTGAAGTAGTTGATAGGTAGCTTAGGTTGGCTTTGAACTTGCATGCTTCCTGCCTCTGCAGTGTGGGGGTGCACCCCACTACTTTTTAGTTTTCTGAGTAAGGGTCTTAAATATTTTTTCATTAGAATTATTCTTAGCTTGTTTTAGATGCTATCATGTGATGTTTTTTAAATTTCATACTACTTTTTAGTTTTCTGAGTAAGGGTCTTAAATATTTTTTCATTAGAATTATTCCTAACTTGTTTTAGATGCTATCATGTGATTATTTTTTAAATTTCATTTTCTAACTCCTCATATGATTTAAAAAACTTACAATGTTTTTGTTTTAACTAAATCATAACTTTTAACTAGTGTTAGAAGAATTTTTTTTTTCTGTTCTTTTATTTTCTTCTTTCCCTATTTGTATCTTTATAATTGAGGTGGGTTTCTTTTACAAAGTATATAATTGCATTTTACTTTCTTACCCACTTGGATAATATCGCACCTGTGTATGTGTGCAGAGACAAATGTCAAATTTCTTCCTCATTCTCCTCCTCATTTTACTGAGGCGGGGGTCTCTCATTTGAGCCCAAGTGTCGTGTGAGTGCTTTCCTGGAGCGACTTCTACAAGCGCTTGTTCCCCACAGGAAGAGTGTATCTGACAGAAGAAAGTCTGATTCCTCCAGGGTTCACCCTGGTGAACCAATGGGTTGGTTGGGCTTCCTTACTAAGCATGGAAACTCCAAAGCAGCCTTTGTATAGAAAAGTCTCATCTCAGCATTGATGACACAATCCCATGCTTACAGATTCAGCTAGTTTAGCTAGCCAGGTTGCCCCCAGGCATCTTCTGTTTCTACCTCCTAAATACTGGGATTATAAGCAGGCCTTCATGGCCATCTGACATTAATGTGGAAGTTGGGGGATTTGAACTCCTGTCCTCATGCTTACACAGTACAGTCCCAAGTTCTCTGTCCAGAATATTTGCTTTGCAATTTGGGTATCTACAACATTGATATTCAATGTGATTGTTTATGTAACTGATAACTCAATTTACTCATCTTGCTACTAGAATTCTTTTTATATTTTTATTTGTTCTTTTCTTCTTGTCCTGTTGTCTTACATTATTTTTTTTATGACATTTTGTCTTCTGTTTTGCCATCAACATTAATTTCATAGATGAAGTCACAAACCCAGGATTATTTTTAGGGTCCTTCTTTCATATGTAGTTCATCATAAAATTCTGTCAGTCTTACTCTGAAATATAACAGTATTAAGAGTGCTAAAGCCTTTCTCTTCAATTTTTACTATGTGATTACTTTTGTTCACAATCTTAACTTTTACCTATATTTATTTGCAATGAATTCTTAATTGGTTTTCCCTTCCTGTTATTCTGATTTGATTCAACCTGATAAAAAGTTTTCAGTGACTACCTAATGCCTAGACTACATGAGTTGGATAAAGATAGGGACATTTTATTCTTTTTGTGGCTCAAGCTTTTCCGTTTAGTCTACCTTCAAACGCTGCTCCAGCTACCATTTTACTTGCCAGTGCCACCGAGTGGCCTCCTGTCCGCAGATACAATGCAGCGTCTTTACATTCTGTAACGTTTTCTGTGCTAAAAATTATCTTTCAAGTCTTAGTATCTGTTTTTGAAGTTTTCTTTATTTATTTATTTTTTTTTTTGGCTTGTCAGGAAGTCTTACCTTGCTAGAGTTTCTTTTTACCTTCTCTGTACCTCATTAAAGCAATTATATGTAATTGAAATTTTCCATGTGCCTTTCTGTTCCTGCTGAGAATATGAACTCCTTGGGGCCTGAGGTTCCTTAGGGTGGATACACAATTAATTTTAGTTAATCAAAGAGGAGCTGGGTACAGAGGAGCCTTGCAAATAGTATACCAATCTGGCTTGTTATTGTAGACTTTATCCTGTTGATCTTTGTCACTTATCCAGTTCATATATTTTGTATGTCAAGTCTGCTTTAGTCACATTCTGGTATTCTCATAAGATCCCCCAGTGCTCTCATGAACCTAGCAAGTAACATTTGGTTTTCTTTAAAGTCACACTTTTAAGGATTAGACCTGATGTGCAACTTTGAAAATAAGAATTGTCAGCAGTCATTATTTTATGACTCAATAGTTCCTTCTAGGCATTCACCTAATAATAAAAATAGAAAAGCTTGGTGTGTGCTAAAGAAAATGTTTCCAGATGAGCTGGAGAGATGGCCTAGTGGTTAAGTGCTTGCCTATGAAATCTAAGGACCCTGGTTCAAGGCTCGATTCCCCAGGACCCATGTTAGCCAGATGCACAAGGGGGCACAAGCATCTGGAGTTCCTTTGCAGTGGCTAGAAGCCCTGGCTCACCTATTCTGTCGCTATCTCTCTCTCTCTCCCCCTCTTTCTCTGTCACTCTCAAATAAATAAATAATAAACAAAAAAAAATTTAAAAAAAGAAAATGTTTCCAGAAACATTGCTTTTCCTACTGGTAACAAAGAATTAAATTTAATATTTATAATTTAAATTTGCTTGTGAAACAAGGGGCATTGAGAATTTCTTTCTTCTTTTCTGTAGGAGAGGCTGAAACTTACATATGAGGCAAAGAGTGAAATTCTGGAATCTCAAGTATTGTACCTGAGGTAAAGTGAAAGCATCCGTTTACAATCACAGCAAAAGCATGATCTTAAAATTAAAAATATACCTTAATGTTTGATAAATGTCATTTTAACTCAAAATTAGAATTATTTGGCAGCATTTTAAAAAATGTGTGTGTTGTTTATGTGTAGGTCTGTGTGTATGTTTGGGTACATATGTGCCACTGTGTGTGTGTGTGTGTGTGTGTGTGTGTGTAGGGCAGAAGATGGTATCTAAACATCCAACTTCCATCTTCTCTGAGACAGTCTGTCTTTACTGCTGGACAGGTCAGTGTAGGTGACCCACAAGGCCAGGATTCTCCTGACTCAGCCTCCCATTGTCTTGGAATTACACATGCATGTTGTGTCTGGCTTTATGAGGGTGCTGGGATTAAACTGGAGTGGGTAGGCTTGCAGAGCAAGTGCCTGTAACAATTGAGCCATCTCCTTAGTCTCTTGTTAGATTTGATATATTCAATAGAAAAAAATGTCCTGGGACTATTAAAGGGAAAGAGAAGTTGTGCATCTTTTTCCGATTTCCATTTTTGAGATCACAATTAAAAATGTTATTCCCTTATAAAGCACTTGTGTTTTCTCATAGGAAATGATTACTAGCTGTTCTTAAAAATTATGTTTTTATCATGAAAATAAAGAATTCTAGTTTTGAAATTATAAGCAAGTATTTTTCTCTGACTATATTCTTTATCTGATTTTCAAATTGCAATGAGATGATTTGAGTATTTGTATACATAATGAGTTTGAGTATTTACAGTGAATGGTTTAACACTTTTTATATTCTGTATGCCAATGAAACCTATATATTATAGATTCATTGCTAATTATTTATATATAATGAGTGTAAAGAGACATCAGTTAACTTTCTTGTTAAAAGTCTAATTAGAAATAAGTATGTAATTCTTACAGTCCATCTGCTAAGTACATACATCTGAAGTAATGCTAAGTAACATAATGCATGGCTTCATCACATATATTACTGTTTGTGTATTTTTAGTGTATTCCTAGGGTTTTTGTAGCTTATCTTGATGAGTTTTAGGGATTTTATAGAGATTTTTACAGTTTGACAAAGAAACCTGATATTTTAAGAGTGTACTTTTTGCGTTCATGGTTTTAAATCTTTTTATCATGTTTTAATATGTATTGTTATGTCATTATTAGTTTTTGAAGTAGTATATACAGAGAGTAAGTAGTTAGATGATGATAGATAGATAGACAGACAGACAGATAGATGGACGACAGAGGATTGGATCTACCCCAGGACAGGTGTGCTCTACCCGCCTGGTTTTATTTGGCACAGGACACCAAGCGCAGGGCTTCATGCTAAGGAAACACTAGAAGCTGTGTTATGTCCCAGCCACGAAGTAGTAAATTTCTAGATAATTTCACTTAGAGGAATATAGCTATTTTGTCTTGTTCAAAAATCAACTATACCACCCCTAGGTATATTAAAATACCAGTTCACAGTGAATTAGGCTTTTCCTCTGCATACTTCTTTTTCTTCATTTTCTTTTAGCATAATTTGAGATTACTTAAAGATGTGCATTCTTAAATTAAAAATGTTGTAAGGGGGCTGGAGAGATAGCTTAGTGGTTAAGCGCTTGCCTGTGAAGCCTAAGGACCCCGGTTCGTGGCTCGGTTCCCCAGGTCCCACATTAGCCAGATGCACAAGGGGGTGCACGTGTCCGGAGTTCGTTTGCAGAGGCTGGAAGCCCTGGCGCGCCCATTCTCTCTCTCTCCCTCTATCTGTCTTTCTCTCTGTGTCTGTCGCTCTCAAATAAATAAATAAATAAATTTTTAAAAAATGTTGTAAGGTAGCTATTTCTTTTAATTTCTTTCCTCATCTCTAGTAACTAAATGTTCTTGAATGTTTTGTGTTGTGTTTGAGTCTGACAGAAATTAGTAACAGAGCCTTGTCTTTGGGGTGTGCTTCTCATACAGGTTTTGAGAGTCAGAAACGGTACTGAAAATGAAAACTGTTCTGTTGGAGATAGTATCTTGGAAACATGCTGAAAAGCTCTCTCTCTCATTCTCACTTTTGTTTGTTTTTCCAGGGTTGGGTCTGACTCTAGCCTAGGCTGACCTGGAATTCACTATGTAGTCTCAGGGTGGCCTTGAACTCATGGTGATCCTCCTACCTCTGTCTTCTGGGTGCTGGGATTAAAGGCGTGCGTCACCACACTCGGCTAGAGCCATTTTTAACTTTTAGAGAGCCCATAGACTTTTTCCACTTCCTCCAGGCTGCCTGAGATCACCTATATGACAGCCCAGTGTCTTGGTGATTGGCTTCTCCGCAACGGGAGTCAAATTAAGATAGGCTCAACTATAGCCCCCAACCAAAGAAAGGCTGACAACAGAAGGTAAATTGAGCTGGTAATACAGTGGCTGCCTTTCATTTAGAATTTAGGGCATTGTATCTTTTTAGGGTTAGGGGTTGTCTTTTTTACAAAATATCCAGTAGAAGCTGAGTCAGTGGAACACACAAGGGTTCTCAGCTGCTCAGGTGGCTGAAGCAGGAGGGTTATGAGCTTGAGGACAGCATGAACTAGGTATTGAGCCCTATCTAAAACAAATAAATTAAATTTATAAAATAAGATGCAATCCAGACCCACAGTAAGAAATGAACATCTAGGAACAAAGCTTAGTCACTCAGGTTGATTTTACCAAAGCTTTACTAAAGAGAAAAAAAAAATGCAAATCATATACTGACTGTTTAATCCTTAAGAAGTCAACCTGGGGGTTGGAGAGTTGCTTCAGGGTTTAAGGCTCTTGTTTCCAAAGCCTGATGACCCTGGATTGATTCCTCAGTACCCACATAAACCCAGGGGCACAAAGTAGTACCTGTGTCTAGAGTTTGTTTGCAGTAGCAAGAGGCCCTTGCTATCTAGAATGCCTATTCTCTCTGTCTCCTCTCTTTCTCTCTCCCTCTTCCTCTCCCTCTCTCTCAAACAAATTATTTTTTTGAAAAGCCAAAAATCTTTTTAAAACTTGTCCACTTGGTAAATATAACACATTAGGAGTATGCTCATAAAGTATAAACAAATGAACAAAAGACACACATACATTCCACAGCCTTTTCTTTAGAAAACTGTATAAATTTATAGCTTCTACTTTAGAAATTTTGTTGTTTGTTTTTCTCAATAAAGGGTCTCATTCTAGCCCAGGCTGTCCTGGAATTCACTATGTAGTCTCAGGGTGGACTCGAACTCACAAAAATCCTTTTATCTCTGCCTCCTGAGTGCAAGTGCTCGGATTAAAGATGTCCACCATGCCTGACTACTTTAAAATTTTATGAGTGACAGATTCTATATAAATGGTTTTTGTAACCTATTTTTCTTTTGAAACAATTCTGGTTTTTAAATTTTCTTTTATTGTTTGTTTTGTTTTGTTTTGTTTTTGAGGTAGGTCTTACTCTAGCTCAGACTACCCTGGAATTCATTATATCGTCTCAGGGTGCCCTCGAACTCATGGCGCTCCTCCTACCTCTGCCTCCTCAGTGATTAAAGGCATGAGCCACCACACCTAGCTATTTTTGAAACAATTCCTTGCAGAACTTTCTCATTGGATCAGTTTTGATATTCCTCTCCTGAAGAGAATAGGTAATAGTAACTAGGATGTTCCCCCACTTCAAGGATTTTGTGTTGTATTGTCTCACCCCTTTTAAAAAAGAAACTATTTAATATATATATATATATATATATATATGGAGTTTTCATTTTGGGGATAACAGAATGTTAATGGATGTGGTACCTTACTAAAGGATACCTCTGATCTGTAATGAAATATTAAAAGAAGTTGAGCTAATTATTTAATATATTCAAGTTTCTTTATAGTCACTGTGTCAATTAGGGTATTCACATGTGTGTTCTAGCATTGTGGTAAAAATTAACAAGGTACTATGTAAAAAACATCCCTATGAAAACACTCTAGATGATGATATTATTCACTGATGACTTGAAAGTAGTATGCTTTTTATCTGCTGTTTTCTAGAATTTTTTCCACTAACTTTTAGGAAAGACTTGGCTGAATATCAGAAGAACTGTGACGATCTTAAAGAACGCCTGAAGCATAAAGAGTCTCTTCTTGCTGCCAATCTTTCCAACCGTGTGGGTGGCCTTTGTTTGAAGTGTGCTCAGCATGAAGCTGTGCTTTCCCAGACCCACAGTAATGTGCATGTCCAGACCATTGAAACACTGACCAAGTAAGTATGCGTCTATGTGTGCAGTCTCTGCCAGCATAGAAAATGATGCCTTTAAAGGGCACTCTGTTCTCTGCTAAGTCCACATGTGTTTTAAGTTAGCTTCAAATAAAGTGGATTTTTGACAGTTCCTTCACTGTTAGTTTCTTAAAGAAGGATGGGTTGGATCTACCAACTGTAGATAGCCATGGCACATTAGGCAATACTTAGATCTCTTGGTTTCAGTCTCATCTGAAGTAATCCATTGAAGTCAATAATTACAGGATGACTCAGTTCTGTGACTTTATACTTGAGAATCTAGTATAATTCTGAACATAACTGTGTGATAGGAATTCCTGAGATTTTGCCATAACGTGGACTGTCCTCTGTGGCTGAGGTAGAATGGCCATCACCACATCTTCATCATGTGCATGTTGAGTGGAATATTATGAGTACAGTAGAAGGGCCCACTGCATCATCATATTAACAACATGAGGACCAACTTGGGAGAAATCACAAAAGAGCTTTTATGCACCCAAGTTTTCATGTAGGCTGAAATACTCCAGTGCTCTTATGCACCTCTTGTTCTGTTTTCACTCTTTAGAGAAAGTCTTGTGTGTGTGTGTAAATTTCATTCAGTGGAAGTTGAAAATTTTATCTTAGTATAAGATCCAGTGGTTTGGAAACTGTGTTCCCTCATGAACCCTACTATTGCCCATGTTTGAGCCCAAATATCACTTCCTTTTAGAAAAGTGTTCTCTCCGGGTAGAGAGATGGCTTAGTGGTTAAGGTGCTTGCCTGTGAAGCCTAAGGACCCATGTTGACTCTGCAGGTCCCATGTAAGCCAGATGCACAAGATGATACATGTGCAAGGTCACACATGCCCTCTAGGTGCCACACATGTCTGGAATTTGATTACAGTGGCTGGAGGCCCTGGCACACCAATTTTTCTCTCTCTCTCATTTTCACTATCTCTTTAAAAAAAAAAAAAAAGCCAGGCTATTGGGCTTGCCTAGGGAGAAAAAAAAATTCTGTCATGAAGCCCCGCCCCATCAGGTCCTCAGCTGACTTAGACTCCGTTCTCCTGTGACTTTATAAAATGTCATGTATACCTGGACGTAGCTATGACATTGTGTTTCTTTCCTCAGGCTAGGTTCCTATCAGGGTGCCTGGCCTCGGGTGGGCACTCAGTGTGGATGTTTGCTTTTCATATGATGAGTTATTTACTGCATAGCAGTCAAAGAGTCTGTAGTTGGAATTGGTGTGGGAATATGGAATGAGTATGGTCTTTAGAGGCAGACAGATACTGCTGAATGTCTTGACCTTACACAAATCCTTTTTTTAAAAAAAGAAGCATTTTTGAGGTAGATATTATGCCCATTTTATAGCTCAGGAAACAGATGGCCCTAAAAATTAAACATCCCATTTCCTCTGCAGTCACATGATTCAGTCCACACTGCTACATGAGCCTAGGGTAACAATAACATAATAACAACAAACGCTAAATTGAATGCAATGTACCAGGATTTTTAAAAAGAAAACTTAAATTTTTATTTCTATTTAATAAAAGAGAATAGAACTATACCTTACAAAAATGAACTTGGATCTGGGTGTGGTAGTGTATGCCTTTCATCCTAAGAATCAGGAGGTAGGGGTACAAAGATCATTTTGAGTTTGAGGCCAGCCTGGGACTACAGAGTGAGTTCCAGGTCAGCCTGGGCTAGAGTGAAATTGTGCCCCCAAAACAAACAAACAATGAATCTGGTAGTTTAAGAGCCAAAAAATATAATTCAGGCTATGAGTATTACATGTAAAAACAGAAAATTATCTTAAATTATTTTGTACTCAAGCATTACATGATAAGTAAAAGTCATAGGGGAAAAATGACACCCTTGACTCCATAAAAAGTCTGTTTATGGGTGCTGGATGAGATGGCCATACCCATAATCCTGGTACTTGGTAGGCAAAGGCAGGAGAATGAGAGCTGCCAGCCAACCTGAACTATATCTTGAGGTCATGTCTCTCTTATAGGGCTAAGGATGTAGCTCAGTGGTTCAGAACTGGCTTAGGTGGCGAAAGTTCAGTGACTAGTGGTGTAATAAATTATTAATTTATTTGTAGTAAAATGTTAAAAATATATTAACACTTAGAAAATATTTGTCACATATAGTTGGTAAAATATGTAAAGAATTTTCTTTGAAACAAAAAATAATGACAAACTGTCCAGTTACATGGCAAGTAAAGGAAAAGAATTTGAAATCAATTAGAGAGGATATCAGGACATGAGCAGATATTCATCTTATTTGTATTTAAGGAAGTCCAATCTAAGAAAAAATCTAACACATCAGATTAGTGAAATTAAAGATTAGTAATTCTAAAAGGTGGTGATGTCATGAGTAAGCATGCTCCTCTGGAAGAACTAGAAAATTGGTATAACTACTTAGAGCATAATCTAGATATTATCAGTTATTTAAATTATGTATTATACTTTTCAAAATATACCCCAGCAGAGAAAATCATGGGCATAAGTAATAGGACCTGTGGAAGGAAAGCTTGTTCGAGCATCATTTGTGTGCTATGACCAAAGAGTCTTTCAGAGGGAACAAACCATTCTTTGGATAAACATTGATAATTTACATACAATATTAAAAAAAAAAGAATTGTAGCATATCTATCTGAATATTGGGCTATAAAACATATTTTTGAAACAAAATACAATAGCTAGAGGCTGTCACACTAGATGTTTTCTTTTGATTCACACATATGCTAGAAAAAGAATAAATACCAAATACTCAGTAGCAATTATCACTTGGAACACTTGGAATAATAGAAAAAACATTGGAATTCAAAATTTATTTTAGATAGGTCTTTAGCTATATTAACAATTAATTTTATAAGAGAAATAAAAAAATTAAAACAAAATAAGCAGATTTTCAAAGGCAGTAGATTGGTAAAACTAACCAACAAATAAAAATCGGAATTTGTCCCCATTACATTACTTTTCATATTAGCCTTCTAGATCATGAATAAAAAGGGGTTTCCTAAGGAGTCTGTGGTGTTTACATTGATTCCAAGTCTAGCATTCATTTCAAAATTAGATTCTTGCTCAGTTATGTATTCTTTTATCTGTATCTTATATTTCATCTCAACCTCTTAAAGTAAATTGTCAGCCTACTTAGTTCAGCTTTCTGCTTTGTCAGCAGATCATGGTTTCTTGCTCTGTTCAAGTAATAGAATACAGTGAAAGGTTTCAGTTTTTAGTATTTTTTTTTTTACTCTTTCTCTATACGATTCCCCTTGGTATAATATGATATTTAGCTTTTTTTCAGCTTACTAATGCAGAATCTTAGCTATTGTGATTGATGCTGACTTTGAAGAGAGACCAATACTTTTTAGGCTCAGATTTCTATATGATGCATCTAGAATCTGGACCCTTCATGATGTAACATAGAGTTAAAATTGCACACTAAATACGAGGAGTTCAAAAGTTTGCTGACATCTTTTGGAATTGTGGCATTGTGATACCAGGTGTAAGTTGCCTTACTTCTCCCTTGAGCCTGCACTGCTTTGACTGCATGGCATGAGTGACTTGTGCAGTAGACAGGGAGGAAATCAGGCACCCCGTGGAGACCAGACCTCCTTGTATTTATGGGGTTTGGCTGGGCTCTCAGGGACTGAGTCAAATGTTCTTAAGAATTGCCCATGGTGCCAGGTGTGGTGGCGCACGCCTTTAATCCCAGCACTTGGGAGGCAGAGGTAGGATTGCCGTGAGTTCAAGGCCACCCTGAGACTACATAGTGAGTTCCAGGTCAGTCTGGACTACAGTGAGACCCTACCTCAAAAATCCAAAAAATAAAAATAAAAAATTGGGCTGGAGAGATGGCTTAGCGGTTAAGCGCTCGCCTGTGAAGCCTATGGACCCCGGTTTGAGGCTCGGTTCCCCAGGTCCCACGTTAGCCAGATGCACAAGGGGGCACACACGTCTGGAGTTCGTTTGCAGTGGCTGGAAGCCCTGGCGTGCCCATTCTCTCTCTCTCCTCCTCTGTCTTTCTCTCTGTGTCTGTCGCTTTCAAATAAAAAAAAAAAAATTGCTGATGGTGTTGAACATGTTTTACAGTTGATATGAATTCTCCATAGTGTTTGTGAACTGCCTTCTACTCCAGACTCTTCACACTGCAAGGTACATCAAGTGCATCAACCTCGTTCATTCTTTCTCTTAATGATCAAAATACCTTTAATAGTAATCAGGATGGAACTGCTTTACATTTAATTCCTTTTGGTACTTCAAAATCCCTTGGAGCAGTTCAGTATACATTTTTTAAAAAAGCATTAATTCTCACGTCTGGAAATTTGGTCTGGCTCGTGATCCAGCAGTATTTATTCTTTCCAGCTGGCTTTTAATGACTGCAGGAGCTTCCCAGAAATGAGGAAGAAAGAAATACTAGTCAGTCCTCTGGACTTTCTATTTATTAATTTATTTGAGAGAGGGGGAAAGAGAGAGAAGGGGGTACAGAGAATGGGTGTGCCAGGGCATACAGACACTCCACATGCATATGCCACCTTGTGCATCTGGCTTAAGAGGTTCCTGGGGAATCAAACCTGGGTCCTTTGACTTTGCAGGCAAGCACCTTAACCACTAAGCCATCTCTCCAGCCCTGGACTTTCTTTTTAAAAAACAGTATCTAATAATGCTCACTTAAATGATAGTAGAAATGCTCAAGAATTGGTAGTAATGGAGAATAGGAATAGTCAGTCAGGAACAGAGACCCAAGAAGAACATAGATGCCAACCTACTGGGCCAGACTAGAAAATGGCCACCAGGAGTCCATTTCCCATCCTTGACCTTGAAAAGTGTTCATGGATCTTCTCCAAACCTGTGTTTCCCCACCCCCTCCCAGGATGGTGTGTACCTTTTCTGTGCACCCACCCACCTAACCAAGATCTCTGCTGTGACCTAAGCCTGATGATGAGACACAGCCCAGTTAGGCACCTCATACTTACGTGTCCAGGGTTCTGAAGAAGCCCGCATCTGGAAACCTGCTGAAGACTCTCCCAGCTGCTCAGCTTAGGAGCCTTACTTTTCCTTGTATCTCTTCTTAAAATAAATCTTTAATAGTTTACCCTTCATGTCTACATTTTCAGTTCCTTGCTAACTGTGGTTAAGAACTGTGGTTGGAGTTGTAATCTCACTAAGAGCTCAATCCTGCATTGGTAATGACTGGGGAATAGTTTCAAGCTGTAAAGGCATTTATGAGTTACTCCATAGTTCAAGATGAGGTTCACGCATATGTCTCCACACAGCCTCTCCTCTGCTTGTTGTAAGCATGCGGCTGGGGAAGGACTTGGCTGGGTTTTCTTCTGCTCCGATGGTTGCACTTCTTCAGTATGTCAGATCCGTCTTAGAGTGGAAGTAGCTCTTTTGTGCATCTTTAACCTTGGCTGCCTTTCTTCGGGGCCAGGGACTAATGTGAGGTTAACACTGTGGCTTGCTTCCTCAAGAAACTTCTGGGTGAAGTTTCTTAAAACGAAACATTCACCGTGTGATGTGTTTAGGTACTTGCTAATTATTTTGCCTTGGAAGCTGGTAATTTGGAGAACTTGTCACTCTCATCCTGACATGCCAGTGTCTGTCCCATCATGAGAACCTCCATCAGATGCAGGAGCCAAGTGAGGGGTGAAAAATGGGAGATCTCCTAGGAGTGACAGGCAGGCACATGGAGCTGGGCAGGAAAAGGGAGCAAGGCCTTAGACTGGCCAGAGAGCCTGGTCTGCCCAGAGTGCTTCTCCTGAGTGAGGCGGCTCAGCGGAGACACGGCCATAACACAGAGATGCAGCGTAGATGAGCTCACACTGCCAAGATGTGCCCTGTGGCTTCCTGATGGGCTGCTTTTGCTGCAGAATTTTGGGGTTTAGGAGGGGTTGCCCAGAATTTTTGAACCCCAAGTTCTGGGTTCTGTACTACTTTTAATAAAGAATTAATAAAGATGGGCTCAAGAAGGATAAATTATGAATTATTAAGTTTATTTAGAGTGAAGTCACAAACTGTGGAGTTTATTTAAGGGAGAAATCACAAGTTGTGAAATTTAGGAAACACGCTCTCATGTGGAAACACTGTACAGTTTATAAGGTTCATTTAAGCAAAATTGAGGTTTTTAGAAAAAGACTGGAGCAGAGCCACAAGCATGTGGAGGAGAATCCCTAAACCTCATTTAAGAGAAGCTGAGGCTTTTAAAGAGAGACTAGAGTAAAACTGTTGGCACATGGAAAGTGAATCTAGGAGCTTGTGTAGGGAGACTTAGGAGGTACAGCCATAGCATCCACCCTGAGATTCCCCATGGAAGAAAGTTAGAAAGGCAAATGGTGGCGAGTTTAGTAATAGCCGAGAGAAAATATAATGAAGAGAGTTACACTCATGATCCCAGAAACAGCCCTTCTGGGCCATTTTATTCAGATAGCGTGCTAGAGTGTGGGCAGCAGGGGCTGCTGTAGATGGTCAGACGTGAGTTCCATTCCTGCCCAGAGTTCCCCATTCGGGTGCCAGGGTGAGGTGGCATGTGGAGTGGCATCTCCTGGTTTTCTTTGGGCCTCAATCGCTAATGGAAACTGCCGGAAAAAAGCTAGCTTTCTCCTATCCTCCTTCACTTGGAAATATGTGACATGTTTTATCTTAAACAGAATTGGAGTGTGTCAGTCCAGGAGCTGTGCAGATGCTCGCTTATTCATTTCCCATCTACTGAGTGATGAGTTTTACAAGACAGCTGTGTTTTAGGGTTTACTTTTAATAATTTTCTGTGGCTTTATGTGAGTTTACATTCTGAAACTTCATTTTTTTTGTCAGGCTCTGAGCCCGCCCTCCCTCTCCCAAACCAGGATATGGAAATTGAGGTTTCAAAAAGTTGTGGAGCTTCTGGAATCAGCATTTTATCTTAATGTAATTCCTGAGCCCTTCCTTACTTTTGTGGGAGAAAAGAGCTTCTCTCTAGGAGCTGGCACCTGAGGACTCAAAACATATCAAAGTCTGCCTTGAAAGATTTGGGACAGTATGGCTCCAGTGTAATTTCCCACCCCCATGTGAAGTGGGCAGCCCACACAGTGTGAGCTGGACACCCACATGCAGTGTAAGACCCTCCCTTTCCTACTTTTCCACAAGAAGACTTTAAAACTCTTTTTCCTATTCTAGGCGGTTCAGAGCTCTCTTCTGCTTTATTTGCTCTGACCCCCATGTAGCTCCATGTTGGCATTAATAAAAACCTTGTGTCCCAATAGAAACTGTCTCAGAAGTTTTCTAAATTCTGAACCTCATACTGCCAGCCCTCTGAAACATTTCTTAAAACAGAACAACTATGTCTTTAAATTAAAACTAAACACATGACCTTTGCAATATAAATCTTAAAATAGTAGAATAAGGAGGATGTCACTCATATTGGTATCCACTTGTATTTCTTCATGCATATGTTTATTCTTTTGTCCTGATTTTGTTGAGCACAAATACTACTGCTCATGAGAGGATGTCTTGAAAAGAGAGTAAGTGGATTAAGCATGTTGTCATAGGAAACAGCTCTGTTAGATTTTGGCTTGGATCCCTCTGTTCACATGCTTGGAAACAAGGAGCTTCTTTATTCATTCTTTTTTGGAACTTGGAGCTCTGGCTTTGATGATGGCATGGAGCGCATAGGAATATCATTGAACTGTGACTTTTGCTTTTCAGTAAGTCTTAGAAATTTAAGGGAAGGGACTGTCTGATGCTTATGTTGACTTGCTGTCCTAAAGACTGAATTTTATTCTATAGTCATGAGGACTTTTGGATTGCATATCCTTTATCTTATATGAAAGCATCCCCCTTTTATGTTCTGTGACTTTGGAAATACAAACACAATACAGTTTTATTTTGCTTAAATATATTTATTTATTGGATTTTTGAAGTAGTGTCTCACTCACTCTAGCCTAGGCTGACCTGAAATTCACTATGTAATCTCAGAGTGTCCTTGAACTCATGGCGATCTTCCTACCTCTGCCTCCCAAATGTTGTGATTAAAGGCATGTACCACCACACCCAGCTTTTATTTTTAGTTTAAAATAGCTTAATGCTGCTTTTTATTCTACTTTTTTACAAAATTATTAAGCTTTATTGTATTTAATCAAACAGTTTATTCTTTCATTTGTTTTAGAACAATTTTATCATTTTAAAATAAATCAGGAAGGTTTTAAGTGAAGATATCCATAATCCCATGAATTTTATGCTATTTATCAATTTATTTTTAATATTTTTATTTTTTTGAAATAAAGTATGCATGCATGGCAGGGCTTCTTGCCACTGTGAATGGACTCCTGGTCCATGCGCCACTTTGCACATCTAGCTTGACCTGGTTCCTGGGGAATTGAACTAGACTTTGCAAGTAAATGCCTTTAACATTGAGCTATCTTCTCAGCCCTTATTCTATTTTTTGTTTGTTTGTTTGTTTGTTTGGAGGTAGGGTCTCACTCTAGCCCAGGCTAATCTGGAATTCACTTTGTAGTCTCAGGCTGGCCTTGAACTCACAACAATTCTCCTACCTCTGCCTCCTGATTGCTGGTACTAAAGGTATGTACCACCAAGTCCAGCTTTATTCTGTATTTTTAAAATTTATATTTATTTACTAGAGACAGGAGTTGGGGAGGGAATGGGTATGACAGGGCCTCCAGCCACTGTAAAACAAGCTCCAGATGCATGTGCTACAATGTACATCTGGCTTACGTGGGTTCTGGAGAATTGAACCTGGGTCCTTAGGCTTTTCAGGCAAGTACCTTAACCACTAAGCCATCTCTCCAGCCCTATTCTGTATTTTTTTTTGTTCATTTTTTTTATTTATTTATTTGAGAGTGACAGACACAGAGAGAAAGACAGATGGAGGGAGAGAGAGAGAATGGGCGCGCCAGGGCTTCCAGCCTCTGCAAACGAACTCCAGACGTGTGCGCCCCCTTGTGCATCTGGCTAATGTGGGACCTGGGGAACCGAGCCTCGAACCGGGGTCCTTAGGCTTCATAGGCAAGCGCTTAACCGCTAAGCCATCTCTCCAGCCCCCTATTCTGTATTTTTAACAATAGCTTTTATAAAGAAATTATTGATAATTATGACTTTCTTCAACATTGCATGTTTTTTAAAAATGTGGCTGCTTTCCAAAAAATTACTTTACCTTTGAGATTTTTTAAACATGTAGTCATTAGTTAATTCTGAAAGGTCTTTAAATTCACTGTTTATGGTCTTCTAAATGAATCTTTAGGAGACTGATGCACTACCTACTGTGCTAAAGAGGCATCTTAAACTATGACTCTGTAAAGTTTGATTTCTTTCAAAATTACAGTTGGTTCACTTCTGATAGTAGAACTTGTTAATGAAAAGCAATTATTTCAGCTGATTTTTTTTTTCTTTAAATAGTTTTATTTATTAAAGAGAGAGAGAGTCAGAGAGAAAGAGGCAGAGAGAGAGAGCAGGGCCTCCTGACACTACAAATGAACTCCTGATGCATGTGCTACTTTGTGCAACTTTATGCAGCTCTATGTGGGCACTGGGGAATCAAACCCAGGCCATCAGGCTTTACAAGCAAGTGCCTTCAACTGTTGAGCCATCTTTCCAGCCCCCTTAACTGTTTTATTTTATTTTTTTGAGGTAGGGTCTCACTCTAGCTCAGGCTGACCTGGAATTCACTCTTTAGTCCCAGGGTGGCCTCGAACTCATGGCAATCTTCCTGCCTCCTGAGAGCTGGGATTAAAGGCAGGTGCCACCATGCCTATCTTACCTTAACTGGTTTAATTTTTTTTTTAATTTTATTTACAAGCAGAGAGAGAGAGAGAGGGAGGGAGGGAGGGAGGGAGAGAGAGAGTGTACACCAGGGCCTCTTGCCATTGCAAATGAACTCCAAATGCATGTGCCACTTTGTGCATCTGGCTTTACATGGGTACTGAGGAATTTGGCCAGTAGGCTTTGCAAACAAGTGCCTTTAACCACTGATTCATTTTCCCATCCCTCAACCAATTTTTAAACTACAGTCAAAAAGTTAGTCTTATTAACAAAATGCAGTAGTATATGTGACAGTACAACTTTCTTTTTTGTTTTTTGTTTTTAATTTTGTTTATCTATACGGAAAGTCCCTCACAATTGGAGAGATGGCTTAGCAGTTAAGGTGCTAGCCTGCAAAGCCTAAGGATCCATGTTCTACTCTCCAGATCCCACATTAGTCAGAGGCACAAAGGTGAGGCAAGTGCAAGGTTGCACATGCCCACTAGGTGGCGAAAGAGTCTGGAGTTTGATTTTAGTGGCTGAAACTATTTCTCCTCTCTCTTTTTCTTTCTGTCTCTCTAAAAAAATAATAATAATTAAAAAAAAGAGTTCCTTGCCTCACTTTTATCTGTGGTCTACTGGACATATTTATTCAATTACAAGTTCCAAAATCTCCTGAGTATTTGATCTGAGATTGGATCCTTGCTTCTTTTGGGAGGGGGCTGAGGGCAAATTCTGCTCATACCTAGCTGAGAGAATTAATTGAAAAAGAATGGCAAAAAGGATTGTGAGAAAAATGGAAAGGACAGGAGAGAAGAATCCGCCAAACCTTTTGAGTCCCCTCCCTTTCTAAGACAGAGAAACTCTTCAGATGGCATAATCTCTCATCTTTTACTTAGCCCCTTCTTTACAGTGTTGACTTCCATTACTGTATAATGCCCATATTCCATACTCTCTTGCTTTCTCCTTTTAGCTTCTCCTTTTTTTTTCAACTCATTTCCTCCTTTTGGGGCCTGACTCTGCAGTGCTCCCTGTGCCAGCCTTGTCCACAATAGGTTACTGTCCCTCGCAGATGTGCTCCTCCTGGAACACCACAGCCTTTCTGGCTGCCCTGCCTGCCACTCTAAGGGAGGACAGAGGCTCATTCTCTGGGCGAGCTTTCCTATGCCAGGCTCCCTGGCCCTTCTTCTAATGCATGCACGTACGAGTTCATGACCTTTTGATCATTCCTTGTTTTGGGTGTTCTTTCTGTGCTGACAGAGAGAGAGATGACTTAATGTCTGCGCTGGTTTCTGTGCGGAGCAACTTGGCAGATGTGCAGCAAAGAGAAACAAGTGCCTACGAGCAGGTGAAGCAAGCTGTGCAAATGACGGAAGAGGCCAATTTTGAGAAGACCAAGGCAAGTCTGATAGGCTGAAATAACATGCCATTACTCCTTTCTTCCCATGAGCAGATCTCAGGTTATTCTTCACAACTAAACCTCTTTATAAATGCACAAATGGTGGTGCCTGGTTGTAATCCCAGCAGTCAGGATGCAGAGGTGGGGAGAGCCGCTATAAATTCGAGGCCAGCCTGGAACTAAAGAGTAACTTCAAGGTCAGCCTGAGCAGTAAGACCCTGCCTCAAAAAAGAAAAAAAATATCTATATACAAAAATTGGGTACCAACCTGGTAATGTTGACTTTTCTAAATTAAAATAATCTGGTCAGGCATGGTGGCACTCTCCTTTAATCTCAGCACTGGGAGGCCGATGTAGAAGAATCGCTGTGAGTTCAAGGCCACCCTGAGACTACATCGTGAATTCCAGGTCAGCCTGGGCTAGAGCGAGACCCTACCTCGAAAAAACAAAACAAAAAACCCCAATTGTCATTTGGAGTATTCTTATTTGAATCCTCTTTTTACATTCTTGCCAGATTGTAATACATCTCGGTAGAGTTCTTGGAGAGACTTGTGTGCATAATCTTCTTGTTTGCTAATAGTTTTCAATACTGGATATATATATATATATATATATATATATATATATATTTTTTTTTTTTTTTTTCCTGAGGTAGGGATTCACTGTAGCCCAGGCTGACCCTGGAATTCACGATGCAGTCTCAGGGTGGCCTCAAACTCTCGGCAATCCTCCTACCTCTGCCTCATGAGTGCTGGGATTAAAGGAGTGTGCCACCATGCCTGGCCAATACTGGCCATAATCATGTGTTTGTCTGTATTCCTGTATGACTAATGGCAAATATTTGTCCTCTGTATGTAGGAGATTGTGAGGACATCTACATATTCTAATCACATGTGTCTATTTAATAGTATCTCTATATATGGCTGAAATGCATTGTCAGCTAAGTCAAATATACCTAATGTTTGCTTGTAACTATGTAATGTGAATATACCTAATGTATACCTTTCATGTTGCTGGGGCAAAATTCCTGACAAAAGCAACTTAAGAATGAAGGATTCATTTTGGCTCACAATTCAAGGTCACAGTCCATGATGAGGAAGGTTGGTAGGAGGAGCATGCCTAATTGGTCACATTGCCTCTGATGTCAGGAAGCAGAGAGACATGAATGCTTGCTTACTTTTCCTTCTGCACAGTTCAGTAACTCAGCCCATGGAATAGTGCTAATGTGGGTCTTCCCCCATCAACTAACTTAATCAAGATCATGTCTTTAAGCATGCCTGGGGGCTTGTTTCCTAGGTGATTCTAGGTCCTGTCAAGTTGACAATCCATGAACCATCACACCTAACAATAGTAGTAATAATCATAATTCACAATAAGTGATCCATGTTTTAGGTACTTTGAATAATTGGAGATTACTCTTGGTAGATTGCAGACCTTCAAGTTGCTGTGTAGTTCTTCTTGATGTGCTTGCGTTAACAGTGCTGCTAGCGCTTAACACACAGCCAGTGATGACATCCATAGACAGTGCAGACATAGAACCTTGTTTTCACCGCCAGAGCTTGCGCTGGTCAGCATGTGTCTCACCCTTGTGCACAAGAAAGCAGCCCTAATCTTGAGTGCACTGAAACTGGTAATCTTTTGAGTGCTGACATGATGCTCAAAACCTTTTTGATTTGTAGTCTTTGGATTAGGCGTGCTCACCTAGTAAAGTCTATACAAACGTTTCAATATCTGAAAAAACTCCAAAATCTGAAATACTTTTGACTGGGCCTTTTGGATAACGGATCCTCACCATGTAGTAATACCAGTGTTTTATTAAAATGCTAGAGTGATTCAATTCTCAAGTTTCTTCTCAGTCATTTCCTGTCCATTTATCTCTGCCTAGATTTCTTCTATAATCTTCCAGACTGCTTGACTCTACCTTTGTACCAGTTTCTTTGCCAATGCCACTTTGCCTTTGCAACAAGTTCAGTTCTAACATAGCTCTCTCAAATACTTCTCATCAGTCCTGTTTCCTCATTTGAAACTCTTGTTTCCTGGTGATAGCATGAGTTTCAAAATCCAATCAAAGGTCCTCCTGCCCTTCACTTCTTGTGCTCTCAGGCAGCTTCGACACAACCAAGCAATGAATTCTCTCCACCTTCCCATCTTTGACTTCTTTTCAATGGACTATTTTCTGAGTTATTAGTTGTTCAAGTAATGGCATCACCATCTTAATAGCCCTAAGTATTGCTGGCTCTTCCCTAGCCTTTACTTTGAGAGTCAGTCATTTGCCAAGCTGTCTCCTTCCCGAATCTTTTGTCCAGCTGGCTCCATATTTTTACTCCTGTGTCTCTGCTCTAGCTCATCTTCATATGCTCTTAGGCAGTGTGCAGTCTGTTGCAAGGAGCCTTCTCGTTGCTTCTTCTCATGTTTCTCCCACTGTAAGCACATCTTTCACATTTCTTCCATAAGCTTCCTGGTTGTAAATCCAGGCTTTCCTGACTTTTCAATCTAACCATGCTCTAACATTCCTAGACTATCTTCCACCACTTTCTTAGAAGCTGTGCTTGTTTCCAAAGTGTGCTCTGTAATTGAGCGTATTTATGGGTTTGCTTAGCCAGTGCCAATTGCCCAGTACTTACCTGTGAAATATCTGTTCCTCAGACAAGGCTCCACTCATCTGGCTGTCTTTACAGTTTGCCCTAGCCTCTTTTTGCTGGGACTCATCTCTTCCTCCTCTGAACTGCCACTGACTTTGTGGCTGTTTAAATAACTGCTGTGTCCCTAACCTGTCCATTACAGATTTGCACGATTAATATCTGTTGAATTGAAGTGAGCCTTTTTTTTGTTTGTTTGTTTGTTTTTTGTTTTGTTTTTCGAGGTAGGGTCTCACTGTGGCCCAGGCTGACCTGGAATTCACTATGTACTCTCAGGATGGCCTCGAACTCACAGTGATCCTCCTACCTCTGCCTCCCCAGTGCTGGGATTAAAGGCGTGTACCACCATGCCCGGCTCAATGAACCACTGTTTTTAAGTATTAATGTGATGTTTTATAATTGGTACTTTTTGAAATTTAACAGTTCAGAATAAACAGGACATTGTATATTCTGAATCTAGCATTTTCACTGAATTGGTAAGAACCAATGCAAGGTCTGATTATATAAAGCAGTTTATAAAATGTAATGCTGAAAGCAGGGCATGGTGATGTTATCTTTAATTTTAGCACTTGGGAGGCTGAGGTAAGAGGACTACCATGAGTTCAAGGCCAGCCTGTGCTACAGAGTGAGTTCCAGGTCATCGTGGGCTAGGGTGAGACCTTATTTATTTATTTATTTATTTATTTATTTATTTATTTATTTATTTATTTATTTATTGTGTGTGTGTGTGAGAGTGAGAAAGAGAATGGGAGAATGGGTGCACCAGGGTCTCTTGCCTGTGCAAACAAACAACAGACATGTATGCCACTTTTGTGCCTGGCTTATATAGACAGCTTGGGAATTGAACCTAGGTATTTATGCTTTGCAAGTAAGCACCTTTAATCACTGGGTAATCTTAAAAGCCCTAGATTTTGTTTTTTGAGAGAATTAAAAGAGAGAACATAGGTAACTTTAAAACTACCTTTATTACCAAGTACACTTTTACATTCCTTGGCATTTGTTGCCATCTAGTGTCCAAGTTTTTTATTACAAGCTAAGTAAACAGTTATTTTCTATTATACTGTGCATTTGAATTTACAGTGGCAGGGAAACTGCTGGAGGATTTTATAAAATAAATATATGACATAAGAAGATCAAATGTTATTTCAGGTTATGGTATAGAACTATTTTGGATCAGAGTCTTCCATATCCACTGTGTAGATCTGTGATTTGGGCAAATTATTGAATGATGGGGCTGGTGAGATGGCCCAAGTTCTGTTTCCCAATACCCGTATAAGCCAGATGTATAAAGTGGTGCATATTCCTGGAGTTCATTTGTAGTGGCAGGAGGCACATTCTCATTCTCTTTCTCTCTATAAAAAAGAAATAAAAAAAATTTCAAAATTCTTCAGTGTTTGAAAATTTTCCATTCTTAATCTGAGTGCTTAGCAGCACTTAAATTTCTTGATGTAGTTAATGAAATGAATCTATGTCAGCCATTTAGTAAAGCATCCAGTGCACAGAAAGTACTCAATAATTTTTTTTACTTGAACATTGCAATTTAATAAAATTACGAATAAATAGAAGTGGAGAGGCAGAGGATTTGCAGGGCCATAGTAGTCAGGCTGTAAGAAACACGGGAACTTCACAAGCCTCCAACCCACCTGTCCATCCTGGAAGGGAAATGGCTGGCTGCATGGTGCTTTGTGGGACCTGGAGACACAGACTTTGGCGGCAGTGGGATTGAGCACATCTGAAATGAGAGGAACAGGTCAGCCTGGGATAGAATGTGACCCTGCCTCGGGAAAAAATTTTAAAAAAGATAGAAACTAGAGACTTGGAGGAAAAGTATCACCAGAAACGTGCTGAGCATTGGATTGTAGTCACAGGCAGAGAATAGTGCTCTCTGGCATGCACATTATCAGCTGCCGAACAAAAGCAAAGTGTAAACACAACCATTTTGATCAAAGACAGTCTGCATAGGAGACAGTGCTCCCAGAAGGTTATGGTGGAGCTGAAAAGTTCTTGTCATCTGTAGTGCAGTGGTAGCTTTATGCAGGTCATGGTATAACATTGTGCCGCATTTGTGGCGACGCTGTTATGAACACACGTGCTGGGCTGTCGGTGGCATCAGAGTTTTAGCATGTACACTTATGTATCGTGCATCATCCTAGACACAAAGAAATGACTATGGTTTGGGCCTATGTATTTACCATACTATGTTATTTTTCATTATTTTAGGGTGCATTCCTTCTACTTTTAAAAGCAATTTATGGTGAAACAGTATACAGTGTTGCACTAGCAGCCTCATCTCTCACGATTACCCTGTCCCTGACTGCCTCAGCAGCTGTCACGTGACTGACCTAGGACGTCTAGGGTTATGTAAGTGTGCTCTGTGAAACTGCTGTGATGGCACTGCAGCGATGCATTTCACGGAATGTGGTCACTAACCTGTGTGACTGTGAAGAGAGTGCTGAGAGAGGGCTAGGCTTGTTGATAAGTATGTCTGATAAGCAAATGCTCATAAGTTAAAACTAATTTATAATTTAAAGCTGAAGTGTGTAGTTATCATTTTAATTTTATGGGCTTTGTTTCCAAGAAGTAACATGTTCCTAAGTTCCAAAGCTTATGTGCGTTACAATAAATTGTTTGTCATCATATCTTAATATAGTAGCCACAGGTTTCCTATTTGAGCATTTTAGTTTATCTCATGTCAGTTTTGTTTTGGAAAATTTTTGTATTCCTTTTGATATATTTCTTCTTTTGAGATAGGGTCTTGCTCTAGCCCAGACTGAGCTGGAATTCATTATGAAGTCTTAGGCTGGCTTTGAACTCACATGATCATCCTACCTCTGCCTCCTAAGTGCCTCCTAAGTGCTGTAATCAGGTATAAATTATAAAACAAATAAAAGTGAGTGCTGTTTTACAATGTGGAATCATTAGGTAGCTGCTGAGAAATTCAGTAACCATTCTTAACCTGTTTGTATTTAGAACAATATTGCTCCTCCCAGATGTCTTCATCCTCACACATTGTTGGTGGATTGCCTTAAGAGAGAAGGGCATCTACAGCGGTCCCCAGCAGCAGTTTAGTTTGTGGGACTGACGACTTCTTACATTGTACTTTTCACGGAGTGGAGTCATCTTGTAGTTTAGTATATGACATTTTGTCTTGCAGGGATCATTTATTTATTGTTTTCATTGTATTCGTTTATTGTTCCTTGTTCCAAAATTTGTTGACTCCTGACTTGCTTTTCAGGGTAGCCTGACTTCCAGGACTTTTTATCATTCTTGTACTTTATATGCTCACTTTTGAGCTTTTGTTCTTTTGGAATTCTTCAGTTTGGATATATTGGTTTATATTCAATAACCATTTTATTATTCATACCAGTAGCATTCATTATAATAGAAAAAGTTATAAATAGTTCATAGAAAGCGATTTCCCAGTGTACTTATACATGGAAGCCAAAACTCAACAACTCCCACCGCTTAAGCTTCAGGGACTTCAGTTATGGAGAAGCTAAGCATGTCCAGTTTCTTTAAAATTTAATTTAAAATTTCCCTTCTGAGGCATTTTTAGCTAGAATTTAGGTTGTGGCTGACTCCCTAGGATAATGTATTATATTTATTTTTGGTTAATCTGACACACTTGAAGTTTATCCTCACAGTATATGACTAGGCTGCAGAAATTTTCCAAAGCAAAAGAATTGAAGGTGAATGGATTTGTTTTATTTATTTATTTGAGAGAGAGAGGGGGGGGGGAAAGGCAAATAGAGAGATAAAGGCAGAGAGAGAGAGAGAGAGAGAATATGGGTACACCAGGGCCTCTAGCCACTGCAAATGAACTCCAGATGCGTGCACTACCTTGTGCATCTGGCTTATGTGGGCCCTGGGGAATTACACCTGGGTCCTTAGGTTTCACAAGCAAGCACCTTAACCACTAAGCCTGAGGTTTAGAAAGATTGTATAATAGAGCATAAAAGAAAGAAAGAAGGCAGAGTTCCTATATACCAGGAAGATTCCCTAAAAATGAAAGAAAAAAAAAACTCATTGAAGATTACTGCCTTGGAGGTAATAAGGGTTTACTGCATGGGGCGGGGGGGGGGGGGGGGAAATGAGCTAGTCAGTCTAGTTCCCATGCCAAGTGTCCAAGAGTCCTGTAGTCTTTGCTATATCTTCACATCCTGCTTCTAGGGAAGGGAACTCCCTTAAGGAAAAACCAAACTGTTCTTCTGGCATTTCTAGCCTTCAGCAAGGTGGAGGCTGTAAGGACTCCTTTAGGGAAAAGAAGTAAGGAACACAAAACCAGATCTCCCCTCACAGGCTAAGGACATTTCCACTGTTAGCCAAGAGACAAAACGTATTAGTGTTCACTTTTAGGGACCTGTTCCCCTAAACTACCTATCCAATTTCTATCTCCTATTCTTCATCAATAAAACCAAGTATTAAGTTTTTTCATATTTTAACTTTTGTTAATGATCAAAAATTTTTTTTCTGAGAGAGAGAATTGGCATGCCAGAGCCCCCAGCCACTGTAACCGAACTGCAGACACGTGTGCCACCTTGTGTACATGCGTGACCTTGCACATGTGTCACCTTGTGCATCTGGCTTACATGGGATCTGGGGAATTGAACATGGGTCCTTAAGCTTTGCAGTCAAGTGCCTTAACCTCTAATCCATCTCTCCAGCCCAGTGATCAAATTTTTGTATTAGTTTTGTGTTCAAAGAGAGTGAACTAAATCTTAGTTATAGTTACAGAAACTTTCTTACAATAGTATTAAACAGTATGTTCTTTTTTTTTTCAAGGTAGGGTCTCACTCTAGCCCAGGCTGACCTGGAATTCACTATGGAATCTCAGGGTGGCCTCAAACTCACACGATTCTCCTACCTCTGCCTCCCGAGTGCTGGGATTAAAGGCATGTGCCACCACGCCCGGCTAAACAGTAGATTCTCATGTAGAATAATATACAGCATTCAACATCTCATTTAAGATTTGTAAGTTTAGCATTTAATGTATTAAAATACTTTATTCATGAAGAAGTGAGAAATCAATAAAATGTGTATATTTTATGAATTATTAATGGGATATATAATTAAAAATACCAAGTATTTTACTCTACTGAGACTCTTTAAAATTCTTATTATCTATGGTCTTCATCAAGAACAACTACTTGAGTTTTCTAGTTAACTAGTTAATATATCCTCAATAGTGAAAACTGAAACTTGTGAGCCATTGTAACATTTGCTTATATCAGGGCAATGAGTTTTAGTAAATAAACAGAAAAATCATCCAAATGGACTTCAAGTTTTAACTATCATAAATAAAACCTTAAATTATCTCATTTCCCCTATTATTTCCTAAATACTAAATCCCTTTTACTGTCTTGTTCTGGTAGGCTTTAATCCAGTGTGAGCAGTTAAAGAACGAACTGGAGAGGCAGACAGAACGACTGGAGAAAGAACTTGTATCTCAGCAAGAAAAGAGAGCTTTTGATAAAGAGATGATAAAGAAAGAAATAACCAAAGAACGGGAAGATGCTGAGTCCAAGGTACTGTATTAGTCACTTTTTTTTTTAACCTCTGTGACAAACTATCTGACAGAGGTGACTTAAAGCGAGGAAGAGTTTATTTTGCCTCACAGTTCTAGCCTGTTGTGGCAAAGAGAGCATGGCTGAGTTCATGGTGGTGGGCGCATGTGGTCGAGGCCTCTCACATCTTGGTAGGTGGGTAGCAGAGCCAAGGACCAGAAATGGGGCTGGACTGTGTCTGTCAAAGGCCTTCTCCTGTTGACCCACCCCCACCAGCCATGCCTCCCTGTCCCAAAGGCTCTCAAAACAGTGCCACTAGCTAGGGACTAAGCGTTGAAATGCATGAGCCTACAGGGGACATTTCAGATCCACCACCACAGATACTGAAGGCCTTAGACTGTCATACACAGTGTTAACACATGTGTTAACGTCAGCTTCTTGTCGCTGGGACAAACATCTGACTAGAAGCAGCAGTGGGATGAAAGGGTTGATTTCAGGCCCGCAGAGTGCAGGGGCATCCGTCATCTCAGAGAGGCTGGGTGACTTGCACGGGCCAAGCAGAGCACGACGACTGCTGCAGGCCCACTGCAGAGCTCCAGCCCTGCGGCTTACCTCTTCCCCTCAAGTTGCCAGCCCAACCTTAGTCAAAAGTGCCCCAGTCAGGGCTGCAGGGATGGCTTAGCAGTTAAGGCGTTTCCCTGCAAAGCCAAAGGACCCTGGTTCAATTCCCCAAGACCCACATTAGCCAGATGCACAAGGGGCACACACATCCGGAGTTTGTTTGCAGTGGCTGGAGGCCCTGGCGCGCCCATGCTCTCTCTCTCTTTCTCTCTCTCCCTCTTCCTCTGTTAAATAAATAAATAAATAATAAAAATATTTTTAAAAAATTCCTGAGTACGTGGGACTGTACATTTAAACTACCACATCATGTCAGTGATGACTGTGGGTTGCCATGTGTTTTTGAACTTTGCACTGTAAAACCTTTAAAACTACTAAACCTTCTAATAATAGAGTTTATTAGAATTGTGTTTTTCCATGTTTCTCAGTGAAGCTTATTCCCTGACCAGTTCAACTCCCCATTATGAAATTCTGAGTTTCACTCTTGAATTCAGGGGCTCTGCAAATATCACATTTTATTTCAATTTTGATTTAGTTAGAGAGAAATGACTCCCTTGTCTTCTATCCCAAATTAAGTATGTATACATAAGGCACTTGTAATCAACCCAGAAAAAAAATTATTAGGTACCCGGTATTAAGTCAGTTCTGACAAAGTATGTCCATGACCAGATCAGTATATGGAAAGGAGAAATTAAAGGCAAAAGGAACAGGTGACATGAAATAGGTAATGTTTGAGTATAGATTTGAGGGGAACCTAGATATGATATTGTTGCCATAGAGTATAACTGAGCAAAAAGTAACCAAACAACTGTTACATGCTTTTAAAAGAGGACTCATGAATTGTGACCTCCTGTGGCATAATACTCCACTTCAGTATAAGTAATGTAAATTAGCAATATAGCAAATATCTACAAATATGTATGTATGTATGCATACATGCATGCATGTATGTACACACACACACACACACACATTCTGTCAGTATTTTACTATAGGTCAGTCTAACAGCCCCCTGTGTGCCTGGACTGGTGATCACAGCTGGAATCTGTCCACAGTAGATGGCAGCTCAGTACACCCATCCATGGTCTGTACTTCTTCTGTTCCTTAGCAGTACTCCTATGCATTCCTCTCTGCCTTCTTTTGGCTTCAAAAGAGATTTGAAGGACTGGGGATTTGGTATTCTTTGGACCAGATACAATTTTTCATAAAGCATATACACTTTTTTTTTTTTTTTGGTTTTTCGAGGAAGGGTCTCACTCTAGTCCAGGCTGACCTGGAATTCACTATGGAGTCTCAGGGTGGCCTTGACAATCCTCATACCTCTGTCTCCCAAGTGCTGGGATTAAAGGCATGTGCCACCACACCCGGCGAGCATATACACTTTTTGAAGAGGAACATTAAATGAGTTCTTTTGTAAGTTTTCTTCTTTTTTGGGGGGACAAGGTCTCACTGTAGCTCAGGCTGACCTAGAACTCACTCTGTAGGTCAGGCTGGCCTTGAACTCATAGTGATCCTCTGATCTCAGCCTCCTAAGTGGTGGGATTAAAGATGTGCACCACCATGCCCAGCTGTGAGCAAGTGTTTAATTATGATGATGCTCAAGAAAATGTTAAAGCCTTGAAGGTTTGGTATAACCATAGCATGAAAATATATGCTAGGACTCTGATCTAGCCTAGGCAGTTATGAGGTACTTTTTATCAGAAAGACTTTGAAATGAGGCCTAGAAAGGTAGGAGAATGGTTAGGTGAAAAGATGAGTTGAAGGGAAGAAGGCTTTATGCTCAGGAGAACCGTATGGCTCATACTGGAGCTCGAAAGCCCTGTACTTTGTAGGAATTTAGATAATGCCAAGGTGATGGGGCATCAGGAACGAGGGGTAGGACAGCAGAGGATGAACAATGGCATGTATGTAGGGACCAAGTTACAAATGGCCTTAGAATCCATGTGAAATATTTCAAATGTCATCCGAAAAAGATGATAAGACATTAAATGGCTTCACATTGGATGGTGTTATGGTACCATGTATATCTGAGAAGTCATTTTGTCTGTAGATTGGAAGGGACTAGAATATGTCAGAAAATCAAGTAGAAAGGAAAGTAATGGCATCTTGGATCCAGCTTCCCAGCTCTGTTCCAGGTGACTTTTGTTCTTAAATTCTTTGCTATGACACTTCCTCTCATCCTCAGCAGAGTCTGACTTAATCAAGAAAGGTGATGCCAGGTATGGTGGCACATGCCTTCAATCCCAGGACTAGGGAGGCAGTGGTAGGAGTATGGCCATGAGTTCAAGGCCACCCTGAGCCTCCATAGTGAATTCCAGACCCTACTTCGAAAAACCAAAACATAAAAAAAAAAAAATAAAGAAAATAAGTTGAGGGCCATTAGATGACAATGCTTTCACTATTGACCTTCCCCTAACCTCCTAACATTCTTCTGCATCCCACCCCTTTCAGATGGGCTAGTATGAATCCTTGTCTTTACTCCTTCTCCTGTGCCACACCCTTTTCCCACCTCAAGGAGCTTGTCCTATTTGCTGAGCTCTCTCTTGTGAATCAACTTTTGCCTCTCTAGCTGCCAAAGTTATTTCAACCTGTTGAATCATTATTCTAGTGGTATCAGTCTTTACTACACAAGAAGATATAACAGTCTCATCCTTGCCTCTTCTCTCTCCCATTCCCTCTACATCTCATGAGTTTTAGAAATTCAGGGCCTTATGCCTTTTACTGTCTATCATGTTCCACTGCTTTCTCATGCTTGGAGGACTCCTTGACCCCTTGTGGGGCCCATGCCTCCCATGTAATGTTCTGACTTTTTGTTTTAAACACAACTGGAATGATATTTTCAAAGTGAACATCTCAACATGCCAGTTTCTTGCTTTAAAATCCTTGCATGTTTCTATCCATGCAACGTTAGCTAAAATTTAGGATCCTTTAACAAACCATCAAATTTCTCTATGATGTTTCTTCTCTTTAGCTCTCTCCTCTCCTCTCTCTTAATTTTCTTTTTTTTAAAGATTTTATTTTTACTTAGATATTTATTTATTAGAGAGTGTGAGAATGGGTATGGTAAGGCCTCTAGCTACTGCAAACGAACTCCAAATGTATGTGCCACCATGTGTACCTGGCTTACGTGGGTCCTGGAAAATCGAACCTGGATCCTTAGGCTTCACAGGCAAGTGCCTTAACTGCTAAGCCATCTCTCCAACCCCTCTCCTAATTTTTTGAGTCCCTTGCATGTGTGATCTAGCATCCTGACATCCTTATTGCTTGTCACGTACTCTCACATAACACACTCTCAAATATATGAATGCCACATGAAGAAGAAGAAAAAAAAATTTCCTCTGCCACTTGAAATAGAACTAAAATGTTGAGAATACAGTGGATAAGAACTGATCCCTGCCAAGGGACCATGGAAAACCTTGTGGAGAAGGTGGTATTTAACTGTGTTTTAAAGAATAGATAGAATTTAGAAATCCAGGGTGTGTTGGAAGGAAGTGAGTGATATCATCCTGTGTATGGCATGGAGGGAGGTGGAGTTATAAATTGTGTATTGTGTGTGAGAATGGAATCAATGGCAAAGGCCAGCTATTGTTCATACCCAAGAGATTTGTGTTTGTGAGATTATTTGTTAGAAACCACCTGCCTTACTCAATAGTTCTACAATATAAAAATATACTGGTGAGGGGCAGGAGAAATGGCTTAGCGGTTAAGCGCTTGTCTGTGAAGCCTAAGGACCCCGGTTCGAGGCTCGATTCCCCAGGACCTACGTAAGCCAGATGCACTAGGGGGCGCACGCATCTGGAGTTCGTTTGCAGTGGCTGGAGGCCCTGGCACGCCCATTCTCTCCCTCTCTCTCTCTCTATCTATCTGCCTCTTTCTCTGTCTGTCATTCTCAAATAAATAAAATAAAATAAATTTTTTTAAAAATACACTGGTGAGGGCTGGAGAGATGGCTTAGTGGTTAAGCGCTTGCCTGTGAAGACTAAGGACCCTGGTTCGAGGCTTGGTTCTCCAGGTCCCACGTTAGCCAGATGCACAAGGGGGCGCACACGTCTGGAGTTCGTTTGCAGAGGCTGGAAGCCCTGGCGCGCCCATTCTCTCTCTCTCCCTCTATCTGTCTTTCTATCTGTGCCTGTCGCTCTCAAATAAATAAATTAAAAAAATTTTAAAAAATACACTGGCGAGAATTCCTGATGCTGAAAGAAAAAGGCTGAAATGTACTTGGCATTATGCCAGATGCCTCCTGTGTAACAGAACCTCTCATGAAGACTTGACAGCTATGTCCTGAGTAAAGTGAACACAGTGCATTCTCAGCCTGAGTAGGGTAAAGTTTGGCAGGCATTTGAGCTCAGGTCCTGTGTGCAGAGGTAAGTGTAGGCAAGAGTAAAGTGCTATGAGGTGGTGCTCTCATCAAGGAAAGTGGTTTTGGAGAAAAAGGATGTAGGGTTGAATCCAATTTGACCTTTTGTGACCTTTATTGTTTGTTTAGTATTCAGGAATAAAGAATAAAGTAGATATTGCATACTTCAAGGGCTTGACGGGATCCAATGAGATGGTACTTTGAAGATGCCATCATGCCTGTCTTATGGTGAGCATTGGATAGTTTAGCCTGTGGCTCTTGTTCTTATTTTAGAGATAGACAGGTAGCCTTGTTAGATAGCTTTCTTGTATGTTCATGATATAAAAACAGACAGACATGAATATAAGGCCTAGCTTTACTTTTATTTATTATCTTGAGTAACCTTTGGTAAGTAGCTTAGTTTTCAGAATCTTATTTCGACTGGACTGACAAGTAATCATATAAGTAATCCAAGTTCATAGCAAATCTGATAGGATTCCTTCTCTAAAGGAATTCAGAGACATAGAACACAATCTAATAGGGAGACTGACCACTAACCATAACACCTAAGACTTAACTAGGGAGGTTAGTGCTAGAACAAGCCTACCTGCTTTCATAATAGTCTGAGAGACTTATATTTTTTCTTTTTGTGTTTCTTCCCCCTCTTCTATCTTCCTCCCCCCTATTTCTTCATCTTTCTCCCCCTTCCTTCTCATTCCCACTGTTACCCTCTCCTCCCGCTCTCTCATTTGTGTGGGAAGCTCTAGCAGAGGGGATACCCTCTACCTCTTCAGGTTTGCCTCATTCTCCCCTGCAGGACTTGCTGGGAGTTTGTCTGTGGCTGTCAGTAATGATTCTTTGTTGCACTGAGGCACTCAGGTTGTAAGTTCATTCAGTCGTGCATCACGTTTATTTGATCAGCCCCTACACTCCACATTTTCTTAGTTGGTCCCCTTGATAATAATAACCCATTGCTAGAGTCCTTGATTCTTGTATTTCTTGTATAGGAAATACCATTGCATTCCAGTCAATCCATGAAGGACTGCTTTGCAGAAATTTCTATCAAGCTTTCCCCACCTGGGTGTCCTTGTCTCTTTTTTGCCCCTGTCAGAGTTGAAAGGACTTACCTGATGCCAGTGCTTCGGACATCCAGCAGTGTTGCAGCTGGCTATGTACTTGTAGCTCTGCAACTGAGGTGGATGAAGGAGCTCCTGCGGTGCAACACGGACTTCCAGACGGTGGGCACGGGGAAGGAGGAGGGACAACAGGAGGGGAGGTCTCAGGAAGTGGTGACAGGAGGCAGCAGGCAGGGAGTGGGCAGAGGAAGGAAATGATAGGTGACAGCAGGAGGCAGGCCTAAGGAAAGGGAGAGGTTCAGTTCATGCCTTGTAATAGAAGTTGACTCCGAATTCACAATTAGCAAAATAAACACCTGCATATTTCTTTGAAATCCTACATGGTTAACATGTTTAATCGTTAGATTCATATCTACTTAAATCTGTCAAGAATGATATTTAATAGCTTGTCATTAAGAGTTCCTGCTGCTGTATGGGTCCAGAAACCCTGTAATTGCATGTTCATGATATGAGTAGTCATGAACTAAAATTCTTAAATTGTGGAAATTAAATTGTTACTTCTGATTTTTCTATTTATCTTCTTTTGACTTTAATTTTAGGTACATATTGTAATGTGTATAAAGATATTTATTAAGGTAACATCCATTCATTTTAAAACTGTTAATTCAACTAAGAAATTAGTCTAGAAAAGGTAGTCACTGGAACAGAACATAAACCTGTCTGAAATCTAGAAAGAATTTTAATCCTGAGAAGAGAAACTAGGATCTGATATGTACAATCTCTCTCAGAAAAGCCATTTATCCTAATTATCCATTCAGCCATCCCTGGAACAGTTTGTGCCTTTTAATGAACATGCCCTTGAGGAACTTCTAGTCAAAGAAACAGATATGAGCTAGGCATGGTGGTGCAAGCCTTTAATACCAGCACTCAGGAGACAGAGGTAGGAGGATCACTGTAAGCTTGAGGACATCCTGAGATGACATAGTGAGTTCCAGGTGAGCTTGAGCTAGAGTGAGACCCTACCTTCAAAAAACAAAACAACAACAACAACAAAAAAAAAACAAACAAACAAGAAAGAAAGACAGACAGACAGACAGACAGACAGAAAGACAGACAGACAGACAGACAGACAGACAGACATACTACTAAAAACAGTATGATTGAGCACTGGGATAACAGTATATACAGGCTGGGGTGGAGACCCTGCACATACTGAGGGTGTTGGAGGATTGTGTGCCAGAGTGCTGATCAGAATGGTGCCCCACGAGTGTGCATGGGGAGCAATCATTGAGGATGGATGTGGCTGCAAACAAGTCTGGGTGTTCTAGAGTATATCAGCTACATGTCAACCCGGGACTTGGAGGCTCACCTGTTTTGTGTTGGGAGCTACAGGTCAAAGGCAGCTTCCAGAAGAAGAGATGGTAGCCTCCGGACTCCTGGAGGAGGGGAACCACTAGGAGAGTAGGTGGGGTTTACCAGCAAAACAAATCACAAAGAGCCTTCTTTTTTTGGTTTGGGGGGAAGAAAATCTCTGTGTCTAATACTCCACTTTAATTCTTTCTACCCTTTCATGCCTTCCACTGGAAGAAGGATTTAAAAGTTGCCTGATTCCTCCATCCCTTTTCTGAAGTGTACTGATGGTGGTTTATTCCACAACTTAGCTGGGGTCCGATTCATCTCAGAATTTCAACCAAACCTTAG